>NC_088887.1:86352915-86660636 GCF_037157495.1 Lathamus discolor | reverse complement strand
AGCAAAGATACTTTTTCTAATAACTTTGTATTTTTATATTTACTAAACATTATTATTTCTCTATTGCTTATCACATGATTAACATAGAAATATACCAGTTAATGCTTCTAGATTTTCTTTCTACTCTTTATTTTTACAGTTCTTCTGTTGTAAAATAGTATTAAATTCCAGATCCTTTGCCTGTGTGTCTTTTATTCAATGTATTTCCCAGGCTACTTGCTTTAGCAAACTAACATATGTAGGACATACATTTTCATATAAGCTCCTTCTTTTTTCGATTTTTGTCAAAGTTGCATAGGTATCTACAGATGAGACAGAGTAATAGATCCCAGAAAATAGCTGGTTAATGGGCAAAGTACATGCTGAAGGGTAGCATGTAGAAACCTACTAACAGGCCTGTGGAATCTGCAAACACTGAAAAGCTCAGGACACCATGAATACGCCATATCTATCCAAAGTCATCAGCACATTCTCGTAACAACAGACTGAACAACTCAGATCACATCCCAGAGGGCAGTAGCTGCCCTATGCAAGCAAAGACAACAGAATTATGTTTATGTGCCGATAATGAAACAAGGAAACCCTTGGGGGTCTTTCTGAACACCTACATAGCAGTCATTGGAGCATCAGTACGACTCTCCAATCATGAACTGGGGTTGGACTCCCAGCTACGTAACTATGAGAGAAAGAGAGAGAGGTACCTTTGTGAGGGAATGATTTAATACATTGTGCAAGTAGTTATCTCAGCCGGCAAGGCACGCAGCAGCAGCAATGATAAGTTCTGTGTCTGAGCACTAGATTGAGGTGGACAGTGGTGTTCCTCGGGCCAGGGAAACCTGACTAATAGCTGAGAGCACAGCCAACAGCCGGCAGCCCATGCATGTGAGGATGATGCAGCCTGGGGTTTGCAAGGAGCAACCACAAGAGGAAGGGTTGGAAGATCAGCCAGTTCCAACCCCCATGACATGGGCAGGGGCACCTTCCACTTGACCAGGTTGCTCGAAGCCCCATCCAACCTGGCCTTCAACACTTCCGAGGATGGAGCATTCACAACTTACTTAGGCAGCCTGTTCCAGGGCCTTACCACTCTATATTGACCAGGAGCATGGTGAACAGGATAGGCAAAAAGGGAGCAGCCAGTCAAGAGGGTGTGCAGGGAGAGCACCTTTCCATCAGAGGAGGAAGACCATTTCAAAGAGTGGAAGACTTGTAGTGCACATAACCCAACAAGCAGCCACCATTTCTGTAACTATCTGCAGCTAACAGAGACTGTGGACAGGCCCAGTAGTTAGCACAGAAGCTACAAGGAAGCCCCTTCATCCCCAGTCTTTGTAGTATGTTCCCTAAGAAATGGTTATGACATGCCACAGAGTGTGTTTCCCAGTGGCTATTGGAGTTGCTGCACCAGCTGTCTCAGCGGCATCCTCAGACATACCCTCTGACAGTAGATGTAGCTCTGCAGGTCTCAGGCTGCAGGGAGTGCCTGGCGCCTCCCTGTGAAGCTGAGGCTGACAGTCATCTGTTCTGCAGGAATAGTGCTACTGTTGATGAGCTATGGCACCAGGTCAAGAGTTACGGGAGAAAGTAAGCAGGCTGTGTAGCATTCATGAGGGTGAGCAAGAGACAGATATGATATTCTCAGAGACCCTACAGCTTGATCAGGGGTTGGAGCACCTCCCGTATGAAATAGGCTGAGAAAGTTGGGGCTGTTCAACCTGGAGAAGAGAAGGCTGTTCAACCTGGAGAAGAGAAGGCTGTGTGGAGACCTCATAGCAGCTTTCCAGTATCTGAAGGATAAGGATCCATCTACAAGGATGCCAGAGAAGGACTCTTCATTAGAGACTGTAGTGATAGGTAATGGGTTCAAACTTGAACAGGGGAAGTTCAGGTTAGATATAAGGAAGTTCTTTACTGTGAGGGTGGTGAGGCACTGGAATGGGTTGTCCAAAGAAGTGGTACATGCTTCAGCCCTGGCAGTGTTCAAGGCTCGGCTGCACAGAGCCTTGGGTGACACAGTTTAGTGCGAGGTGTCCCTGCCTATGGCAGGGGGGTTGGAACTGGATGATCTCAAGGTCTTTTCCAACCCTAGCTATTCTATGATGCTATGATTTGAAGTACAGTATTCAGCAACATGAATTCAATCATAAAAAATAATTAAAGATGGGCATTTATTATAGGTATGAGTTAATGAGTACAGTATAATAATGACCCTTTGTTTAATCACATACTTAGATGCTAGAAAATATTTTGCTTCCCAACTGCACTCCTAAAAGGTATACACACAATTTTAATTTTAGTCTAGAAGTACCTCTCCCAATAGATTAGTTTTAAATGTCGGCGTTCCAGACTCTATCCAAATGCAGCAAATTAAAACGTGTTAATAAGAAATGTGATGGTTGTACAGCATCCATAATGCATTAATTGACATTGCCTTCTACCATTTCTTACATGCAATATCTAGGTAGGACTCAGAGGCTTTGTAGTTCCTCTGTCAATTGCTAATTGTTACAATTACTATTTTCTCCATTTTTTTCCATGATTCTTTTCCTTGAAGGCAGAGCAACCATAGAATATTTTTCTGCTCCTAAAAAGTGTTCTCATATTCTTTGTAATAAATTTGTTGAGAGGGACTGCAGGGTCATCCTTTGGCTCATAGTGACCACTCACTGTACTTCCACAATTATTTCTGTTGGGATGTGATTCAGATGCCTAAAAATAGAGATCTAAATTTAAGCTAGTGCTTCTTCCAGACTGCATTTAATCATGAGATATCTGCCTAAAGGCAGACATCCTATTCCTATATTTACACAATGGAAGATATCATGGATAGGCAGCCTTCAGCTGGAGTGATTCAGGTGATTCAGCTTTATCAACATGACAGTACAACAACATGAAGAAGTGCTGCAGGGCATCACACTAAAACCTCCGAGCTCCCACTCTTTCCCTCCATATTTCAGCTCAGTTTTGTTCCTTCTTCAAATCTGTCATTACTGTTTTACAAAAAAACCCAAATCTTGGAGGTTTATTTTTCCTTCTCTGCTAGCAGGACCTCTTTTCCTTTACCCCAGATGAACTATCCAGAAAATGGAAAGGGCAGTTTTCATGGACAAAAAGATGTAGCCTCTGTAAGACAGTTCCAAAAGAAGAGTCATGGCTTCTAGTCTCACAGAAGCAGTAAGCTTGCAAAATATGGCAAACCTGGATACCATGGTTTCCATCTGTCACACCCAAAACCAAAGCAAGTAGATCATGCAGATATTTTATATGTTCAGACAATAAATATTACAATTGCTGCCTGCAGGGCAGTGTAGTTAATGATTTGCATACTTAGTTTCTTGTTATAAGGACATATAGATGCTGGCAGCTGAAGACTGAGCAGCATGTAGGATGGTAGTGTTTTTTCACTTTGCTCTGTAAGGTGGTAGAACCCCTCTAATATAGGACAACACAGATGGAAGAAGGTGGGGAGGGGGGTTTAACTAGGGGCAGGTGGGGGTATCAAAGAAGGACACATAAAGGGTGTTCTGAGTGTGCCTGCAAAGTTACATAGACACAGTTCCCCACTTGCCTTATTGTCTTCACACTCTATACAGGATCAAGGTATACAAGCTAAGAGTACTGCTTGCAATAAGTGCCTTCATGCAAAACACTTACTGAAAGAAGTCAATAATGACAGATTTCTCCAGTGACACAATCCTTTGAAAGATCAGACAGCAATGCCTGAGCTTTTTTATAGTAATGCCCGCATCGTTCCAACCAGTTAAGGCACATAAATTCCAGTGCTAACCAAAAATATGGAACAAGGTCCCAGGGCCACATCAATGTGGACAGCTGCCCAAAAACCATAGAAGCCAGTGCTGAATCATCTACCCTAAAGTTCATCATATTTGAAAAATCATGGCAATCAGGTGAAGTTCCCGACAACTGGAAAAAGGGAAATATAAACCCCATTTTCAAGAAGGGCAAAATTGATGACCCAGGGAACTACAGACCATTCATTCTCACCTCTGTGCCTGGTAAAATCTTGGAGCAGATTCTGCCAGAAAGCATGCTAAGACATGAAAAACAACAAGGTGCTTGGTGACAGCCAGCATGGCTTCACTAAGGGGAAAGCCTGCCTGACCAATTTGGTGGCATTCTATGATGGGGCTACAGAACTGATGGACATAAGTAGAGCAGTTGACGTCATCTACCTGGACTTGTGCAAAGCTTTTGACACTGTCCCACACAACACCCTTGTCTCTAAATTGGAGAGACATCCATTTGATAGATGGACCACTCGGTGGATAAAGAACTGGCTGGATGGCTGCACGCGAAGAGTTGTGGTCAATGGCTCAATGTCCAGCTGGAGGCCAGTAATGAGTGGTGTCCCTCAGGGATCAGTGTTGGGACCAGTCTTGTTCAGCATCTTTGTCACTGACATGGACAGTGAAATTGAGTGTGCCCTCAGCAAGTTTGCCGATGACACCAAGCTGTGGTCCGGTTGATATGCTGGAGGGAAGAAATGCCATCCACAGGGACCTTGACATGCTTGTGAGGTGGGCTGATGCCAACCTTATGAAGTTTAACCATGCCAAGTGCAAGGTCCTACAGCTGGGTTGGGGCAGTCTGAGGCACAGCTACAGACTGGGCAGAGAAGAGATTCAGAGCGGCCCTGCAGAGAAGGACTTGGGGGTGTCAGTTGATGAGAAACTGAACATGAGCTGGCAGTGTGCACTCGCAGCCAAGAAAGCCAACCTTATCCTGGGCTGCATCAAAAGGAGTGTGACCAGCAGGTCGAAGGAGGTGATCCTGCCCCTCTACTCTGCTCTTGTGAGACATCACCTGGAGTATTGTGTGCAGTTCTGGTGTCCTCAACATAAAAAGGACATGGAACTGCTGGAACAAGTCCAGAGGAGGGCCACGAGGATGATCAGGGGACTGGAGCACCTCCCGTATGAAGACAGGCTGAAGAAGTTGGGGCTGTTCAGCCTGGAGAAGAGAAGGCTGCGTGGAGACCTCATAGCAGCCTTCCAGTACCTGAAGGGGGGTTATAGGGATGCCAGAGAGGGACTCTTCATCAAAGACTGTAGTGACAGGACAAGGGCTAAGGGGTTAAAACTTAAACATGGGATGTTTAGACTGGATATAAGGAGGAAATTGTTTCTTGTTAGGGTGGTGAGGCACTGGAATGGGTTGCCCAGGGAGGTTGTGAGTGCTCCATCCCTGACGCTGTTCAAGGCCAGGCTGCAAGGAGCCTTGGGAGACATGGTTTAGTGTGAGGTGTCCCTGCCCATTGCAGGGGTTTGGAACTGCATGATCTTAAGGTCCTTTCCAACCCTAACTATTCTATGATCCTATGATCACCCTAAAGTGTTTGCCTCAGGTGGTCATCAGGTTGATCCCTTCATTAAGAGCCCAAATCTACATGAGTTCACTTTGTCTTACAGTAAAAAGCATCAGAATTTATAGTAAAACAAGGCATAGGTTTGCTGATCCAGATAGAGAGATAGAAGTCAGAGACAGACACAAGGCTTAGAAATAAGTGTGGCACTGAAGTAAATCCTAATTTAGATCCTAATAGATACTTTTTTTAAATATCTATTAGTAGCTGAATCTGTATCTGTCTGACAAGTGGAATACCTAAGGAATAAAGAGAAAAATGGGTTTATGAGACTTAATATTTCTGTACCTTTTCTCCTTCCCCCCACAATTCTTTCCATATTGTTAGTCTAAATTTTTGGAATGTTATAGTTGAAGAGTACAGTTTCTTGCTGTCATCACTGTCTTCCTTGTGAAATTCAATCTTGTATAATATAAAAAGTGGGAGAAAAATTAAAATTAAATTTCCTCACACTGTTAGCGAGTACACTCAATGGATATCTGAGATGAAGGTTCACAAGAGTCAAGTACTGAGAAGGAAGTGTTTGAAGCTGGATGGATGCTCTCTGTGCCTTAATATTCATCATTCAGGTGATCCATTCCCATGCTTGTGCAAACTGTACTTAAGAACATTGAGGATGTAGGTGAATGTATAAGGGAACTAGACATGGTCTTTATCAAAAGGCAGTCAAAGAGAGGTATGACATTTGGTTTTTGTTTACAACCAGCTCATAGAATAGTTAGGGTTGGAAAGGACCTCAAGATCATCTAGTTCCAACCTCCCTGCCATGGACAGGGACACCTCACACTAAACCATCCCACACAAGGCTTCATCCAACCTGGCCTTGAACACCGCCAGGGATGGAGCACTCACAACCTCCCTGGGCAACCCATTCCAGTGTCTCACCACCCTAACAGGAAAGAATTTCCTCCTTATATCCAATTTAAACTTCCCCTGTTTAAGTTTTAACCCGTTAGCCCTTGTCCTGTCACTACAGTCCCTGACGAAGAGTCCCTCCCCAGCATCCCTATAGGCACCCTTCAGGTACTGGAAGGCTGCTATGAGGTCCCCACGCAGCCTTCTCTTCTCCAGGCTGAACAGCCCCAACTTCCTCAGCCTGTCTTCATATGGGAGGTGCTGCAGTCCCCTGATCATCCTCGTGGCCCTCCTCTGGACTTGTTCCAGCAGTTCCATGTCCTTTTTATGTTGAGGACACCAGAACTGCACACAATACTCCAGGTGATGTCTCACAAGAGCAGAGTAGAGGGGCAGGATCACCTTCGACCTTCTGGTCACGCTCCTTTTGATGCAGCCCATGATACGGTTGGCTTTCTGGGCTGCGAGCACACACTGCCAGCTCATGTTCATTTTCTCATCTACCAGCACCCCCAAGTCCTTCTCTGCAGGGCCGCTCTGTATCTCTTCTTTGCCCAGTCTGTAGCTGTGCCTCGGATTGCTACCTTGGGTATGGTACTGCTGTTGGGGCTGTTGCTGGAATCCAGATGTAAGTAGACATGACCATAAAGAGATAATTTTTATAATATTCTCAGACACAATGAAGGAACTATATCCAGATATATATGCTTGCAGAAGAATATGCAAGATTTTCCATGAAGCACAGTCTTTGATATAGCTATTCAAATTAAAACAAGTTAAAAATATCTTAAATTTCATGGTATGTACCCAATTCTATACCGTAAAGCAGTTCCAGTGTTGTTCCCAGAATTCTGCAATTTTCATTTATGGAACTTGTACTAATGTGAAAAAGCTGGACAGCATTACAAATGGGCCTATCTATTATCTCAGAAATTTTCTTTCTGAAAAGCATATATTCATAGCTGCAGAGCATTTCAGGAAGTTTAAAGGAAAAGTGGATGGATTTTGCATTTAAAACCTTCAGTCTACAGCTATCATGACATAGTGTATGCTTTTGGTTTTTTTCCAGATCCATTCATTCCTGACATCACCTTAAGGTGCACAGACCACAAAGACCACACTGGCATCTTTATTCTTTTACAAAGTATCAGCGTACAAATGAATATGCATGCACAAATTCATGAAAACAAGTTTAATAAAATGGATCCTTTTCTACCTCTTTCTATATTTCTTTCAGATAGCTCACTCTTTTCTTGATTATCTTTGTTTTCCTTTGTAGATCCTTTTGCCAATCTGTATGCTGGCACTGATACCAGAGAAAGGTTGCTAGGCAACATGAAATGGAAATCATGTAGTGGACTAGCAGGCATTTCTAATGTAAGCTTTTTGAACCATACCTTAGTCTTCATACCTCATAAATAAATATGGGATTATGGACTGTTGAACATATAGGCAGATGTCTCCAATTAGTACACCCTAATGTACAGAGAAATAGCATGACAGAATAAAAGTTATGAATGGATTAAAGACACATATTTAATATTTAAGGGCACAGGACTCAAAAATGACCAGTTAGAGGGGTTTATTGAAAGCACAATGTTATACTATGTAACATCCGTTATCTAGCTGCGTGTAATCTGAAATAAGAGTTTAAAAGAAAAAAAAAGGAATAGTAAACAACATTGCTAGTGCAGCCTTTGGTTACATCTATATTAATAAATAAATCAGTTTATGGAATGCTTCTGGACATATTCTTGTGGACAGACACTGTGTATTCTGTCAGACTGCTATCATAGTCTACAAAAAGATTTCAGCTTGTGCCATTAACAGTCTCCCAAAGCATTTCTTGGGACAGTCTGGGAGCTAACACTGACTATGGATGACCCCCAAAAGGCACTGTGAATGTATCCATGATGTTCTGGAGAATAAGGGAGTCTAATGGTTTAATAGACGCTGGTTGCTCCACAGAGTTGCCCTCAGCAATAGACAAAAGTTGTAGTTAATTAAATAGCCTAGCCTTAGCTTGTGATGATTCAGATGTGTATTTTGAGTGGATGAATTTCTCGAACCCTAGATCCTGGTACTCTATCCAAATATTATGATTTGCATTTTTATACTCTCATGACATTCAGAAACTTTTGATCACAACTAGAATCTTGCAGTTTTCTACAAATAATTTTTCAGAGCACAAGTGATACATACATGCAGTTTACCAGATTGCTTGTATCTGCTTCTTTATAATATAAATACGTTGATTTTCATATTATAAATTTTGATTATTTAGAAGGTCTTATTACTCATTTCTGCTATTCTGTATATTTCCTTTTATTTGCCATGTTGCTTTGACAGTTATAAGCATGCACAATGGCTATTGTGTTCCCGTGGTGAGACATCAAATGTGCAAGCTCTTATAATTTTGTCACAGATAAAAAATACATAATTCCAATAGGAAACTCCCAGTATGTCTCACATTGTCATTGCTTCTGTTAAGTTTTCTTACTCTTTATTTCTCTCCCTGTCTTTCTACTCACACTCTATCTCCTTTCTAACTTTCTGTGCTGAGTTCTCTACCTCCTCATGATCCTTCACTGATTTGAACTATTTTAATTCATCCATACAAAATAAGATAATTTTAACAGGAAGGAGTAAGAAATTCCAAAATGTAATATATTTTGGGGTTTTATTAATTGAAAAGACGAAAGATGTGTCTTCAAATCTTCCTATGTTAAGAATACTTTGTGAATATCTTGAAGAATATCTAGGTGCAAGGATCTTGCAATCTCACTAAATGCTATTTCACGTAAAATGCTGCATTGAGTTTTAGAGTTAATAGGGAGGGTTTTCTAGATGTTGAGAATGGACTTCATCTCATCTAACATCAGCCATCTGAAAGTCACGTAGGTTTCCTAAATAGTCAATAGAAATACAAACATCAGCAAAGAACAGGAGGTGGGATTCATCTTACAATGTGTCTTTAACATAGGTATCTACACATGAAGTGGATTATAGTCAGCTCTGCTAAGTACAGTCAATGAAGCTTAGAGAACTGATAATTTTATTCTATACTATATACCCACAGAGGCTGAAGAGTTCTCCATGCTCCAGTGCCTACTAGTTATCTTGACATAATTATTTCTATCTTTGAGTTGAATCCTAGAAGAAAGAAAGTTTTGTCAAGGTGAACTCTACACAAAGATCAATGTTAGGTGGAAAAAATCAATTACTTTTCTGTCAGTTTAATATAAGGGGACCCTAAATATTAAATACATTAACCTAGGTGGAAGGAATCGTACTTTTTGTGGACAACATGAAGTGCGCAGTATTGACTACAAGAAGAAGTAAAAAAGCATGCAAATAAATGTACAGAGCACTCAGCACAACTTAAAGAGAATCACTGAAAGAATATTTGCTTTTCATATGAGGAATCTGTTATATATATATGTACAGGGTATTCAGTTATAGAATCATAGAATCATTCATGTTTAAAATGTCAATGTTCATGAGAAATATAAAGAATTAAAGGCATTTAGCATTAGAGAATTTCTTTAGAGGCAGGTGTCCTGTGGATGCATGTCTAGCCACCTAGTGAAACTTCCCACTGTCATTTTTTTGCATTTTAAATTGCCTCTAAAACCTGTAACTTAAAGCTGTTTGGATTTGATTTTTTTTTTTTTTAATATTTGCATAAAATAAGTGCACCAGTTCACCTACTGTCTACTTCTTTTTTTCCTGGCATTCATTCGTAATGCTGTGTTACTGGTTGTTACAGATTTGGTTTCCATTAATCTTCAGAAAAGCCAAAGTGCAATTTACAAAAATTTGCGATATTTTCAAAAGCAATGTAAAGAATTCTATTGTAATGTTTAATCCCAAGTATCTAGCAACAAAGGAATCCAACCACCACTTAATGATATCTAAAAAAGGTGAGAAAGTTAATTTCAGTGATTTTTTTCTCTAGTGATCTAGATGATAGTACTCTACTAAAACTAAAAATTCTGAAACATTATTCTTTTAAATAGGATTCTCTCCAAATAAAAACATTCTTTGAGGTATGGAAACAAAAAATGCCCAACAAAGTGATTTGTGCCTGTATTTCAAGGTTAAGACGTCTTTCTGTGAAATATTAAAACAAAAAAAAATCATAAAAATGTATTTCCAGATAGTAATTTCATGTTGCATAGTAACCAGTAACTTCTATGACAACTGTTGTAAGCCTTATATACTTTTCCAACAAAATCCAAAATATCTTCTGCTGGGGTTATTTAGTATTATAAATAATAAATCTATGATGTGTTAAAAACAAACAAACCAACAAACCCAAAAATAAACAAAAGAAACAATTTATGCAGTTGCAATTTTTTCACTCATCTTTGACAGTGTAACTTTTATCAGTTTCAGGAGGAGAAAGTATTAATATCTGTTTGAAAAAATATTGTTTCTAAAAGTATTTTGGTCTGAACACTGTTACTAATAAAGGCAAGTGGTAATGCTTGCTTATATAAGTTGCAATTGAAACTATTATTAGTAATATTTCTATGGTTAACACTAAATTAAATTGTGCAATATGGTTTGATTACAGGAGTAAAATGTATATATGCATGGATGGATATATGTGCATGTCTGTGTATGCACTGTTGTAAATTTTAGAACAAATTTAGAACTGAGAATCAAAGATATGTAAATTTAAGTATTTGTAGATTTTTATAACCAAATTTCAAAATAGCATAGCCTTAAACACCTCAGATAGATTGTAACTTTACATTTCTGCAGTTAGGCCAAATAAATACGCACATGATTCTGTAACTTTAAGATAAAATTCTAAGCAAACATTTTCAGTAATGTAGATTTAATGTACTTTCCAAATACATAGAAAACTCACAATCCTAAATCAGATTCAGTGTTATTTGTCCCTTTTTTCCTATCAGCACTGGACACTGCCAAGAAAGGAAAAGCAAACTCGAGGTTTTTACTTAGAACATACATCCTCGGTTCAGCTCTAAAAGGTATTTTTCTCCTTCTTACTAGCTGGTGCAGTGATGTGTTTTCAACTTTAGTCTGAGAACAATGCTGATAATATGCCGATGTTTTAGTTGTTGCTAAGTAGCGCTTACCCTGATCAAGGACTTTTCATTCTCTCATGCTTTGTCAGTGAAGAGGGGCACAAGAAGCTGGGAGGAAGCAGAGACAGGATGCCTGACCCAAACTAGCCAAAGGGGTATTCCATACCACAGCACAACATGTCCAATATAGAAACAGTGGGGAGTTACCTGGAAGGCCCAGATTGCTGCCCTGGGTATCGGTCAGCAGGTGGTGAGCAACTGTATTTTGCATCACTTGTGTTTATTGATTTTTTAATCTTTGCTTTTTAGTTTTATATTCTCTCCCCTCATTATTTCTCTTATCATTATTATTATTGGTGGTAGCAGGAGTGGTTTTGTGTTTTACCTTAGTTACTGGACTGTTCTCATCTCAACCTGTCGGAATTGCATTCTTTCGATTTTCGTCCTTATCCTGCCAGGTGCAGGGGCCCCCTGCTGGGGTGGAGAGAGAGGGAGTGAAGGAGCAGATGCATGGTTCTGAATTACTGGCTGGTCTTAAACCACGACAATGTAACTTTTCTATCTCACGGTGAATGGCCTATTGTTTAAATTATAGGTGCACACTTTTTTAAAAGTATGTATTCTCTTGTGATATGTAATGTTCGTAGCCACTACTCGGAACTAAGATCATGGTCGAAGGTGGATCTTCCATCCTTAGACGACTTCTGTCAGATGAAGACAAAGGAACTGTAGTGATGTGCTGCTGCCCACCATCTGGTCTGTCCTCCAGTTACCAGGCTTTTCATTTTTAATAGATCCTAAATTATAACTGGATTTATGTTGCATTTTCTGCATAGATGTTCCATATGTTGTAATTTGCATAGTTATAATACTGTCTGTTTTCTTATTTTGCAGACTAGAAAATATTGGCTGAATAACATACACGCTCAACATATTTTTCATGCCAAATTAAAGTATACTATGGTTCATACATTTTAGTAATTTATAAGTAGTAATCCAGAAGGCCTGATATGAATCTTGATATACTGCTAGTTATTTAAATGCTTCCTGTGCAACCTGTTGTAGTTACACTAGGTGAAATGAAAGGTATTTATTTTCAGCTTTTCTAATGGTGATTCTACTTGGCTGAAGTACTGCAATATCATCTTTAGAAAGTATATGTAAAATATTTGCACTATCACCTTTTAATTAAAACAAGCTTGCAATTCCATTTATTACTTACATAATGTCTATTACGATTGATGTACTGGTTATTAGAAGGGTGGATTTATGATTTGTCCATTCATAGGTGTATGTCTGTAATTTAATTAAGTTTGTATTTATTACATACTCCTTATAAACAAAGCCTCTATTGAACATTTTTATGGGGCTGAGGAATCAATATAGATGTATCTCACAAGATTCTTCTATAGGAAATGAACTTGGGTAAATTCCTCTAATAGATTTCTTATGTATTAATAGTCAAATTAAATGGAATCAGCTTTAGAAATAGGAGCACTGAACAGTATCATTATACAATTACTTTAAATTGATATTTTCAGTAAGGTGTTTATATAAGGAATATATATGTAAAAAATGTAAACTCAAAATTAATTTTATTTTCATAGTTTTATCTCCAAGTTACCTAAATTAATAGCTCTTACTTTAACAGAAACCCTGTGCATTTATGACAGTACATATTTCAGAAAGAGAGGTCCTGGTTTTAATGAGAGTTTTTCCACTTATTTTAATGAATCCAGGGTTTTATTATAGGAAAAATTAAATATAGGGAGATATCTTGAAAAAAATTACTGTACTAAAAAATGCATGCCATTGGTGTCTACTGAACACACCACAGACATATTCCTGCAACGGATGACCTGTCACTGACATAAATATTCTTTAACTGCTCTTTTATATTCAGAAAATAATTGCATGTAAGCAGCCCAACTTAAATTAAATTGTTCCCATGAAGGTGTAATTTGGATTGTTTTTACCAAATATTTTATTGATTTTATTGATAGACTCAGGAAGAATAAATTTTGCCTTTGAGAACCAAAACAGACTGAACAATAAAAACAAAGTCCTTACTTCGACACCCAAAATCACAGAACTGTTTGCAGGAGAGGGGTGGTAGAGAAGTGTGCTCATCCACAGAGCAGTCTTAATGTTAATAACTGACATAATAAATATGGAAGTGTATGATTGACTACTTTTCATTAATCTTTCATTTTTCAAAGATAAGCTAGTTTTTAAGGATTTTCCAGTCAATTGAAAAACACTCTTATGTGTTTGAGAGACCAGAATTCTTCATGCAGCTTAATTTAAATGTTAAGGATAACAATTTGTACTGAAATTCACTATTTAGAATATTTTATCCTCAGCTGCATAAATTAATTTCAAAAACATTTTGGAAATGTTTTTCTTATCTGAACTAATAAGTGCCAATATCTGCTTTCAGAATATATGTTCTGTAAAAATTGAGACCATAATATGTATGACAGAAATACAAAAACCTTAAAATAGTCTGTTTCATAGTTTTAAGAAGCCTTAAGAAGTTAAGAAAATTCCTGCAACATCTGATATTTATGTACCAGGACCATAACTAGAAATGAGAATGCTGACTTAAACATAAAAACAGCTAAATTCCTTGGACAGTGATTTCTCAGACCCAGTCCTTTGACTGCACTGAATGCAGACCTGGGAAACACCGAAGATTTGGGAGATTCATTGACTTCTTCCTCCCTGCAAGGACTCAGAGTCAGTGGTTTGGGACCATACCGTCCTAAAGAATGTATTTAGAAATGGAACACTGTTTTCTTTTAAATATGACTAGGAATAAGAAAAAAGAAATAATTAAAATTGTCTTATTTTGCACAAAATCAATATACTTACTTTATATTTTTTTATTTTCTTTTCAATTCATTGGTCTTAACCAACACAGATTTGGGTGGAAGGGGTGGGGGAGTATTTTGGTTTTATGTTTTTATAAAATATGAATGTGGCTCTAGTGGGACTATATTATAGACAGTTATCATTGAACAAACAAACAAAAAAAAAACCCACCATAAACCCATATCAAGTGCTGTTCCTAACTCATCAAAAAAGCAATGGGAGATGTTCAGACCTATTAGTCCCATCTGCACATCTCAGATAACTCAGGACATCTCTATCAGCGCCAGTATGTTAAAAAGTAGTAACTGAATGGCATCACTAAATTTAGGTGACTTCACTGAAAGCTGAATAGCATTCTTAAAATTAACAAATTAAGTCTGGAACTGATTTTCATTTACATTGTTTCAAAATCCTGGGAACAGAAAAGTTTAGTTATAGACCAATGGTTTAAGCATAATGCCCTGCAACAGACCAGACTGGACATTTTTTAAAAACACAGACAAATCAAAAGCATCCAGTCTTAAATAAATATTTCTATATTATCGCAAATTTAGACTTAAATAAGAGGAGTTCTACTGCAAATACTTCCTCTTTCAATTCTAATGCATCACATTTGACCTTGAATAAAGCAGTTATTAACATATCTTCTATGGCATATGGTCTGCCTAATGGTATCACATATATTTCCCTATTTTAGGAAAGATTTTTCCTGCTAAATCATAAAGCAATACACATTGATTTGTTATGTTAATAATAATTCATAATAATTCGTTTTTCTCAGTTCAGATGAGTGTAAAAGAAGTGCCCTTCTGGTTAGCTTTCCAACAGCTATAGCACATAGCACAGACCAAGACAAGAGGAGATGTCTTTAAGCTACTTTTAAGCCACTCAAATTTCAGACTAGGAAAGGTCATGAAATGCTTTAATTGAGTTGTGTTTTCCTGTATCTATACATAGAAGAATTCCGGATTATCGAAAGCACTATGATAAATACAAATCCCATGCCCTGTTTTCCTTGTGCAGGAGCCTGTGCCATTATCTCTATCCTAAAAGTGCTTACTGCTACTGCACAGTACAAATACACTCCTGAAGAACTATGACTTTATTACAGCCTTGATGTGCTACTCTAGGGACTCAGACCATTATTTCTATTAGAACTGTTGCATGTGATTCCATGATTCTATGATGGTCAACCACAGAATACTGTTTATTTTTCTTCATTGCGGCACAGGTAATAACCATAGGATCATAGAATGGTTTGGGTTGGAAGAGACTATAAAGACCATCTAACTCCAATACCCCTGCGACAGTCAGGGACACATTCCACTAGACAAGGTTGCTCAAATCCCCATCCAATCTGGCCTTCAACACTTAATAACCATGAAGCACCACAGCTTCTCTGGGCAACCTGTTACAGTGTGTCACCACCCTCACAGTAAATAACTTCTTTGTAACATCTAATTTAAATCTACCCTGTTCTAGTTTAAAGCCATTACCCCTTGTCCTACCCATACACCTTTAGGTACTTAAGGTACCTAAGGGGTAGACCCATTTAGGAACTGGAAGGCTGCCACAAGGTCTCCCTGGAGCCTTCTCTTCTCTAGGCTAAACAACCCCAACTCTCTCAGCACATCTCAATAAATATTTGATTGCTTTACTAAAAGCACACTTGAAACACCAAAAACTAAATTCCAAAGAAAAATTAACAAAGAATCACAAACTTTTGACCAGTTACCCACTGTGTACATTTACTGAAAACTGCATTTCTTGCAGATGTTATGAGCCATGCACCAAAGCCAAGATTTAAACTATGTAGGACAGAAATTATAATTGCTTACTGGAATATGTTGCTGTGGTCATATAATAATATTCTGAACTTTAAGAAAAATAGCTTTGCGTAATCATGAAGTAATGAAGTAGTTTGGTCTAAAGTGGAATTCGTTTTGAAGCAAATGGGTTTGGGGGATAGCACAGCAAGATCTCAAACATTCAATGCTAGTTTAGTTCTCTGGCTCACTAACAAGTGAAGCAGTTCAGCTGTCCTCCTGTGAAAATAGTTTACAGATTCTTCTGCACAACAGTTAACAACCACCATCAGAAGTGTAAGCAAATAAAATACTGCCACTGCAAGTTTGTCATCCATGAGTGGTAGCTTATCATAAGATTCATAGCAGTGGTGGTGCTGCTGTTATGCTTGTTAGAATAGGCAGAAAATAACAAAGAAAAATATTTTTTTTCCAAGTAATTTATTTCAGTGTTGGTATAAAGACTATTTTCCTGCCCTTGGGAGACAGTGAAAACTGTCAACAAATGCAATGCTTCAGAATTTCAGATTACCTGAGTCCTAAATATTGCTTTTCAAATAAAACCTAAAATGTTAAGTCATAACTGTAAGGCAGATAGAGCTATTTCAACCTGAATGCTAAGATGTTGTCAGAGAGAACCATTGTGTTCTAGGTCTGTTTAAAAGTTTAGTTACAAGCTAAAGAGCTTGCAACAACTGATGTACTTAAATGGTATTCTCATTTCAGATTAATTATACTCTACATTCTCACCACCTCTACCTTATGGAAAAAGATTCCCGTAAGTCCTTAGAAAATAGTAATTTCCTTTTTTTTTGTTCTATGAAAAGAAAAAAATTTAAAGCAACAAGAATGATTTGAACTATTTTCTACAAAACCTAAACCCCAAGCCTTAAGAACTTTATACTGAATTTCACTTCATATGTAACTAAACCTTTGGGGGAGTGAGGGACCCTCAACCTAACTTCCACCAAATATTTAGATACTAAATTCCGCATTGACATCTTACTTACCTATGATACTAACTGGAAAAAAAGATTAGAGTTAGTAGCTCTTGGACATTTACACATAGGTGGTAAAGGTCAATGACAGCTTTCTGGTTTTCTTCACAAGCTGCAGCTTCCTTGAGGGCACATCCACCTGCTGCAGCATAGGGTTCTCCACAGGCTGCAGTGTAGCAATCTGCTCCACCACAGTTCCTTAAGTTCCTCAAACTCCTTCACCATAATCTCCTCTAGGGACTGCAAGGGAATCTCTGCTCCAGCACCTGGAGCATCTTTTACCCCTTCCTTCTTCCCTAACCTTAGTGTCACAGGGCTGTTTCTTACACTTTTCTCTCTCACTGCTTGTTCAAGTGTTTTGCCCTCTCTTATTTTCTCACAGAGGCACCATTACTTGTCTGATGGCCTCAGTTGTAAAATATGTTTTGATGGAAAATTCTGTTACACAAAAATTTATTTTTTTATAAAAGGGTGGTGGCAATAAAAACATACTGCTAAAGAACTGAAATACCCACAAATACTTCATTACAATATATGCCTTCACTTGTCTCTTTCTCCTGAACATCTGGCAGGAATAGTTGGCATAAGACAGTGTTGCTTCAAGAAAAAGATATTTTTTTTTAGGGATAATAGTGGGTATGGTCAACTTTCTGCCAACCAATGGCACTTGCTTTTGTTGAGTCACTATCCTTTTGTGAAACATCACTGTCCACTGTATGATGCTACAAGATATCAGTCATGGCAAATTCTGAAACCATTAATATTCGAGGAAAATCTGGAGACAAAACAATATATTTTCACTGGTCAAGATACTCCAAATTAACACTCCATACACACTCTTCACCTTGTTTTAGCCCTATGCAGAGATCTTTGCTTATGTTAATACTTCTTATCCCAACAGCATCTGACTTGACATTTACACATACAGCAATGGGATACTTTTCCTGCTGTTACTAGCCTTAGCAGTTTTACAGTCCACGAATCAGTGGCATTTGCAACTAAATATCGACCTTCAGCATTTCTCATAAAAATAATAAAATGTCCCCTGAAGAACAGAATATTTTGCTGTTTACTCTCTAAGCCTACAGAATATATGATAATGGTGTTAGCATCACAATAATTTAAGCACAGAACATATACTTTAACAGGGCAAAATTAAAATAGTAGACATGTTACACAGTAACACATCTGAGAAACAAAAAGACTAGGATCTTTCAAACTATACCCCATAATATGAATGTATCTGTAGGAAGACAGAACAGATGTATGGGGTTTTGAAAAGCTGTATCCTTGATAGCCTAAACTGGAGTGGGTTTCCTTATATCAAGAAAAAGGAGATAAAAGTGGAGATAGGGAGACATGTTCAGATAATGAAATAACCAAGTGTTTTAAACATAATTAAGGATACTGGTGGACTGGGCAGAGAAGTTAAATCTGATGCACTCATTGAATCTGGAGGACTGAACTGTGAAGTCCTCCAGAATTCACTTAATTGTGAAGCAGATATTAAGTCATATCTGCTGCTGTATAAAAGAGATCCATCAATATTTCTTTGTATGGTTAAAATGTGAACACTCGTACTCTCCATTTTGTAACTTTTAGTAAGGTATGAAACAGCCTCAGTTATAAAATGAAATAAAAACATTATAGCATCTTGGAATGGGAAAGCAGGTTCAGAAAGTTTTTCCTTTTTTCATTTTTTTTCTCCCCCCCCCCCCCCCCCCCTCATAATTTCAACAATTCTAGTTTTGGTTTTTGTTGTTGGTTTTTTTTTCAATAGATGATACCCAGGATGCTGCTTTTATTACAGGCTTTTGCTCCTTACAGGCTTCATTACATTTTTGTAATACAGCTTTTTTGTAATACATTGGGGTTTTGTAAGATGGTTTTTTTCTCAAGACATTATAGTTTTTTTATCTCTTTTCCAAGAGATACCTTTTAAAGTACCATGTAACCCCTATACATAATACTTTCTTGTGCTCTCTCAAGGATTTTTCAGAGTATTTTTTAAATTGCAGCATTCTCAAAGGCATCAGAATCACTAAAATCAGAAGTAAAAAATAATTCTTATCTCAAAGAGTAATAATGAACTGCCAATATTGTCATTTGTAAGTTCCTAAATCCTTTTAATTTCAAGGTTGCTTTCCTGAATCTGTTTAATGATAAAACATTGGATTTATATAACAGACCTAGTCAACTGCTTCTGCAAATTCACTTTTATTCTATATAATTGAACTTAAAGTCACCTTGTTCACCCTGTTTAGTTCAAACTTAAAAAATATAGATTTCATATCACATGTGACCCTTTAATCTCTTTGAACTTTATTTCGATGTATGAGTTTCGCAATTGCTTCAAATAAGGACAGATTCCTTTCAATTCACACAGCACATTATCTGATCTTCTGCCTGCTTCTTTAACTTTCTTTAATGGGAAGTTAAGGGAAATGCATTCTGAATGTTACCTTTTATAGTCTATTTCTACCTACCAGAGTTTATATCTACCAGAACCAATTTCAGCTTGGAAGACCATATTAACAAAGGAAATATATTTATTAAAATGGACAAAAGAATATGTAAGAATTAAAATCTTAAAAAAATTAATAGAGCAATATAATTCAAGAATATGCCATATAGCTAGAAAAAGTAGGAAAAAGGGCATCTTGACAGGAAACTTCAATATCATTTTGCATCTGTTTTTTTCTTTGAAAGCTCTGGCACTTGTCTCGCTCCCTGGTGAGCTAATTCAGCTCACTAAACGGGTGGAAAAGCAATTAGAAAATGAATAGAAAAACCTATGTGGAATAGGATACCACTTCACCCACATGCAGTAAAGTGTTAGGTCAGCTTCTGTATTGTGGAAGTATGCCTGTCATATACAAAAGTCAACCAACAGCACTACCTTATTTTGAGCTTTCGCATTGCTATTGAATACCTGACTGGCTAAGATGATTTTAAAACCAACACCCAGCCTTCCACAATACTTCCTAACCTGTTGCTAAGGAGTAACTATTAGGTGAAGAGCTAGCTATGCAGAATCTGAATATGGCATTAGGGCTGCTTTATTATGGATTACAATTGTTTGGAATTTTCTTTGTCCTTACTATGTCATGTAGGTATGGAAAATAATAGGGAGTAAGAAGGATTTTACAGCTATTATTGTATTTTGAGCTACTGTGTTTTGGGATAGTAAGGATTTAGGGTAATAAGCAAAACAGTGGTGAGTTCTAGTATTGATTTTATTACCTGTTAATTTTGGATTAGCTGCTTCACATTTCAGATTACCCACCAGTAAAATGAGAATAACAGCATGTTCCCTCCCTGCCAAATGGTATTTAATTAGCGTCTGTGATGTCACGGATTTTAAAAGGAAAAGTATGATTATTTATCAGGATTGAAAGAGAGTACTGGGATGCCACAAAGTAACTCTAGTGATCCGTGTTCCCTCTCCTGCTTCATTGTGGTTGTAGAATTTTAATTAGTAGCTCCAAAAAGTTTTCTTCACATAGTCTGATGACAGCTCTCTATAGAATAGGTTCTGACATTTATAGAATCATTAGGTTGGAAAAGACATTTAAGGTCTTTGAGTCCAACCATATTTGTTGAGTCCAACCATAAATAAATGATCAGCTGTTTGAAGACAGCACATGATTTATCTGGTAAGCTTTGCAAGTGTTTGTGTCACCAGAAACATATGTGTCCAGTGCATTAGATAGGAATATAAGAAGATACTTGCATAAATAAACAGTATGACATTTAGGATAGAATATTTGCATGATTAATCCTCTTTCATGATTTCTTCAAATGAACTGATGCTTTAAGTTAATGATTACAATTGTCATTGTTTTGACAGCTCTTATTTTCTTATTCACTTTTTTTTCTTTTCTTTTTTGTCCTATGAATGACAGTCAGGGTATCTCAGTTTATACTAATAAGATTACATTATTACACTTCACATGATGCTCACACACAATCTCAGTGTGCAGCTATAGATGCAGTAATTACATGCAGTTGGACATACCCACTGCTGACTGGGGCTCAAAAGAGGAGTAGCTTTTTAGAGTTTTTCATAAGGTTTTTTGGCTTCTTACATTTTCAGATACTCTGTTATTACCCTGTGTACACTATTAGTGTGCCCTGTTGTAGTCTACATTTCACAAGTCTGACAATGCAGTCTTTCTAGAAGAATTACAGATATATAATGGAAAGGTCTCTGAGGGAAGGGACCTTAAGAAGACAGCAGAAATACCATCTGCATATGTTTGTGCAAATAACTTAAATGCCATTGACCGAAAAAGATATTCGATTTTATCTGCCTTTCTCTGCAGACTATATGCATTAGAAGCACTATTCCACAAAGCAGCTAAAATATAGGTGAGTTTCAATGGGCTGAATCTGGCTTTGGAAGCAGTCAAATGCAGGGTTGCAGAAATATGTAACATCAAAGTCACATAGAAACTGATGTGCTTTTATGTCCAGATGCTTTTATAAACAATGTATGAGTACTTAGTCAGCTAACATTTTAACCTGGAATAGAAGGAAAGTTTCAACTAGTGAGGGCAAAGTGTTTGAGTAGTTACTTTTGAAAGAAACCTCACATCCTTCATAGCTTGAAGCTTTTTTCTTTTTTCCTTTTTTTTTTCCTCTGTTTTCCTGTTCACTCATGCAATTTATTTTGTTGAGCAATAAAAATTCAGGATGTTGACAAATATTTAATGCTATACTTTCAACAATACTATTTTCTTTTTCTGATATTGTTCCAAAGAATGCATACCTGGATCCTCACTTCCCCATAGTCATTTTCATATTAAAAGATTTTAGATATTACATTTTTATTTTAAATTGAGTGAATGTATTCAGATATTCAAGCCTCTGTTGTTAGATGAATTATTTACATGGTTTCCCTGCTGTTCTAACTTCGCTCTTTTCAGCTACATATTTTTCCATTAAGTTGTCACAGGGCGCTGTGAGAAGTTTTTTTGTGAAGAAATAATAATGTGAAAAATACACACATTACATAGGCCACATATTATAGAATAGTTAGGGTTGGAAAGGAGCTCACATTCAGTTTCTCATCAACCAACACCCCCAAGCTCTTTTCTGCAAGGCTGCTCTGAATCACTTTTCCACCCAACCCGCAGCGGTGCCTGGGATTGCCCTGACCCAGGTGCAGAAGCTCGCACTTGGCTTGGTTGAACTTCATGAGGTTGGCATTGGCATCCCTTCCCTCCAGAACATCAATCAAACCACACTGCTTAGTACCATATGTCACATCAGAAAGTTAGCGTATGCTTAGACGAGCTGAAGTAAACTTAACATAGTAATTCTAAATCTCAGAAAACCTTCAGTCAAACTTCACCTATCTTTATGTGAGTGACTCAGTGACTGTGTGTAGATATGCAAATGTGAAGTCCAAGGAAAGAGCAGAAGATGTATAAAGCAGTAGTGCAGAAGATTGCTGTGGGGAGTGACTGTATCCTGTAATGCATGCCAGCTGCCTCTGCTAGTGCAAAGGCAGAAATTATGTGCTGCCGGCCTGGCTTTCTGGAGGTATTTTAAGCCTAAGCATTCTTGAAGGCCTGCAGGCCTGACTGAATTTGTCTTTGGAAGGTTTGGGGTTCTTTTATGTGCATGAGGTGATCTCATATTGTGTACTGTATTGTATATTTTTTAAAACTGATGTGCTTCAACTGTTTGAAAAGAGTATTGGAAATGTAGATTGGAATAATGTCAAACAATTAACATATTTAAATCACATTGCTTGACAAAAGAATTTTATTGTTTTAAGTATGATATCAATAGAAAAATTCAATCTACTTTTATGATACAGATTTATTTTGAATTTTCAGGGTAATTTGCATTATTGGCAGTATTGCATTTGCAATAAATGTGACTTGCTTAGTTTCTAATGATGTTTATAGTCCTCTGTGTATTATTATAATGAGAACTGAATCTACCATCATTATTCGCCTATTATTATTGTGCTGTTATAGAAAAAAATAGGTTTGCATTAACCAATAAATAAAATGAATGTTTTTATTTAACATCATTCTTGAAATTAGTCCTCACCTCTGAAAATACCGCTTAGAAGCTGTATCAAGCAGGAAAGCTAGCCAGATGGCAGAATACAGAACCTGCCATTCAGGATAGAGAACAAAATAAAACTCAAGAAATTCTCCATGGACGCTGCATAAATACAAAAGCACCATTAATTAAACTTGAAAAATAGTGCAATATAAAAATTCTTAAATAAATAAAAATCTACACCAACCAAAAGTGTCAAGTTTGCTACAAGGCATTATTGTAATTAACATAACTTCCAGCATGAAAAAAAATATATTTTTATTGTAAACCGTTTCAGAGGGCACAACAGTTTGGAAAAATGTTTTTGTTTTTCAACCTATAACTAACTGTCTGTCATTGAAGAGATATTGCAAACCTTGACATTTTTGAAAACAATGTTATTTCAAAGGTTAATTACATTCATAAATACTTCACATGAACTAATTTATTATGCTGTTAATCCTGAAGACTCTTAAAGGAAATTGTCCCTGATGCACTTGGTGTCTCTAGTACAGGTACAGTCTTACCTGCATTCTACTGCTTTCTTATGCCCCTGATGCATGGCTCAAGTATCCTTAGCTCCATTACCAGGATGATTTCCATAAAAAGCAATGAGAATTTCTGCTCATAACTGGTGAAACTAACCATCATAACAATTATTTGAAATTAAATTGAAGTTCTTTCAAAAGGAATCCCTTCCTAATGAAAACCATCATCTGTAGTGAACCTACTCAGCTCTTCAGTTTCCTCAAATGTTTCTGTGAGAAGAAAAAAAATAAAAAAGCTAGCTGCTTCTTGTTATTATATCACCTCAGACGTACTTTATTGTAACTATTTTCTAAACTTCTGAATTTATATTCCTCACCGAGGGAGCCTCAAGTCCTCGACAGGACCTGCCCAGGAGCCAGCAGCTCAGCTGACGCGAGCAGGGACTCACAGGGGGCGGGGCCAGGAGCAGCGGCACCAGCCCTGAGTGGGTAAAAACCTGCCCCAGGGAGCGCGGCAAAGAGGGCGGGTCGAGGCAGTTTGTGTGGGCAGGCGAGGGCGATGATGAGCCCTTGCCTTATGACCAGGGCCCGGTCTGGAAGCTCTGCTCTGACTGCCCCGGCGGTGGCCAGCGTAGGCACCAGACAGGGAAGATGAGAGGGGAGGCTGCAGTGCAGAGCTCGGAGTGTAGAGAGTACCTGCGCTGGTCTTGTGAGGGGAAGGTGCACAATGGGCAGGGCCGCGCTCGGTGCTCCCTGGTGGAGGCCCTCCTGCAGCAGGTGGCTGAGCTGCGGAATGCTGTCAGTAGGCTGCAAGATGTCAGGGAAGCTGAGAAGAAGCAGAAATGCTTGCTCCAGGCACAAACTGTGCAGTGGCCTCAAGCATCCCCTGTAGCTCGTGGAGGAAAGAAGGTGGCTGTTAACCGAGGAAGCTTGGAAACAGCAACAAACAAACAAACAAACAAACCAAACAAAAAAAAAAAAAAAAAAAAGGAGGAAGAGGACGATTAAAAGCAAGGGGCTTCATGCTTGACCTCATGCTCACCAACAGGGAAGGGCTGATTGGAAATGTGATGCTCCAGGGCAGCCTTGGCTGTAGCGATCATGAGATGGTTGAATTTGAGACCCTCAGGACGGTGAGAAGAGCGTGCAGCAAGCTCACTGCCCTGGACTTCAAGAGAGCAGACTTTGGCCTCTTCAGGAACCTACTCAGTAAGGTTCCATGGGATATAGCCCTGGAGGGCAGAGGGGCCCAAGGCTGTTGGTTGATATTCAAGGATCACCTGCTACAAGCTCAGGAGTGCTGCATCCCAACTAGAAGGAAGTGAAGCAGGAGGGCCAGGAGATCTCCTTGGATGGATAAGGAGCTGCTGAGGAAAATTCAAATGAAAAAAGAGGCTTATAAAAGGTGAAAGCAAGGACAGGCAGCCCAGGAAGAGTACAGGGATGTTGTTAAGGAAGCAAGGGACCAGGTTAGGAAAGCTAAAGCCCAGCTAGAATTAAACTTGGCTACGGATGTTAGGGATAACAGGAAGGGATTCTATAGGTACGTAGTGAATAAAAGACAGATTAGGAACAACATAGCTCCCTTCCAGAAGCTATCAGGAGAACTGGTTACCCTGGATTTGGAGAAGGCTGAGGTTCTGAATGACTTCTTTGCCTTGGTCTTCACTGGCAAAGGCTCTGACTGCACTACCCAAGTCTTGGAAGGCAAACACAGGGACTGTGAGAATGAAGACCGTAGGCCCACTGTAGGGGAGGATGTGGTTCAAGACCATCTAAGAACCTGAACATGCACAAGTCCATGGGACCTGATTATATCCATCCATGGGTCCTGAAGGAGCTGGTGAATGAAGTTGCTAAGCCACTGTCCATCATGTTTAAAAAATCATGGCAATCAGGTGAAGTTCCCAACAACTGGAAAAAGGGAAATATAACCCCCCATTTTCAAGAAGGGGAAAATGGATGACCCAGTAAAGTGCAGACCAGTCAGTCTCACCTCTGTGCCTGGCGAAATCTTGGAGCAGATTCTCCTGAAGGCATGCTAAGGGGCATGAAAAACAACAAGGTGTTTGGTGACAGCCAGCATGGCTTCACTAAGGGGAAATCCTGCCTGACCAATTTGGTGGCCTTCTATGATGGGGCTACAGAACTGACGGACATAGGTAGAGCAGTTGACATCATCTACCTAGAGTTGTGCAGAGCATTCGACACTGTCCCACACGACATCCTTGTCTCTAAATTGGAGAGACATCCATTTGATAGATGGACCACTCGGTGGATAAAGAACTGGCTGGATGGACATATGCAAAGAGCTGTGGTCAATGGCTTGATGTCTGGCTGGAGACCAGTAACAAGTGGTGTCCCTCAGGGATCGGTGTTGGGACCAGTCTTGTTCAACATCTTTGTCACTGACATTGACAGTGGGAATGAGTGTGCCCTCAGCACGATTGCCAATGACACCAAGCTGTGTGGTTTGGTTGATATGCTCTGGAGGGAAGGGATGCCATCCAGAGGGACCTTGACACACTTGTGAGGTGGGCTGATGCCAACCTTATGAAGTTTAACCATGCCAAGTGCAAGGTCCTACACATGGGTCGGAGCAATCCCAGGCACAGCTGCATGTTGGGCAAAGAAGAGATTCAGAGCGGCCCTGTGGAGAAGGACTTGGGGGTGTTGGTTGATGAGAAAATGAACATGAGCCAGCAGTGTGCGCTTACAGCCCAGAAAGCCAACCGTATCCTGGGCTGCATGAAAAGGAGTGTGACCAACAGGTCGAAGGAGATGATCCTGCCCCTCTACTCTGCTCTTGGGAGACCTCATGTCCTGGGTTCAGCAGTAGCAGTTATTTTTCTCCTTCTTAGTTGCTGGTGCAGTGCTATGTTTTGACTTTTGGCCTGGGAGCAGAGCTGATAACACAAATGTTTTAGTCTGACCATGGACATTTTGAGCCTCATGCTCTGCCAGGGAGGGAAAGCTGGGAGGAAGCAGAGACAGAACACCTGACCCAAACTAGCCAAAGAGGTATTCCATACCACAGCACGTCATGCCCAGGAGGTAATGGAGAGTTACCCGGAAGGGCTAGGGACTGCAGGGTTGGATGAGGTATTGGTCGGTGCTCGGCTCGGGGGAGTGGGGCAAGTTATTGGTCGGCTGGTGTTGAGGTGTTGTATTCTTTCCTCTTGTTATTTCTTTTATCATTATTATTATTGGTGGTAGCAGTAGTGATTTGTGTTATACCTTAGTTACTGGACTACTCTTATCTCAACCCGTGGGAGTTGCATTATTTTCGATTCTCCTCCCCGTCCCTCTGGGAGCAGGGGGAGGGCAAGAAGGGGGGGAGTGAGTGAGCGAGCTTTGTGGTTGGGTTTAAACCACGACACCTTACTTGGAGTACTGTGTACAGTTCTGGTGTCCTCAACATAAAAAGAACATGGAACTGTTGGGACAAGTCCAGAGGAGGGCCATGAGGATGATCAAGGGACTGGAGCACCTCCCATATGAAGACAGGCTGATAAATTTGGGGCTGTTCAGCCTGGAGAAGAGAAGGCTGCGTGGAGACCTCATAGCAGCCTTCCAGTATCTGAAGGGGGACTATAGGGATGCTGGGGAGGGACTACTTTTTAGGGACTGTAGTGACAGGACAAGGGGTAACGGGTTAAAACTTCAACAAGGGAAGTTTAGATTGGATATAAGGAAGAAATTCTTTACTGTGAGGGTGGTGGGGCACTGGAATGGGTTGCCCAGGGAGGTTGTGAATGCTCCATCCTTGGCACTGTTAAAGGCCAGGTTGGACAGAGCCTTGGGTGACATGGTTTAGTGTGAGGTGTCCCTGCCCATGGCAGGGGGGTTGGAACTAGATGATCTTGAGGTCCTTTCCAACCCTGTCAATTCTATGATTCTATATCTAACTACTTTCACCGTGTTCTATAGCATTTGTATAAAAAGGACATATATAATACAGATCATATTATATTATACTATACGATACTACATTATATTACATTACATTACATTACATTATTAACAAACCAAAAAAAGTTCTTAGTGAAGCAAAGATCTTCCAATGCCCTGACCCAACTGGTGGACAACAAGGTAATAATGTATTTCATATGATTTGAAAGAAAGGAAGTATAGTGGAAGAAGAATCAACTGAGTGTTTCATCTGAGGGCTCCTTTGGCAGGAAAGGCAAAACCATGTAAGGCTTTGAAGCGTTTTCTTCTCCTAGGAAGTCTGCAAAAATCTGCAGTGGAAAATTTGCCATTAATAGGGATTGTGATAATATGTCAGACATGATCTGCTTTCAAATGTAAGGCAGTTGGAAAAATCTATATACTTAACCTCAAAAAAAAAATCAAGCAAACAAAGTAAAGATATCCCTTACTCTCTGCCAAAACCAGGAGCTGAATTACAAATTAGAAAAAGCTGTTAGGGTCAAGGAAAGAATTCATTCATGGATTGCCTTTGAAATTAACGGCAAAATTCCCATCAGCTTGTTAAGTGCAAAATCTTCAGTTTTCAAAGTTAAAGCTTCTCCCTTCTGATTCCTTAGCCTCAAAGAAAATCTACAGGAAAGCAGGTGGTGTTAATTCCACTGAAATTCAATGTAGATTAAAACAGATGTAGAGATGCAATTCTCATTTTCCCAAAACAACAAGAAACATTTATTTCCCGTATGATTATTATAATTATTTTATCTGTAAGTCTTAAACAATCCAAAACTCAGGCACATACACAAATATCACTGCATAGTCTTCTAGTGGTCGCATGTTACTGTTGGTGTAGAGCATTGCCATACCAGGGTTTGAACTGGCTGTATTTTAGTCATGTTCAAATTTGGTAATGGTACAAATTTTTTACTGGCCACTTAGGCACTATCATGAGTCCCAGAGAAAGATGCATGAAGTGACAATATGCCGTGTACTCTGTGAAGAGCACCCTCTTTGCACTCACTAGTAAATTGGCAAGGAAACTTGCCTCAAGCTTTTTTACAAAAGTACTGTCCTGGGTTCAGCAGTAGCAGCCATTTTTCTCCTTCTTAGTAGCTAGTGCAGTGCTATGTTTTCGTTTTTTGGCCTGGGAAGAGAGCTGATAACGCCGATGTTTTTAGTTGCTGCTCAAATGTTTGGTCTGGCCAAGGACATTTTGAGCCTCATGCTCTGCCAGGGAGGAGGGGAGGCCAGGAGGAAGCAGAGACAGGACACCTGACCCAAACTGACCAAAGAGGTATTCCATACCACAGCACGTCATGCCCAGGATGTAACGGGAAGTTACCCGGAAGGGCTGAGAACTGCAGGGTTGGACAAGGTATCGGTCGGTACTCGGCTGGGGGGAGTGGAGCAAGTTATCTGTTGGCTGGTGCTGAGGTGTTGTATTCTCTTCCCTTGTTATTTCCTTTATCATTATTGGTGGTAGCAGCAGTGATTTGTGTTATACCTTAGTTACTAAACTGTTCTTATCTCAACCCGTGGGAGTTGCATTCTTTTCGATTCTCCTCTCCATCCCTCCAGGAGCAGGGGGAGGGCAAGAAGGGGGGGAGTGAGTGAACGAGGTTTGTGGTTGGGTTTAAACCATGACAAGTACTCTTTTTATGCTGCAGTTAACCAGATATCTCTTTGAAATTTGCAGTAGCAGGAAGCAAGTATTTCTTGGAAAACCTTCTGAAATTGTCCAGAAATTATTCTCATTCACTGCTACTAATCCCCACTGCCTAGTTGTCAGAAAAGTTTGGGCCATGTTAAAAGTTAAAATAGTTATAAACAATCTACTAATGCTGCAATACTGAGTAAACATAAATATTTACACAGTTGCCATGGAAAAAAAAAAAACAAACCCTTATATTGGCAAAAAGGAGTTTGACACTAAAAAATACCAAAACAAAACAAACAAAACAAAACAAAACAAAACAAAACAAAAACAACAAAAAACCCAAAAAAAACCACAAAAATATGGCATAATAGGAAACAAAATTGAAAGAAAACAAAAATAAAAAAATCAAAGTTTTGCCTTGGCAGAATGAAGATTCATAGGATATTTACTTTTAAGTCAAACAGATTGGACATTTTTTAAGTTAGTTTGTTTAAGTGGTGTCGTGGTTTGAACCCAACCACAAACCTCGTCCACTCACTCCCCCCCTTCTTGCCCTCCCCCTGCTTCTGGAGGGACGGAGAGGAGAATCAAAAAGAATGCAACTCCCACGGGTTGAGATAAGAACAGCCCAGTAACTAAGGTATAACACAAATCACTGCTGCTACCACCAATAATAATAGTGCTAAAGGAAATAACAAGAGGAAAGAATACAACACCTCAACACCAGCCGACCAATAACTCACCCCACTCCCCCCAGCCAAGCACCGACCGATACCTCCTCCAACCCTGCAGTCCCAACCCTTCCGGGTCCCTCCAAGTTACATCCTGGGCATGACGTGCTGTGGTATGGAATACCTCTTTGGCTAGTTTGGGTCAGGTGTCCTGTCTCTGCTCCCTCCCAGCCTCCCCTCCTCCCTGGCAGAGCATGAGGCTCAGAAAGTCCTTGGCCAGACCAAACATTCGAGCAGCAACTGAAAACATCGGCGTTATCACCACTGTTCCAAGGCCAAAAGATCAAAACATAGCACTGTACTAGCTCCTAAGAAGGAGAAAAATGACTGCTGCTGCTCAAAACCAGGACAAGTGGTTAGGTTTCCAACTTATTAAACCATATCTTTTAAATCAGAATTTGTTGCCTTGTGGAAAAGTAGCCAATGAATAATTTTGTCAAAGCTAAAAACAGATCAAGAACTCCTACAAGACAGTACTACTAGTAACAAAAGCTTTTTGGCATGCATTTAACTACAGTGAATGTGAGAAAGTAGAAGATTCTATAACATTTTTCTGTTCTTACAAGTTTTTCTCTGAAGCAAGCTGTAGTACTTGTTACTGCTCAAAGACAGTCTAAAGAAAACCTGTCAAAATAAAAAGACTAATAAAAGCTGCTGTAAATACTACCTAATACATTCAGTTCCAGCCAATTTTAACTAGCAGGTATTGGACACATACTCTAGTTGTATATTCTACTGCATACTATATTACAACTAATAAATGTAGAACCTGGATACAGGAGCAAATGCACAAGAACGTCCGTGAAGAAAGCATTTGAGGGTTGACTGTAGTCCCTTGGCTTCACAAGAAACTTTGTCCGGTATGCCTATCTATAAGTCTATGTAGCTTCATTTTGAAATGAATTGTATTCATTGTCCTCTTTTCCTCTTATGAGGAAACTGTTTTGGACTACTTTTTGAAATGTCATGGCTAAAGCCTTGAAGATGCCTCAATTTGTATTTTTCCCCTAGAAACAGCTGCCTTGAAGCCTCTTTAAAGCTGACTTTTTCCCTTAAGATGCAATGTTTAAAAAATAGCATCTTGTCACTGAACAGGATATTCAGAATATTATATACAAATTTAGATTAAAAGTAACACTTTTTCTAGTAATCTTTACTCCTAACAGTGCAGTGCTAACATGGGCAGTAAAGAAGTGAACAGACTGCCGGTCTTTCTGGCACATCCTGTACAAATGCCATTGCTTATGTTCTAATCATTCACTTCATCAAAGTAATGAACAATGAAGAAAATTTTGCAAAGACGACACTAGTAGTATCATATGGTGAAGTGAGGGTGTTATTTATCAGGTAGAATGACCAGCTAGGGTTAAGGGAGACTCATCATCATCAAGATGGCTGTCCAGGGAACTTTGGTTGAAGGGATTTTTGACCTACAAGATATTTTGAAGATCTGTTTCAGCACTGTTTTTTTCAAACACAGCCTTTAAATGAGGCTAAGCAATTTTCCAGGCTGTAGATCATAGAAAATAATATTTAATGGGATCTGTCCTGGACTATATGCTCCTTCTTTTCTCCTTCAACTTCTTTGCCACCATCTCTCATCTGTTTTACATGAACTATGTTCAAAGTCCACAGCATCATTTTCACAGATTCATGAGGCCTGATACAGAAGGAATGATGAATATAACATACCTGGGATGGATTTCCCAGTTTTGATAAGATGTACAGTGTACACAAATCCAATGAGAAGATGCTCCCCACCCCAACTTCACTTCACAGCTTCACTGCACTGTGAATGTCTCCACTTTAAAATCTAGCAGTAATGTGTTACAGAGACTATATATTCATCTGAACTAAAACTTTCTGAGAGTAATTGAAGGATTTATATAGAGCATAGAGGCTTGCCACCTGCAACTTTGAATCTCAGATAAAAAAGGAAGTTGTAAGATGTTTATAATTTTACAGTTTTTAAGTTTAAAATCTAAGCACTTTTCAAAAAGTGTCAACCTCAAATGCACATCAACACATAGAATCATAGAATAGTTAGGGTTGGAAAGGACCTTAAGATCCTCTAGTTCCAACCCCCCTGCCAAGGGCAGGGACATCTCACACTAAACCATGTCACCCAAGGCTCTGTCCAACCTGGCCTTTATCACCACCAGGGATGGAGCATTCACAACTTCCCTGGGCAACCCATTCCAGTGCCTCACCACCCTTACGGTAAAGAACTTCCACCTTATATCCAATCTAAATTTCCCCTGTTTAAGTTTTAACCTGTTACATTTCAGTCATCATAATAAAGCTTACTGTTTTATTAATAATAGTAAGCTAATATTAATAAAAAATAATTTTGAAACTTTCTTTAAATTTTATACACTTAAATTATTAATTCCAACATAAATAAAAAAAATGCTTTTACTTTGATGGGAACTCATTATTACTGCAAAACACTCTTTTTACTAAAGATGATGAAATGAAGCTTTTGCAGACAATGTACAAACTATGGATTTTAGGAGAAACACCTGCTGAGGTACAAAGGCATATGGAAAAAATATCATGCGATCAAATCTACTTTATGTATTGTGCATGAATAAAAGAAAAGCTTCTATTTTTTTTTTTCCCGTACCCATTATCTGTGATGCTACTAAACCTATGGAAAAGTCCTTATCAGCTTGTTAATGTGCATATATAAAAGAAATAGAAAGCACACAGGAGATAGTTCAAACAACATCATTCCATTCCAACTTACTGTTGTGAGATTCATAGGAGAGACTGGGACTTTAAGTCATCATCAGTTGTAAACTAAATTACATCTGTACTGAAGGCCATCTACGTTAATTCAGCACTGCTTTCAACTGTGAGTAAAAACAGATGTTTTGAGTACTGGAATACTGAATATTGAAAAACATCTGCTTTAGCTGCATGATTTCAGTGCTGCAGTACTTAACAGCAGAGACCCAGCTTCAGCTATGTAAATAAAAATTAAAGAAAAAAAAAAGCCATGTTTTAAATATGGTGTAGACATTAAACTGCATTTCCCCATTATTACATTGTGTGTTTTAGACAGGAAAACAATTTAGCATTTCAGTCTTTTCTAAGGTGCTAATGTTCTGCTATACTGATTGTGGGTGTGGGTATTAGTGTGTATGTTTGATTAGAGATGTGTGTGTAACCACTGAACTCTTTCAAAACTTACTGTATTGTTCAGAAACTTGAGAATAAAAAATTATTACTTTTTAATTATTTTTTCCACAGAAAACTTGCATTCTTTTTGCATCAAGTACTTCAGTTAAAACTGAAATATGAGCTAGTCAGCTCAGTATAGCCAAATCAATATGTCTTAGTAGTAAATTAGCAGAAACAGTCCTAAAGTGAATGGAATCATCCCTTTCAGGTTAATAGCCATCTTCTTGCCCCTCACAGGCTTTCTTCGACTAATTTGGCATATCAATATGTTGCATCATTTAATGATGATTAAAAAAAGATAAAAATTTCTAAACATCCAAGACCCACTGAAGTTATCAACGGTGGAATTTATCCAATTAAATGGAGAAGTCTGCATCTTAGCTATTTACTCTCAGATTTTCCTTATAGTTAATGAAAAAAAAAACGAACAATTGCAATATGTGATTTATCTGAAGAGGTCTACTTAAGATGTGATAAATCACATCCTAAAAATACCTGCTTCTCTATATTGATTATAAATAAATCCTAGTGACAATACATCAATGACAGAGAACCAGACTGTGTCTCAAGTTAGATGAGAAGTTGAAGGCTTTTCACTAATTGCTATGGCTTTGGAATAAGCTATTTGTGCCTCTGAGCAGAAATGTCTTTGGATTCCTTATAATCTCTGTTTCTGTTGTTTTAATCATAGTTTCAATTAAAAAAACAAAACAAACAAAAAACTCCAAAAAAAACCCAAACAAGCAAACAAAAAAAACCCAGCAAAAACAAAACCACAAACAAAACCAGCACCTCCCCCCCTACCCCCTAAATATCTAACATCTTGCTTACTTCTTTTAGACTCAAAGTCAGTTTAGATTATGGTAGCCTGAAATTTTAAAATTCTTTATTTCCATTCCCCCTCTTTGTTTACAAAATATGTAATTTCACTCTTTTATCTGTGACATTTTTAATCATCTGCTCTTTGAAAGAAATTACATATAGATATTTGAAAATCTATTTTACTATTGTTACTGAGTATGTTAAATCATATGTGAAATGGGAGGGATCATCCAGGTAGGTTACTGAAATGCCTTAAATACAATCAACCAAATATTGTGTTTGCCTTTCCTTTTATAATTGTAAAGAATAGGAGAATAATTCGTGTCAGGAACTTGGGAATCATTGTTACCAGTGCACCTGTGACCAGTGTACCATGTATGGGATGTATAAAAATGACTTTGATTATAATAAATGTTGCTGTCAATATAATGAAGGGAGAGAAGAAGAAACAAAGGAATAGAATAGTCTTTAATCATTTTTGACTGTTAAAATAATAAGGTTTATTTTACTGCTTGGGTGCTTTAAGGAAGGGGTTTGTGAAACCTATGCTTTGACTAAATAACCATATAAGGATAGAACTAGGGCTGTGATTAAGCTTGTGATAAACGATTCTTTATTAATAAATTACCAAGGGGTTCAGTACCTCTTCCAAGAAGTTTCTTCACCGAAAAGCAGACCTCGGCAACAAGAAAAGAACAATGAAAAGGGGCTGCGTCGGCATCCGGGTACAGATGAAGAAGGGACTGGCTGAGACCCAAGACCAAGAAGTATAAGAGACTGGACCCCAAAGACCCCGGCATGCGTCTTGGTGGAGCAGAGACTCCTCTACGCACCTAGCGCTGCTTGCTTATTGCCTCTCTATATTAATCAATTGTAATAAAATAATTAAATCAGACCATGGCCAAGATGGAATTTTTATAACATAATGAAGATATAATTTATTAGAAATTCTACAAATTTAGTCAGCTCTAAAAATATACAAAGCACTATATAGCTATAAATGCAATCCCTTTGATGCTGATTAACATATACCTTCTTTTAAATGATATCATCTTTTGTTTCAAATTAAATAACTCTTAGAAGTCATTTGCCTTATGTACTGCAAATCCTTTAACAACACTCCTTAATCTGATTTTGTAAAATGATATTGAAGCATTGGGACTGTTCAGCCCGAAGAAGGTTCATGGCGGTATCTCATCAATGTATATAAATACCTGAAGGGGAGGGTGCAAAGAGTGTGGAGCCAGGCTCTTTTCATTGATGCCCAGCGACAGGACAAGAGGCAATGGGCACAAACTGAAATACAGAAGGTTCCCTCTGAACATCAGGGAACACTCTTCAACTGTGAGGGTAACTGAGCCCTGACACAGGTTGCCAGGGAGGTTGTGGAGTCTTCATCTTTGAAGATATTTAAAATACACCCAGACAAGATCCTGGACAACTGGCCCTAGGTGTCCATGCTTGAGCAGGGGTATTGGAGCTTTCAGAGTTCCCTTCCCAAATCAACCCCCCTGTGCTTCTGTGGTATATAAATCATGCAGGTCAAGAAGCACTGAATCAACCGAAGATAGCAAAAGCAAAAGTCTTTATTATTCTAAGATACTTCGTGGTGTATTTGGAAATTATGAAAATTTCTAAGACTATAATGATTGTCATTTCTTGTGTTTTGGTTTGGTTTTTCAACTGCAATTATACTTCAGAGCTGTCATGGAAAAAAATGTGAATGCATGGATATTGAAAAGAAATAATAAGAAGAAATAGTTATTCTGCAAATAATGTGCCATGTAAATATAACCATGAGACAAAGGTCAAATTCAGACAGTTTAGGGTGGCCAAGGGATGAAAGAACAGGTCAGCACTGTAAGGATGGCAAGCGCTCTGTCTTCTGGGCATAAAAATTTTCTGCTCTTGATTTCTATTCACATTCTGCAGTAGGCCTATGAAAAGAACATTTATTAATATCAGTGGGAGTCCTGTGTACAGGGCGGCTGGAGAATATGCTATTAAGAACCGCAATGCAGACTGGAGAAAGAGCTACATTACATTCCTCATCCTTTAAAATAGACTTTCAAGTTAAATTATTCCACTCTTCTCCCGGTTTTTTTCATTGACTAATTTTTATCAGTGCATTCCATCTAGACCTTTCTCTCTACAGTTTAATTTTTCTTACTTACACCATTTTGATGTTCAGCTTTTTTCTGTCCTACATCACACCTGAAATGGCAGATCAGTAAACGGTGGTCAAGAATCTTTGTTCTCCCTTGGAAAAAACAATAACCTACTGTTACCTATTTCATTGATTCTCATAGGTCTTATGCTTAAATTTATTTTTATAGGTATATATATTATTACTGCACTTGCTTGTCATTTTTTCATGCCATCATATAGCCTTAAATAGATATTGCTATTAAAAAACCCTACATGTTATATATTCTGACAAAAAGTTTAAAGTCATTGTTCTGGAGCAGAAAGCTGTAGCGATAACCTGTACACACGAGACTGGCTAAACTAGAAGAAAAACAACCTTTACAAAGTGCTAGTCTATCTAAAGCTACTTTCATATTTTCATCTGAAAAGACAAAAATCTCCCTTCTTGTCATCTTATTAAGGATTTTCTATTGTTATAATTTGTAAATTAAAGCACAATAGGACACTATTGAGTATCAGCACTAGAGTCAGAATGAAAAGTGGACCTAGGGGAGCAAAGAAATTATATAATACAAAAAAAAGATTTAAATAGAAGTTTTAGGAGTAAAAACTCCAGACTATGCAATTACATTATATTCATAGCTGTTGGGAAGAGTGCAAAAGCAATGTAAACATAGTTAAGGGAATTTAAGTCTTATAAAGAATCATAGAATCAGCTAGGTTGGAAAAGACCTTTATGACTATCAAGTCCAACCATTACTTCAGGACTGCCACCACCACCACTAAAACATATCACTGAGGACTTAACTCTCTGTGCTTTCTGCCGAGAGGATGCCCCCTAGACCGCTGTCTCAATGACCACTGGTTGAGCTCACCTCTGCAGCCTGCTGGGCTGCTGGACACTGCCTGCTCGCCCTGATGTGATGTGTTTAGGGTGCTCACACTCTCAAGGGCGGTGTTACTCGCTCTGGGCAGTGCCATCCCAGTGCTGCCCCTGTGAAGCAGCAGGTTCGTCAGCAGAGCTGCAGCTCCTGCACAAGTCCTGAGGAGGACTTGAGCCTCCCTTGGTTGCTCCTGCGGTTAAGAACGAGGCTCCTGGATGCTGTGACTTCCCCATGCTTCGGTGCTGAAGACATCCTCTCCAGAGCTACTCAGCTTGGCAGGTGAGAATGAGGTATGTGTATTTTATTGGTCTTATGTGAGAAACTAAAAAAAAATAAAAAAATAAATAAAAAGAAAAAATATTAAAAGCAGGCTTGAGACTAGTGAGAGAGCTTTGAAAGGTACTTAAAACCCCAGTAAACAAGTTTGTAGTATTAATCTAAGGCCCAAAATTGAGGGAAAGGCTATTAAGAACTTTATTTAAACTTAAAGAAATGTGTGTATTCTAAGATGCAGAATGGAATCATTTCTCCATAATGTATTCAGAAAAATAAATAAATTTAACAGTGATCTGGAAGCAAAACCAATCCTAAACAGACAGAATTAACATATCTCTAAGGGGATAAGACAAACCAAAATATTTTGCAAGAGCCACAAAGAAGGAGTGGAAGTATCAAAGAAGAAATAAAGAATAAAGTGTAAACAAACTGTGTGCAGCAAAGATCTTTTGTGGGAAACTGCTGAAGCTGTAGCTTCATCTAATGCTAAGACTATCTTAGACACAAGTAGAACCCTTATTACTCATAAAATGGATGATCCTGGAAAAAATAAGAAAAATGGCAGAAGTTGTACTGAGGTTTAGAGTTTATACATCCTGGACAACTGTTCAATAGCAGTTAGTGAAGAAATGATTGGTCATGATGAAGCAGTCACAATATGCACTTTTATGTAAGTTGTCCTGGGTTGAGCAGCAGCAGTCATTTTTCTCCTTCTTAGGAGCTAGTGCAGTGCTGTGTTTTGATCTTTTGGCCTGGGAACAGTGCTGATAACGCCGATGTTTTCAGTTGCTGCTCGAATGTTTGGTCTGGCCAAGGACTTTCTGAGCCTCATGCTCTGCCAGGGAGGAGGAGAGGCCGGGAGGGAGCAGAGACAGGACACCTGACCCAAACTAGCCAAAGACGTATTTCATACCATAGCACGTCATGCCCAGGAGGTAACGGGGAGTTACCCCGGAAGGGAGGACTGCAGGGGTTGGAGGAGGTATCGGTTGGTGCTCGGCTGGGGGAAGTGGGGCGAGTTATTGGTCAGCTGGTGTTGAGGTGTTGTATTCTTTCCTCTTGTTATTTCCTTTATCATTATTATTATTGGTGGTAGCAGTAGTGATTTGTGTTATACCTTAGTTACTAAACTGTTCTTATCTCAACCCGTGGGAGTTGCATTCTTTTCGATTCTCCTCTCCGTCCCTCCAGGAGCAGGGGGAGGGCAAGAAGGGGAGGAGTGAGTGAACGAGGTTTGTGGTTGGGTTTAAACCACGACATAAGTACACAAAATATACGTACACTTCTTGAAAACGTACTTAAGTTGCAAAAATTAACATTTTATATTCAAGTGTCATTTCTGAGGAGAAAAAAAAAATGCAGTGTTTCCTCTTTTTACTCTTTCTGTATCTTTGAAAGCAGAAGAATTTAAGCCCTTTGAACATAAAATCTTACAGAAAAGGACTTGTGTTTTTTGTTGTTGTTCTTCAATATTCTATTAATTACTACTTTTTAAAAATTAAAAAAGGCTATTTAAAATATCAAGCCTGATGAAGGATATTGATTAGGTAACATATTAAGCTTATGTTCTCTAATAATAATTAAACTGTTTAGTATGAAATACAGTACACTTTTAATGCAACCCTAAAGCTGTAAACCTTAGATCTGAAAGTCATTAAAAGGTATTCTTGTTGATCTTGAGGAGTGGTGAATTAATAAACCCTTGTGTATGGACAGTTCTGGATAGATGCAGGTTGTTATAGAGTGCTTTCTAAGTAAGTCCTCTAAGCCAATCTGTTATAAGTCAGCTTCATTCCAGTAGCCGAACAAATGATATTAGCATTAGTAGCTCAATATATTGGAGGTCATAGGCTTCATTGCTGCAGATTGTCAGATGTTCATCCTTCTGGCATATCAGAGCAGTCAGACACCAGACAGCCATAGCTGGAATGCAGTCTATTTACAGATCTAGACCTAAATTAACATTTCTTGCCTCTCAGCAAAGCCTGTTAGCCTGAATACAATGACATTGTCATTAGTTTTTAGTACCTTCATAGCACTAATCCTGGTGACTGCTGAAGACTTTCTTGTCAAATACAGTTTATATCATTCATTCTTGCCTGTGAGCAACATCAATGAGCAGCCAGCTGGTGCAAAGCATCTAAACATAGCAATACTTTGCATTCATGTAACATTTTATTTTCATACCCCTAACAATGCTCTAATAAGTGTTCAGAAGGATCTCACTGAATTAGTTATCAACCCAAATTAAAACTGAGCAGATTAAATCACAGAAATTTTGTCTTATGTTATATAAAAAATCAATGGCAGAGAAAACTAGAGCTCAGGAACTCTGAATTTTAATAAGCCGTACCTTACTGGAGATTATATTTTTGTGCTGTTAGAATGATTTTATGCCATTTCTTCAATATCAGGGTGGTGAGATACTGGAACAGACAGTACTCAGAGATGTGGATGCCCTATCCCTCAAAGTGTTCAAGGCCAGGCTGAACAAGGTTTTGAGCAACCTGGTCTAGTGGAAAGTGTCCCTGCCTGTGGCAGGGGGATTGGAACTAAGTGATCTTTAAGGTCTTTTCCAACCCAAACCATTCTATGATTCTGTGACGTTTTACAAAGTCATAAAAAAGACAGGTCCTCTAGTTAGAATGACTTAATTTCGGAGGACAAACACAAGGACAGAAGGCCGTTGCTCAACAGAAAAGCAAGGTTATTGAATAATAATGAGAATAAAAAGTACTAGCTCTGTTATAATGGCAGCTATATCAGAGCGGAAGATGATGATGCATGGAAAAGGTGCTATAGAGTCTGAACAGGAGAATATCTAGCAGTTTCCAATAACAAAGAAAGGAAAAGCACATGCCTTTCCAGGGTGACGTGGGCAATTCAATATCTATGTGATGATGTGTTATATGGCATGGACAATAAGATAGGCATATCTGAAAGCTGAGATATGTGCTTTCAGGAGTTTGCATGGGGCAGAGAGACAGCACATACAACAATGCATACACAAACAGTAGCATAACACATTACAGTACATCTGATGTGCATGGTATTGGTTAAGCCTTCCATGCACACTCTATGTGACCTATTTAAGGACCTCAGATCTGATCATAGATATGGACTGAAGAGTAAAATCATCTCTCCTGTCAGTTTTGCATGCACTTCTGACTTCTTAAGCATGAAGAAAAACCTCCTGCATATTTGCAAAATGCTTGCTTCTTCACATTTTTCATGCTAGCAAAGATTGTGACAACTGACAAGTACAAAACATCTATTCTTATACTATTAGCAGTAAGTAGTAACAATAGAAACATAGAATTATAAAATAGTTTGATTTGTAAGGGATCTTTAAAATTCATCTAGGCTACTCCCCCTGCAGTGAGCAGGGACATCTTCAACTTGATCAGGTTGCTCAGAGCCCTGACCAACCTAACCTTGAATGTTACTGGGGATGGGTCATCTACTACCCCACCAGGCAATCCGTTCCAGTGTTTAATCACCCTCATCGTTAAAAAAATGTTTCTTATATCTAGTCCAAATCTCCACTATTTTAGTTTAAACTAGAGAACTCTTTGATTTAGGTATCAATAAGGTTCATGTTAATAGCAAGCTCTATTTCTGGCTCACATGTTTGTATTTGAAATCCACATTGAGCTACATAGACATTGTTAGTTACTCGATTTTTTGCACTAAATGTAGATCAGTAAGTCTGAATGAAGAGGATTAAGTGACTCAGGACACTGGCACAGTGGATTCTTTTGGACTCCAAGTGTTCAAGCAAAATTAATTAAGGTTGAACTGCATAAACTGATCATAAAAAGGTACCTAAAATCGCACATACTTGGAAAAATACTTTCTCACACAGAATATATCGCCTAATAATGATTCTTAAAATGGCAAATACTCCTTTTTAAGGTATTGTCAAGGTAAACCAGAGGCATTTAAAAGTAATTGACAAATAACTCCAAAACTGGAAACTATATATATATATATATATATATATATATATATATATATATATATGCACTTTTTAACTTTTTGCACTTGCTACTGGTGCTAATTTGTTCATCCTTTTCTCTGATTGACTTTTTGATTATGTCTGTGATACATTTTTCTTTAATTAAATGTTCTCCTTCATATAGCTTCTTCACTCTATAAAACTAACTCAATTCTTCCTCAGATCAACCACAAACCAAATGTGTTTTAATTTGAATTTAAGAAAAACAAGTAGTTGATTCAGGATATGTCAAAAGGCAAAGAGATTTTTTCCCCTTGGATCAGTTCTAAAATGTATTCATTCATTATGCATACTATAAATATAAAAGTGGAACCCAACAGTAATAAGGACAGTATTAAATTGCAGGGTGCCATGTGTAGTTACTTTTATAGCTGCATTCATATTGATTATATGTAATTTTTATAGAAGACCTCTTTTAACTTTATAGGTAAAGATGGCAATTAGGTGTGTGTTGCTTTTCTTTATGTCGCTCTAAGATATCTGGGGTATGATAGGATTTTATATAATTCTTTCCATTCTCTTACCCTTTTAACCTTCAGATTAAATACAAAATATGTGTGATTCATACTCTATTTTTCCCTAGGAACTATAGCAGTTTAAACATGCATGTGAACCTACTTTTTTCTTTTTCCTAGTAGTTTACAGTATACATAAAAATGTGGACTTACGAATGCTAGTTAAAAAAAAAAGATGTTGGGAATGGTTGCTAAAAGATTTTATGGTTGTCTCTGAATGATGGAGAACCAGCAGTACAATATCATTAGACAAATTCATTAGAAAGCTTCACATCTTGCTCATGCTGAGGTCAGAGACAGGCAGAATCACCTCTATTTGCATATGCATAGTCCGTATGACTTGCGTCCTCATTGGAATGAGTCACTACTAATATTTTTCATTGTCACGTCTGTTGACCAAGTCTATTTTTATTGCCAAGTCAGGTGTTGGCCCCCATCTTAGAGTCTCAACATCCCATGCATCATAACCCCACCTATGACCTACAGTGTTTCCCTGAGGGTATGTAACTCATAAAGTGGAGCCACAAAAAGATAATACCTAGAGGGAGAGATAACTCATTTTTAAGAGATCAAAAAAAGTAGAAGCATTACCAGTTTAGATGGAACCCCACTGGTGAACCCTATTTACTGTAACTCTGTGAGCCCAACCTGTCAGCCAATTTCCCACCCAACAAGAGAATATTAAATAAATTAACAAATAGTGAATTTACCAGAGGCAAAAAGAATTACATATAAAGTACAACCAAAAAATGCCTGCATATAAGAGTAAATTTCATATATCATTTACATGAAATTCAGGGCTATGCTCTAAGGCAACATAAATAGTTATCTTCTCTTCCTTCAGCTTCACCCTTACACTCTTGTTTTATTGTTTCCCCCTCAGCTCTTCTAGCCTTGCTGTGAACAGTGATAAAAGGCGAAATAGATGCTTTTGTCTCTGTATCTCCTATTATTGCTTCTTCCCTTGAAGAGAATCACCATAGGGATTACGTTTTTCAGGAGTTATTGGGAGAATAAAGACTGCAAAAGCCACTCACAATTTTTGCTGATACAGAATATAAGGAACTTGCACTAAAGCACTAAAATCAGTGTAAATGCTGTTGGCAGGTCAGCCAAATCCAGATAAGTGCTTATAATGCTCCTCTAGCTAGTCTTAGTACATGGATCAAAAAATGTGCAGGCTTATGTGAAAATCTGCCTACTGCTCCTGAAAAAATCTACTTCAAGATTCCCTGTTGCATAAAATCCTTCCATCTCATTTAAATCTTTTTCTCATAGAATTATAGTTAGCATTATCATTCCTCATCCTGCAGAGAATCTTTCTTAACATTGTCTGTTGACAGTTCTGATGATTGTCTGGCTTCTGTGCCTCCACAGATTTTGGAATTTTAATTTCTAACAGGTGCCTTCCAGTCTAAACTATTCTGTGATTCTATGATTCTATGATATGCCTTTTTTACCCTTCTGTGCAGTGTTTAGGTTTCCAGAACTGATGCACAAATATCTCGATAGGGAAGGACATGAAATGAGCTTGCATTTCTCCAGGTCACTGCTGTAGTGCAAGGGCACTCTAAATCTCTCATCATATTTTGGAATAACATATAAGCTCATGTTCAATGCCAGCTGCACAAAGCAGTGAAAGGGGATTTTAGTTTCTTCTAATTTTTTTTCCCAAAGGGCATACATTATTAAGTAAATTTGCTGTATTAAGCTATTGCTTGTGAAATGCAAACTAATACAAACATCTAATATTTAGAATAACACAGTGGATCCTTTTCTGCTTTTAAGCCAAGAAACTTTTCAGTGACAGTAAAAAATCCCCAACATGGGTTACCCCATCTGTTAAAACACGTGGAAATGGAAATTCTGAATTCACATCCTTTGGCCTTTCACCAGGAACTTTTTCTGGGTATTTTCTTGAAGAAAATGAAAACTGTCATGAACATCTAGCACACCCCTGAATACAGGACCGTTCCTCATTTTTGAAATAATTTCATGGCCTGAATTTGATCTCACCAGTTGGATATGGCAGTTAAAAGAAATTTATTAAAGGCTTTCTGGTAACAATCAAGACAGAAAGTGTGTATGCAGACTTGGTAGTATTTTGGGTAAGAGCAATATGGATTCAAACAATGTTTGAGTAGAAATAGAACCTGAAAAGGCTTTGGAAAGTCTGTAGTTTGGAAAATAAGTGCTGAACACTCTTTGCTCGAAGATGGTCATCTCATTTTGGCTGCTCTGATTGACAAAGCCTGAAAAGTGGGCTTGTAGGGGCAGCAGCAAATGTTTCATTGGACACCCAAATACAATTACAGCATTTTCAGAATGGTTACCTTTATGCTGACTTGAATTGAAGTTATCTTTGTTATGCTTAACTTCATTCTGGTATTGAGGCATCATGCAGCATAACTGCAAAGCAATGCTATGAACAGGCACGAGAGTTTCAAGCTAGTGTTGGAAATGTGAATCTTTCCATATTTTGCTATCTAAATGCTATTCAGTATTCCTTAGACAAATTAGGAACACTATTGGCTTGATATGTAATATAAACAATGGATGGTAAATCGCAGAATCATAGATTCATAGAATTATTTAGGTTTAAAAAGACCCATAAGATCTTCAGGTCAAGCCATTTACCTAACATTCCAAAGTCCACCACTAAACCATGCCCTTAAGCAACATGTCTGCATGTCTTTTAAATAGCACAGGGGTGGGGACTGAACCACTTCCCTGGGCAACCTTTTCCAGTTCTTGATAACCATTTGGAGAAGGTATTTTTCCTAATACCCAATCTAAACCTCCCCTGGCACAACTTGAGGACTCTTATCTTATTGCAGAAGAGACCAACCCCCACCTCACTACAACCTCTGTTCAGGTAGTTGTAGAGAATGATAAGGTCTCCCTTAGCTTCCTTTTCTCCAGACTAAACATCCCCAGTTTCCTTAGCCACTCCTCACAGGATTTTTGCTCTATACCCTTCACCAGTTTTGTTGTTCTTCTTTGGGCACACTCCAGCATCTTGAAGTCTTTCTTGTTGAGAGGAACCCAAAACTGAACACAGTATTTGAGGTGTAGCCTCACCAGTGCCCCGTATGGGCAGACAATCGGTTCTCTAGTCCTTCTGGTCATGCTATTGCTGATATAAACCAGGATGCTACTGGCCTACTGGGCCACCTGGGCCCACTGCCAGATCCTATTCACCTAGCTGTTGACAAACACCCCCAGGTCCTTTCCACTGGGCATCTTTCCAGACACTTTTCCCTAGACCCCCATGTATATTTGCATGGAGATTGTTGTGTACCCAGTGCAGGACCCAGCACTTTGCCTTGTTGAACCTCCTACAATTGGCCATGGCCCACTGCTCCAGCCTATCCAGATCCATCTGTACAGCCTTCTTAATCCCATGCAGATCAGCACTCCCACCCAACTTCGTGTCATCTGCAAACTTGCTGAAGGTGCACTTGGGCCCCTCATCCAGATCACTGATAAGGATATTAGACAGAACTGGCCCCAGCAATGAGCCCTGGGGAACACCAGTTGTGACTGGCCACCAACTGGGTTTAACTCCAATCAAAACCACTCTTTGGGCTTGGCCATCCAACCAGTTTTTTGTCCAGCAAAGAGCATGCCCATCCAAGCCATGAGCAGCTGGTTTCTCCAGGAGAATGCTGTGGAAACCACATCAAAGGCTTCACTAATTTACAGTTAAATAACATCCACCGATACAGGTGACAGTCTCAGGACAGTAAAAACATGTGGGATCATGAAGAGTAATTGTTACAGTATAGTCCTCTAGTTTCTTAACTTCAGAACCATTCTAGGGACCCCAAAATTCCAGAAAACTTTGTGGCCTCTGTCAGGGTCCAATTGGAGGAAAAACCCCAGTGCTGGACCCTTTTTCAGTTCACAATCCCAAGAGTGAAATAAAGACACAAACAAGGTCAAGTATCATAACCGGACAGTTTGTTTATTACAAAATACAAAAAAACAGTTATTGTAAAAAAGGGGAAATTATTGTAATAAAGGGGGTAGCGATAGTACAGGTTAGGAAAAAGGCAGAAAATGAAGCAAGGATTCGGTGTGCAGAGAGAGAGAGATAGACACCATCGTGGATCCAGGGGTGTCCCAGGGATCCATTGTCTTTGTCATTGGCGGTGGGAGATCTTCAGGGTTTGTAGTCTCGTAATATCTGAGCAGAGTGCCCCCCAAGAGTCCATCAGCAGTGGGTGTCCTCATGAAGGCGTCCTTCCAGAGTCCCCTTGAAGGTACCCCGTGGAGTGTGTCTCCCGGAGTTGCCCTCATGGCCCTGTCTCATGGAGGGTGTCCCTCGGGGTTTATAGTAGTCATTGGTGGAAAGTGTCCTCATGGAGGTGTCCTTTTGGAGTCATCCTCATGACAATAGCTCCCTGGTGATGTGCCTCTTGGTGATGTTTCTCTTGGTGATTACCTTTTCCCCTTTTGTAAAAAAAGAGCTGGGGGGAGTACCTCTGCTCTTAATGTCATGTATTACTCATTCCTGGTGGACCAGTTTCCTTGGTCTTGCAGCCAGCTCTTAAACTGCATGTGTCTGCACACACGTCTGCAGCAGTTCTTGGGATAATACCTCACACCAATCTTCTAGGTAATGGATGGAAGAGTCTTAGCTCTTTCACTCATCCCTCAGGCAATGGATGGTGGAGTCCCAGTTCAGGTCCTCACACCCTTCTCCCAGGCAATGGATATTGGAGTCTTATCTCAACTCCTCCCACCCATCTCTGAGACAAAAGATAGGTGGATTTCCATCTCAGCTTCTCAGACCAATCTTTGAGACAAGGGACAGTGGAGTCTGATTTCAGATCAGTCTCTCACAGCCTCTGAAACCTCATGGGCTTTTAGTCATCTGACAAGTCTTTCCAGCCAACAGAAAATGGATTTGGGTTTTCTAAAAGCTCAATTTTTTTGTTCCAAGATGGCAATAGAAACAAGGAAATCCTGAGTGCTAGGACTGTCAGAACCCCACAGGTATCATACCTGTTTAGAAAATGAAACTGGAATTTTCATTAGAACTGATTATTCAGGGCATTCAGGTTCTTGACTCCTTACCCTGGATGACTGGATTATCATATATTTGACTGTATATTCTACTGTCCCTGGACATAACTGCCTGAACTAGCTTGTGCTGCAAATGCCACATTATGACAAACCATGACATCTCAGGTTCTGTATCATGAAACCTGATTGCAGCAGTATCCTGTACGTAATGAAAAACATTACAGTTAACAGAAAAGCTTGAAAGTGCTGCCACTCTCCATTGTGAGGAAGCATGTAACTCTTCAATTCTATGTATAAGGTTGTTTGAATCAAATTAGTTATGTTTCAGCATTTTTTCCTGTGATGGAAAGAGATGTGTATAAACAGATAATTCACGTGGTAGTTTTATCTGGAGATAAATCCCTTTTTTGTTTGTTTTTCTGTTGGGTTTTTTTTTGTATTTAAACCAAATGAGTCTTCATAGAGAGTTTAAAAAGTTCTTTTTTTCCTGTTAATTATAATAACCTTACATACTGTATTAACAAAAATTGCAATTTTGCAGAAGAAATATAAAATACAATTTAATTTATTGCAGTTCTCACACTAATGACAAGTTACTATCAGGACCATCTTTGCACCAGGAGCACCCACAGACAGTTTACTTTAGCATACCATTTTCTTGTCTCTAATGTAAATAGAATTCAATATAAATAAAATTAGATAATGTGCTGGAAAGGCTTAGTATTTCAGTCAGAAAATAGTTTAAAACCTTAAAAAAGATTTGTGAGACTTTCAAATGCTCTACAGCCTTGAAAAGTCTGTGATGGCAGCCTGAGAGTTGGGGTGATGCACCGTTCTGTACTGTAGATGTCAGATTTTTTTTGTGAGGCTACAAAAAACAAAGCGAACTTTGCCTTTAATCTCGCATAAGAGGTTCTGTGCCAAATTAGCTCCCTTTATCAATTCACCCTGAGGTAGAATGCTCCATAAAAAAGGAACAGATGAGTAGGATGACATGCTAAAAATATATAGGTTAAGAAGTACATGCACAAGCTAGAGAGAATTTCAGAAACTCAATCCCAATCTAATGGTTGTCACTTTTTTTTTCTTATAATCTCAGTGAATTATGCAGACCACCATAGAACTCAGTTTTCGGTTTGACAGAAGCAGTACATCATAATTTGTTCAAAGTACTTTTTCTAACTTCTCTTATGAAAGCTACTTCAAAGCTACTGTTCTACCTGTACTGATTTAGGAGTCTTCTCAAAGTGGCTTTTCCCCCAGTCTCTTACTGGGTGCAAAAATGTACTTTAATTAACCAAGCATACGTAAATAAAATTTATTCTTTCACATTAAAAAGCTTGCTTTAAATAAGCAAACAAAACAGCGTAAGTGTAAGATTTCAGAAGACCAGACCAGCCTGCTCATCATTTAGAGAAGGTATTTAAGCATATGACAAAGTGATAAAGTCTAGGTTCTGCCATTACTTTAATTCATATTTGTGAACTCTTGCTTGTCATGTGTAAAATTTTGGTGATTGCTGCTCCTTTTACCCCTTTATTCCTAATTAACTTTAAAAAAATCCATATTTATATCAATGATGTTTCCTTGATCTCTAAACTTATTTTCTCTTTCTTTCTGTAGCTGATATTATCTTCAGATTTTCTTTTGTCAATGTTTGCGGGGTTTTTGGTGAAACAATTAATTTTGGTTTTTTTTCCAACTGCTGCTGGAATTGTTTCACAGATAGCAAGGCTGTTGGATGGCATTTTTTGACCTGACCTTTGGCTTTTACCACAGTACAGAACAAAAATAAAGCAATGATTTTCATATTTTATCTCAATATATGAAAGATATTTTGTATACGTCTGAAGTTAGAAGTTATCTTGTTCATCTCTGAATAGACATATTGCACTTGCTAAGGATTTGTATTTTTCCTCAGTACAGTGCAATCTTTGGAACACCAAGTACGTGTTTAGCAAAAGAGCAAATTTCTAACTTTTTTGCTTCTGTCATAGTCTGATAAATGTATATACATCTTAACCCAGACTCCTTCTTGCTACCTTTTGCCTGCTAGTCTAATCCAAGCAGAGAATAGCTAAGCAATATTTGCTATTATTTGGAAGATACTAATTTATCAATAAGGTAGTAACAATATTTTAAGAAAAAGGTAACATTTTTGTGCAGGGATATTTGTTTATTTATGAAGTAACATATTTGTTCTCATTGAAAATAGAAGATTCACAGCCTTCCAGACTCATTCTTATTTTCATCAGATTTTTTTATAAATGGAAATGAACCAATAGGGATCTCTTTCATATGTTTCTTTGTTCTTTTCTCACAAAATATATCTATACAATCTTAAAAAGCAACAAAGTTTGTTGATATATTGTAAGCATCTCATGGGCCTCAGTGATTTAAAATAAAAGTTGTGTACTGAAATAAAGGAAGATGTAATTGTGACTTCTGCTATCTTACTCACTGAATGTATCTGTCAGAGAACTGAGACAGTAGTGAAAAGAGTTTCGGGATGGAGAATGGGGAAGAAAAGGGTGAAATTAAATTAGAAGAATCACCTATAAAAAGTCTCTTCTATCTATTCTCTGAATGATTCTTGGGTAAAGATGAAGAGTGGGAAGTATACATTCAGTTTTGCCTCTTCTAGATATCCAGCCAATATTAATATTAACAAGACATGAATTGGAATGCATAAAGTAATTTGAACTTCTACTGCTTTCAGAAAATTGTGACTGTTCATCACTTCCAAATGAGCCCTTTTCACCTTCACTGTTTAATATGTTAATTTTATTAAAATATTTATTATATTAGTCTTTATTCAACATTACATTATTATGTTAATCTAAATAATTTTATGATGATATAGCATGTTTCCTCCTTCAAATATTAACTCAGAAAGTTTAATTTTGTGTTGACATGCACAAATAGCAACTCTAAATTACTAATTTGATTCTAATCAAAGGTGAATTTGACCAGTATTTTAAAGTACTATGGGGATAGGATTTAAATTGGTTAAACTTCATAAGGAAGAAACATTTAATCTGTTGCATTAGCTTCTACCTTCTGCTTTAATTTACGGTGAAATACACTGCAGGATATAAGTCTTAAAAATATTTCAATTGACATTTTTCTGTTCTAGTTTCACTTTTATGATCTACAATTCTTTATGATTGAAAAGAGATGCATTGTTAAGGGAGACAACTGGCAGAAGCCTCGTGTTCACAGACTGTGGTTCTCATGGTGGACTTTACCATGACACCTGCTGGAAGGATAATCTTACAGGGCTCAAGCAATCTAGATTTCTAGAATATATTGACAACATCTTGACACTGGTGACTGAGAGCCAACAAGGAACTGTGCTCTGCCGGACCTGATGCTTACAAAAGATGAAGAATTTATCATGTATGTGAAAGTTGGGGGCTGCCTTGGCTGCCGTGACAGTGAAATGGTGGAGTTTAGAATTCTAAAAGGAGGAAACAGGGCAAAAAAGCAGAACCACAACCCTGGATTTTAGTAGGGCAGACATTAACCTCTTCAAGGATCTGATTGGGAGAATCACATGGGGTACATCCCTAGAGAGAAAAGAGGTCAAGGAGAGCTAACTGATATTCAAAAATTACCTTCTCCAAGCTCAAGAAAGGCTCATCCATCAAAGTGAAAGTCATGCAAATGCAGTAGGAAGCCTGCGTGGATCAAAAAGTAGCTCCTGACTGAACTAAGACAAAAGAAGGAAGTGTGCAAGAGGCAGAAGCAGGGGCAGGAGGCCCTGGCAAAGTATGGAGTTACTGTTCAACACAAGGTATTCCGTGTTCAGTTGTTCAGTTATAAGATTAGGAAAGCCAAGGCTGACCTGAAGTTAATTCTGGCAAGGGATGTGAAAGGCAACAACAAGGAATTCTACACGTACATCAACAGCAATAAGAAGACTAGCAAAATCACGGACCTGATGCTGAATAGAGCGAGAGATGTATTGACAAAAGACATGGAAAAGGCCTAGGTACTGAGGCCTTCTTTGCCTCATTCTTTGCCAGTAAATTTGCCTCCAGGAATCCCAGATTCCTGAGAGTAAAGGGAAAGTCTGGAGCAAGAAGCAGGACCATGATAAGGAGCATTTAAATGGTTGTACAAAAACCCATGCAACCTGATGGGTGCTGAGGGAGCTGGCTGATATAATTGAGAGGCCACTCTGAAAAGTCATTATGATTGAGAGAGGTTCCTGAAGACTGGAAGAAAGCAAATGCCACTTCCATCTTCAAAAAAGGCAAGAAGGAGCCAGGGGAGCTACAGGCTTGCCAGCTTCCACTCAGTTCCCTAGAGGTCAATTGAGCAACTGATTCTTGAAATCATTTCCAGACATGAAAATGTTTGGGAGTAGTCAGCCTGGATTTATGAACGGGAAATCATGCTTTATCAACCTGATAGCTTTCTACAATGAAATGACTATTTTGATGAATGGTACAAGAGCACTAGCTGTTGCAAGGGTTGCGACAGTATCTCCTTTAACATTGTAACTGATATGCTGACAAAGTACAGGTTAGATAGAGTGGACAGATAAGTGGACAATTAGATAGTTGGACAGTGAGGTGGATCAATAAAATGGCTGAATGACTCAGTGCATAGAGTCGTGGTCAGTGGAACAAATTCCAGTGGGAGGCCAATTACTAGTGGTGTACTGTACTGGTACCAGTACTGTTCAACATCTTCCTTAATTAAGTGGGTGCCAGGGCAGAGTGCACCCTCAGCAAGTTCACAGGTTATACAAAACTGTGAGGAATGGCTGGTAGACCAGATGGTTTTGTTGCCATTAAGAGGGATATGACAGGCCGGCGAACTGAACTGACAAGAATCTCATGAAGTTCAGCAAAGGAATATGCCAAGACAAAAGCACCAATACATGCTGGGGGCCAACTAGCTGGAACATAGCACTACACAGAAAGACCCTGGGTTATGGCCACCAGCACAAAATGACCATGAGCCAGCAATGTGCTCCTGTGGCAAGGCAGGTCAACAGCTCCCTGGGTTACATTAGAAAGACCCTTACTGGATTGGGAGGTTCAGGGAGGTGATTCTTCCCTGGTAAGACACTAGTTCTAGGCTCACCAGTACAAAAGGGATATGAACATATTGGTGAAGGGCCACAGAGATGATTAAAGGGGCTGGATCATCTGTTGTGCAAAGAGAGGCTGAGAGAGCTGAGCCTGAATATCAGTGTAGAGAAGGGAAGGAACACACAGGGAAATTTATCTGTATTTGTAGCTGATAGAAGGGAATAAAGAAGATGGAGACAGACTCGTTTGCATCCAGTGAAAGGACAAGAGACAATGAGCACTAACCGAAATGCCAGAAATTCCATCTGGACACAAGAAAACACATTTTTATTGTGAGAGTGCTCAAACACTAGAACAGGTTACCCAGAAAGGCTGTGCAGTCTCCCATCTGTGGAAACGCTAGTGCATACAGACTTGGGCAACCTAGACCAACTGATACTGGTGTGACATTTGGACTAGATGATCTCAAGAGCCCCTTCCAACTTCAATCATCCTGTGATTCTGTAATTTTATCCATTGTATTCAAAACAGTATGAATTTCACACCACAGAGCAGCAAGATGTCTGGTGTTAATATTTACAACAGCAACTTCTGGGAACGTATTTGAACAGTGATTGTTGATTTGATTGGTGGTTTGGGTTTTTTCCCCTTTGCTTTATAAATAGTTCTTGTCCAGTTTCCTTCAACTAACAGTGTCAGTTCATTTTAAATTTCAGTGAAGCATGCCTTCAGGTTCAGCTGTTGTTTAACAGCAGTCTGCCTTTACAGTGAAATAGTGGTGAAATAAATGCCCTTCCAAACAAATATGTCATACAGATATCACACAGAGTAGATAATATTTTCTGTTACTATCTTTTCTGGGAAAAGGAATGAAGAGTAAGGCAGGATAACATGCTTCATTCACTAACTTTTGGCAGTCTAGCTACTTTACAAATATGTAACATATCCAAATCCCTCTTAATTGTTTTTCAAAGGCTTTTGGTTAGTTTGTACGTTGTCAAATGGAAGAGATTCTGCAGGAAGCAAGCTCTGTCTCATGTGGAATCTGTCAGCCACTGAATTATTGTTATAAATAGCTAAAGTACTTGCTATGCTTTGTGTAGTATGGGTTACCTAAGTTTTGATTTTTTTCAGTGACACAGGGAAGGAGTACAGATTATAGATTAAAAACCAGGAATGGAGACAGTTTTTAGCAGGTGAGATAATGATATGGCACACAGCATATAGGAAACTGTTAAGCGTATTAAAGAAACTGTGGGCACAAACTTACATAATAGTAGCAAAAAAATTTTACAGTTTTCTCCCAATAATGAAGCAGTAACTTCATTAGCATATAAACATTTATTTAGTCATCCTTCAGTTTTCTTCATTTATACATGATTTTGAAGAATAATTTGGCAAATATATTTGAGCAGTATCCTTCACACTGTCTGATTCGTGTAACTTCATGTTTTCCATGCATTCTGACATTCATTATTTCATAATTGATATAACCTACTATTGCAAAGCATGCCATACTTTGTGTTTTAACCATGCTTTCTCATTTACTTTTTTCACATAGAAAAAAAAGCCTCAGACTTTTAAACACTGTTAACTGTTTCACTAATTTATTTGTGACCTTTGCAATGTCTACTTTCACTGTTGTGTAGATAATTTATTGTTAGATATAAAAGGTCTATTACTACAATAGTAAGTCATTGCCACTAATTGTACCTCTGTTGTGTCTTAATATTTTTTGACCCTGAGAAACTGGAAGATCTCTGTGTGCACTTAACATTTTAATGTATCCAGTACAGAGTGGGTTTTGAGTTGGTTGGTTTTAATAGTCAGAACTTGAAGCAACGTTTGCTGAAGTGATGTATCTTGCTATGTGTTCATTAGTAGACTATGGCATCTTGGCATAGCTGATGGAATTATGTTCCATGAGGAACAAGAGAACATGCATTCCCTCTGCAGTTCATTACTAGACATTAAAGTTTGAATCAATATCAAAAAACTTGCTTTAAAACTGGAACATTTTGGCCTTTTTTTTTATTCCCCCACCCCACCCCCCACCAAAAGAAGTTAATTGGAACTCATGGAGACTGTATCCTTACCTTGAGCTCAGCAGAAGTCAGTAGAACAACTGCATTGATTTCAGTTGACCCACTGTGAAGGAAGTACAACTATTCAAAAAACAATTTTGACCCTGTTTATCAATAAAAATCACAACTGTCTGGAGTTAGTAAATATGTATTACTTGAGCTGAATATGTTTACATACACATATATTTACAGAATACAAAGTACACACACACATAAATATTTATATACACCCATGCATATTATTTCTCTCAGAGAATTAGAAATCATTGTGACAACAGTCTGAATCATCTGTCTTCTTTAAAATATTAAAATAAAATTTTATTTGATTTTTTTTAGGAGTGCATTTTGAAAGTTACTGCCACTACTTATCAGTTCATATACACACTTGCTACTCCTTAAAAGTTATATTCCAAATTAACTGTATATACAATACCATGGAGTTCGTGCCATATATTTAGCACTGAGGGCTGTGGTCCTTGATTTATTCTTAGTTGCTAAGGTCAGGGTTGTCATTCTTGAGAACCAAGAAAGTTGAACCGAAGCAGAAATGTTTTTTTCACGTAGATTCACTCGTTTAACCCTAGTGTTTTCATGTTTCTCGCCACTCTTCAAAGATGTAGAAGCTCATCTGCACTCACTGATGCTTATCTTAGTTTTCATCTTCCTTTCATCTTTCTCACACATTTATCAAGATGTCTTGCTTATTTTATCAGGATGTTTTGCTTGCCTGCAGTCCCTAATGCTAATCTTGTTTTGTTCTCTGACATATCTGTTACTTGGGCCACTATTTACAAGTTTTTCTATGCCTCACACAGAAAACTGCACTCTTCATTGTCTTTTGTTGGTCATACCCTTCACATACCTGTGTAAAATGTGTGCACATATATGTTTCATTTGGCAGTGTTACAAAATATATATACTACTGTTGCTTATTACTGACATTTTAGACAGGAGGCTTCTCACGGATGCCAGGACTCATATTGCAATACTCAGAACATTAAAGAAAAGCGCAATCTTTCTGGTCAATGTACTCACTGAAAGTTCAGTCTTTCATCAGAATGTTGTTAAAACCCCATTTTTAACAAAAATTGACTTACATTTTTTTACATTAAATTATTGGTGACTGATTTTGGATAATTCTATTATAGAATCATAGAATAGTTAGGGTTGGAAAGTACCTTAAGATCATCTAGTTCCAAACCCCCTGCTATAAGCAGCGACACCTCCCACTAAAGCACGCCACCCAAGGCTTTGTCTAGCCTGACCTTGAACACCGCAAGGGATGGGGCATTCACAACCTCCCTGGGCAACCCATTCCAGTCTCTCACCACCCTAACAGTAAAGAACTTCTTCCTTATATCCTTATATTCTAAACTTCCCCTGTTTACGTTTTAACCCATTACAAATGATGTTTCTATTATTAATTCAGGAGGAATTCCAGATCTGTCCCCAGGTGCAAGAACTTCATCCATTGTACTTTCTCAGTCGTAAAGCTTTTTTGGTTTATGACTATAATTAGCTATATTGCTAGCATCAAGTAGCTACTAAGCCCTTGTTCTCACTGTTTTCATGTTTTGGGCTCACATGTGCTTCATATGCCTTATTCTATTTAAGTTTTGTTATTTCTTAAGTAAATTGGTGTAGAGACTGTATACATGAATAACCACTGCAGGGAAGGTAAAGTAGAGTGTGGCACAGACCTAATCTAAATGAAGTAGAAAAACAAACAAGCCATGAGAAACACAATTGCTATATATGATGGTAAATATCAATACTAGGACACTTTGAAAAGACATGGAGAAACACAGAGCCAGAAGTAAGAAAGTCACAGTGTGATAGTGGTCACTTTTGCATTTGCAAATAAATTCAGTGCCTACAGATGTAAGCTGCAGCTTGCTTTTATTTCAAAGTATCACTGGTCCAGTTTAGTCCTGAATTGCAGTTATTGTAGAAGACCTAAGCACAGATACCTTTTCCAGTTTCTAACAAAAAAGCTGGACTGGGATTTTCTTTGTTTTGTTTTAGTATCAGTCCACCATCAGTAAATAAATATATTATAATCTTGTCAGAGAAATTTAGCACGCTTCATAATGTGAAAGAAAGTGGATCTGTATAGATATATATTCACACATACACACAGTCACACAAATTCACCGTCTAACCTTTTGATTCTGATTGGTACTCCGTTTCTTCCTTCCATTAGTAGTGCTCCCACACCAGTGCTGCCTTAGTGTGAGAACATTTCAAGGTTGAACATGAAGAACTGTGGACTTATTTTACTTTTTACACTGCAAGTCATTTTGCTGTTGTCGGATAGTTTGCTGACCTTGCAGAAAGCAAATGCCCGCTGAGGCAGATAAGTGATTCCTGTAGTCTTCATAGCATACGACACTCATAAGAATTCAAGTATCTGTCTTATTTCTTATTACTTGTATATAAGTAATTGAAAATCAGGATCATATGTCTTTTTTTAATACTCTGAAACACTAATGTTCTGTAAAATGTGTGTAGTATAAATTTCTTAATCAGATTTGCAGCCTCTTAATTTGTTTTTGTTATTTCCTAAACATACACTGTTGGCCATTTTCATAGACAAGCTTTTGTGCTGGTGTCCTGGGTTCACCAGTAGCAGTTTTTCTCCTTCTTAGTAGCTGGTGCAGCACTGTGTTTTGACTTCCAGCCTGGGAACAGAGCCGATAACACCGACTGTTTTTAATTGTTGCTAAGTAATGTTTATTCTGGCTAAGGACTTTGTGAGTCTCATGCTTTGCCAGGGACAAGGGAAGGCTGGGAGGAAGCAGAGACAGGACACCTGACCCAAGCTAGCCAAAGAGGTATTCCATACCACAGCACGTCATGCCCAGGGAGGTAACTGGGAGTTACCCAGAAGGGCATGGGCTCTTCAGGGGGGGTTGAACTTGTTCAGCGGTGGTATTGTATTCTCTTCTCTTATTTTCTCTTATCATTATTATCATTGGTGGTAGCAGCAGTGGTTTGTGTTATACCTTAGTTACTGGGCTGTTCTTATCTCAACCTGTGGGAGTTACATTCTCTCAATTCTCCTCCCCATCCCTCCAGGAGCCGGGGGGAGGGGAAGGAAAGAAAGAGGGAGAAAATCAGGGGGGAGTGAGTGAATGAGCTGTGTGGATCAGTTGATCGGTTTAAACCACAACAGCTGGATAAATCATCAGTTTGTACCAGTACAGATATTTTTATGTTCCTTGGACACTCACCATTTTCTTGAATGGCTTTATAAGCTAGTAGTCTTCACAACTGTTGTGGTTTAAGCCCAGCTGGTAACTCAGCACTATGCAGCCAGTTGCTCACTTCACCTCTTCCTCCCTCCAGGCAGGATGGGGAGGAGAATCAAAAGAATGCAAACCCCGTGGGTTGAGATAATAACAGTACAATGTCCAAAGTACAATACAATACTACTACTAATGACAATGATAATGAGAACAAAATAACAAGGGGAAAGAATATAAAACCAAAAGGGAAAGGGGAAAAAATACCCAAATTTTATTGTGGTGCACAATACAATTGCTCACCACCTGCTGACTGATTCCAGGTAACTGCCTTCACTTTATATACTGTGCATGATGTGCTATGGTAGGAAATACCCCTTTGGCTAGCTTGGGTCAGGTGTCCTGTCTCTGCTTCCTCCCACCTTCTTGTGTCCCTCCTCACTGGCAGAACATGAGAGGCTGAAAAGTCCTTGATCAGGGTAAGCACTACTTAGCAACACCTAAAACGTCAGTGTGTTATCAGTGTTGTTCTCAGACTGAAGTCCAAAACACAGCACTGCACCAGGTACTAGGAAGGAGAAAAGAACAGCTGAAACCAGGACAGTATCCACCTCTTATTCTATGCCATTTACATCATGCTCAGGTCCCACATTTTTCAATATATCCTGATACTAAGGAAACGTCCTATTATCTGGGTACCAAACACTTGCAGAACTTCTGTATCAAGATCCATATCAAGAAACTTCAATATATAAATTATTTTAATTCAGTAGTAGCCAGATAGATTGCTCTCTTCTACAAGGGTAATCTCCTGACAAATGTCTTTCTCCATCATTTTGTGCTTATGTATTAGAGAAAATTAAAATCTGCCAGTTAGTGGAGTGGCAATAACAATGAAAAAACTGTAAACTGAAATTGGAATTCATGAATGAGAGATAAGTTTTTTCCAATTTTTGTCTCATTGAGGTATTTTTTTATTAGTTAAATGGGGAATGCTTGTATTTTTCTCTTAACAGTGCTGTGTAAGCATTGTGTAAACAATTTTCTTTGATCTGCCTATTAAAAATATTTATCTTTAACTTTATTTTTAGTAGCCAAAATATATTGCTTCACTGTTATTACAAAAAAGAAAGCTTTGAGTTTGTTACTTCACCACATTAATTAATTTATTAAATATTAATGACGAAAAAGCTATTCAAGTGATGTTATATAGACAGCTTCAGCATTTCTAACATGTTATTGCCCCATTTATCAGCAGCTATGTATAAGATGAACGAAGCAATATAACTGGTAGATGAGATATGTTTGCACCACATGTTGTTAATCTAGTTAATGGGATAACAAATACACGGCTGGGTCTATTACATGTGCAACTTAACAATATACATTTATGTTGAAATATTTTATCTTCCACAGACAGGATGATTACACTGGTTTTTTGATGTCAGGTGAAAAATGGAGGATGAACAAAAATCATTTTAGAATTATAATTATGTCAGGTTTTGTTTGCTGCCCAAAATATTGGACAGCAATGTTTTGGGCAGCAAACTGATAAAAGTGCTATATTGAAACAAGTATGCTTATTTTTAGACAAATAAATTTAAATGCTATATTAAATGTAAATAAATCTCCAAATATTTTAAAGCTCTTTACATATTGAACTTTATTTAGCCCCTTTTATATTTTATTCTGTGTCTTCCATTTGTTACCTTTTATTGCACTGCATATGAATTGTCATTTTCCTTCTGTTCCCCTGAAATAGATGTAATATAATGTCAATCTTCTGAGCTGAAACTTTACTTGAGTGTCAGTTTTGGAAGCTGAAGTTTGTTTTTCTAGCTTCAGTATGTCGTGGTTATTTACCTAAACTTTGTAAGCTGGAGATTCAAATTCTGCAGTATTTTCTCTTCATACTTTTACAATTCCATAAACTGTGCTAATTTTTTTTCCTTTATCAGTATTGTCTCTAATTAGTTTAAAAAGCGATGTATTTATGAAGCTATGATTTATAAATGAACATTTTCTCTTAACCAAGCATGCTAATGATTTTATTTGTTCTTTTAATAGTTTAAACCTTAGGCAGGCAACTCTAGTATGTGGAAAATTTGATGTTTAAGATTTTAGATAGCAACTATTCTTTTGAAAGCTCCTGTAAAACTAATTAATTTAAGGAGATAAACCATTCAAAGGGAATACCAAAATCAGTGCTGTAAATATTTTAAAGGTAGTTCTTTGTCCTATGTATTCCAATTAATTAGTTCTGCTTATCCTATTTTCTACTGGAATATTTCTTGCAATTGTAATGTGACATGTTTATTAAAACATTCTGCAATGTAATAGGCCTGATCACAAGATGCACAAGATGTGGGCATGTATTCATCAAAGCACTGCTTTGTTTTCTAAACTACATTGTCTATAGTTTCAGATTATTTAACTTAAATTGGAATATTATTTGTGCTTCAATATCACTCTGTATGATTCATCATACTAGTCTTTTATGGTACTAATAATAGACTTTGACTACATTTTTCCAAATAGACATATTAAACACTCCTGCTGTTTTACTTCTGGGGTGGTATCAACATGCATGATATGGATTTGAATGTTTTAAAAGGGGTGTTACTTCTAAAAGGAGTAGTTAATGTAGTGTAAAAAACTTGCAGTGGCAGAATCATGTTCCATTTTCTTTTTTCTTTTTTTTTTGAGAAACTTCACAGGTTGTGAACACCAAACTTAACAAATGTTTAATTCCAAAATAATAAATTTTACTCTATCCTATAAATAATAAAATGTTTATTATTACTGATACCATATTACATATTTTATCAAACATATTTGTATTTGCAGCCTGCGTAAAGAAATGGGAATGTGGAGAATCCCTGAAATGCCATACAACCTTTATGCAAATAGATTTTTAAGAAAACCTTTCTTTAAGCTTGTTTTTCACTTGTGTTTGAAATATGGCCTGGGACCACAGTGCTGGTGGTGTCAACTTGTTGGAGTTTCTGTTGCTGGAAGTTGTGCTGAAGGATTGTCCTCTACATTGACCAATTACTGAATGAAGTGCATAAACACCTTTGAAATTCAACTTGGAGCCCAATTATAGGGGGACTACTTCTAGGACTGACCCTGCAGATTTGAGCTCACTCTTGTTCTGTTTTTTGTGCTTCTTTCCCTTTTCACTCTATACAACCATAGCACTTTTCCCACTACCATTTTTCCTTAGTCTGGTAGTTAAACTTTTACAAGGACTTTTTTTTAAGCTTTATTACAGAGTCGAGAAAGCATAGGACTTAGGTCTTCTCCTTTCCTTATGAGTATTGTAATGAAAGTATTGCATAAAGACTAATTCTTTATTTTGAACACAAGCAGATGTTTCCAAGATATTCTGTGGACAGATAGCCATCATTGTTATACAGGATGTGAACATCAACATGCCTTCTATGACTGTTCTGCCAGCACCTATTATGAAGATCTTAATTGGCCTTAGAGACATATTTATGCTGGTAGTGCCAGTCTCACACATATGCCATCAGAAGATACCTGGGGAAATTTCCCATGAAAGGAATTAAATTATGGAAGTATTTTTCTTGAGTTTCACATTTTACTGAAGTCCACTATGGGAACTTTTCCCATGCTGACTTGGATCCAGCTTTGTAGAGAAATCTGTATGACAGTCATTTCCAAAAGAATTCATTATCACAGAATGATTGAGGCTGGAATGGATCTGTGGATGTCACCTGGTCCAACCCCTCTACTTAAACAGGAATATCTAGTCATTTGCCCAGGATTGTGACAGGATGGTTTTTCAGTATCTCCAAGAATAGAAAGGCCACAGCCTCCCTGGGCAACCTGTGCCAGGGTTCAGTCACCCTCAAAGTAAAAGAATATTTCATGATGTCCAGAGCGGATCTCCTGTGTTTCAGGTTGTAACCATTGCCTGTCTTCTCACTGGGCACTACTGAAAAAAAGATTGGCTCCATCCTCTTTGCAGCTTCGCTTCAGGTATTTTTGCACATTGATAAGATCCCCTCTGTGCCATAATTGTCAAAAGCCTTCCTGAATTCTAGGTAGATAATACTCACTGCTTCCCTCTTACCCACCAGGCCAGTCGCTTCCTTGAGAAGTTTATCAGGTTGGTCAAGCATGGTTTCCTCTTGGTTAAGCCATGCTGACTACTCCTGATGATTTTCTCATACTTAATGGTTTCCAGGATTAGCTTCCACCTTTCCAGGAACTGAGATGAGACTGATGGGCCTATAGTTCCCTGGGTCCTCCTTGTTGCCTTCTTGAAGATGGCCTTGACATGTGCTTTGGTCCAGTCTTTGAGTATTTTGCTCATGCTTCATAATAAATCAAAGATTATTGAGATTGGCCTCACAATAACATCTGCTAGCTCCCTCGGGACTTGTGGGTGCATCTCATTGGCACATGGACTTAACAGAAGAGTTATGATTTGAGTGATTAGACTCATAAAAGTTTACCTGTGATGATAGGACATAGAAGAATTACATTGATAGAAATCTGCAGACTGCGTGAAGATCTTAGCTATACAAGCCATCCAACAATAAATGCCAAGAACAATTTCCTCTTAAGACAAAGCATCCTATTATGGAAGTAAGCAGCTGTAGAGCCAGGTAGCCTGCCCTTTTGAAAGCACTCAGAAGACATTATTCTATTCCATCCAGTAATACAATGGACTGGCCATTAACTTGCAATGTAAAAAATGATATCAATCCAGGAATTACTGCCTCCTAAATAGACAATAACCTGCTGACAGGGTAGTCATCTAACAGATGAGAGCTCCTTCTTGATGCCTCTACTCCATCTGTTTGTGCATGCAGTCAGACTATCCCAATTAGGCTATAGGAGTTGGTATTACTAGTCTTTGAACATATTCTGATGAATTTTGAATATTCACTGAAACAGGGACCTGAACATGAAACTTTAATTTCCCAGCTGTGTGCCCTAGCCTCTAAGGCAGTAATGCCATTGTTTCTCACCTGCTGAATTAATAATTTATTATTACAAAGTGGAACAGCTCCAAAAGGAAAGATAAAGGTTGGACAATATTCTCTCTTGCTAAAGCTATTAATCTTAAATGAAAAGTACCTAACTTTTAATCACTCATTGGTCTGATACTACAAGGAAAGAGAGGTGGATCAGGTTCCTTTCATTGCCTTTCTCATTGCCATTTCAATGATCAGTACAGATATGCAAACATCAAAAAATATAGTTTAACTGAATGTATTTTGGTTAGAAAATAAATTCTTTAGTATCTGAAGCTAGCACAGCAAAATAAAGGTCACAAATTTCATGGCAGATTGAAATGAATGTTTGTTCCTGTTATTTTGTGTAATGTTGCATATTACATAAGCTTGTGTTGCATCATTCAGTGTGCACTCTTACAGATTTTCTAACTGAAGCACCTTTGCTGATGCGCTCCCTGTCTGTAACCAAATACAGTATTTTGGAGAACCACATGTTTCTGATGAGTAGAGCCCAAGGATATCTTTACTTGCCTTATTATTTTTGCTGATGTTCATTCCTCTGAAAATAATATTTTCTTCCTTTGCAATATGTTAGTATTGTTGCCACAGGTCAATCCCTACGCTCTTTTTGTCAGAGCTGTCACTAATCAGCTACTCTCCTACCTGCCTTCAAGCAGTTGACTGTTCTGACCTAAAAGTAGCACCTTGTATGTAGCCATGCTCTTAGTTTCCAGTGTCATCTTGAATTCAAAGCCGCTCCTCCAAAATACTGATAGTTGTGTAATTCACTAGTGGAAAAAAATATTTCTGTCTACCTAACTAAAATTATTAAAGTGCGCTGGCTCTAGACAATCCCCTGTAGCTTTGCACTGCTTATCTTTGCCATGTTTTTCTTACTACAAGACATTTATGAGATAATGTGTTGTGAGAATTGTTTAATTTGAAGGTGATCAAAATGGTGTGTGTGTGCCTGTGGCTCCACCTTGAGAATACTCTTCAAATCCATAAAAGCTTCCTGCAAATGCAATAATTTGCACCCTGTTTACATGGTGAACTACGTAAGAAATAATGGAGCAAGTTTAGTAAAATTAATTAGAAAATTAATAAAATTTTCTAATGACTAGGAGAACACTACTAAAATGCATAGCAAATCTGTGAAGTTTTTAACACCAGAAGCTTTGCAGAACAGATATCTGTCAGGATTGCCATGGGTATAATTGTGCTTTTTTTGGAGTAGATGTATTGACATGTAAAGTAAGAATGAAGTTAAATGCATCTCAAAAGGGCTTCAGTGAAGGTGTATATAAATTCTTTCCATCGAAGGACATTCCCAGGACCTGTTCTTTTTCACCCGAGTAACCTAATTGCTTGAATACATTTTACACTTTGATAGTATTTTTTTTTCCAGATAGAGGGACTTTGCTACCATGTAAATGAGGTAAAATACATCTTGCCTTATTCATTTATTTTTTACTGTACCAGCAATATTTTCAGTATGTTCTTGTCCTGGAAAAAGCTTTTTAAAAAGTTTTTTTTTTAATTCCTAATTGGGAGAAATGTGTGAATTGACAGCAGAAAAATAGAGGTGAAATGAAGGAGATGTGTCTTGATGCAGGCTGTGTTTGGAAACTAGGATTTAAACTGCATTAATAAGAAGGGAATTATGCACTGAGCTTGCAATTTATTTAACTTTTTTCAGTAGCTGTTCTGGGTTCAGCTGTAACAGTTGTTGTTCTCCTTCTCAGTAGCTGGTGCAGTTCTGTGTTTTGGACTTCAGTCTGAGAGCAACACTGATAACACACAGATGTTTAAGTTGTTGCTATGTAGTGCTTACCCTTCATCAAGGACTTTTCAGTCTCTCATACTCTGCCAGTGAGGAGAGACACAAGAAGCTGGGAGGAAGCAGAAACAGAATGCCTGACCCAGATTAGCCAAAAGGGTATTCCATACCACAGCACGTCATGCCCAATATCTAAACTGGGGGCAGTTACCCGGAAGGCCCAGATCGCTGCTCGGGATCGGTTTGCGGCTGGTGAGCAATTGTATTGTACATCACTTGTGTCTACTGTTTTCTTTTTCTTTTCCTCTTTTAGTTTTATATTCTCTCCCCTTGTTATTTCACTTATCATTATTATTATTGGTGGTAGCAGCAGTGATTTGTGTTATACCTTAGTTACTGGACTGCTCTTATCTCAACCTGTGGGAGTTACATTCTTTCCATTCTCCTCCCATCCCTCCTGGAGCAGAGGGGAGGGAAGAAGTGGGTGGAGGGAAGAAGTGGAGGGAGTGAGTGAGCGGTTGCATGACTCTAAGTTACTGGCTGAGTTTAAACCACGACAGTGGCTAATTTGTATAGAAAAGAGTTGTGCACTATTATGACTTAAGTACTCTGCGTATTCTACTTTATGAATTTCTAATAAATCAGAAAGAAAAGGATGAGAATTATGAAGCAAAATAAATATGATAGAAGCTAACAGAAATCCTAATGACTGGAGGACTTTTCTCTCCCCTACTGACGGATATTTTTTATAAATTATTATCTTGCTGAAGTGATAATGCAATATAGCACAGCTGAAAACAATTTGTGCACTGGATAATTTTAACTGAATATTCTTTAGATGCAAAGTAATCAACACATTCATTCAAGAAATATAATTGGAGCTTAATAGGAATGCTCATTTAATGTAGCCTGTGGAACTGCAGAAGAGGTAATTGCTAGTAACAGCGCATTTTAAAAAAACCTTCTAAAAATATATAGTACTTCTTACATGAGAAATAATTTTTTATCCTATCTGTTTGGCACTCTTCTGTAATTTTCACAGATTTCCCTTATATATTTAAGGCAGTATCAGGGCATCTATCTATCTATCTATCTATCTATCTATCTATCTATCTATCTCTAAGGTGTCTAGGTGAACAGTACACTATTTTATCAAAGTCAGATTTGTCACACATTGCCAGGTATTTATGACACCAATGTTTGATTAGCACAGCATTGAAAACTAAGTTATAAGCCATAAAATGTGTCATCTGACACTAAAAAAACTGTCTGATGAACAAATTGAGTCACAGTGAACATAACTGTGAAATGTATGTGGAATCCAGTTTATTTTCTTAATTTGTAAATTCATTCCTGAAGCTGTGTTTGCTTTGTGGCTCCATCTTCTCTTAATCTCTCATAACATTTAGAGCTGTAGCTATTAGCTAAAAGTTACTCATATGAGCTCAATGGAATGTAGATAGATCTGTAATTTGCTATTTATTGCTAATAGTGTATTAATATAAACTTAACGAATTCACTAATGCTTCAGAATAAGATGTTTCATAAATATTTCTTGAGATGGTCTCCATGAATGGACTATTATACACAAAAATAGGTAAGTTATCTATCCATAGAATTCTAACTTAATTACACTTTTAATTACATGCAAAACTTTATTTTCTGAGATTGATACAATAGTTATTTTACTATGGAGGGGAAGGGGTGAAAAAGAGAATAAAATATTGAACCTATTTCAGCATTCAGCATCTTCAGGGTGTAGTAGATGGGGCACAGAAACGTAGGGAGAGGAGGTGAGAGAAGTTTTTGAAAAGCTTGGCTAGTGCATAGGGAGTGTGGGTATGGACACTGGCCTAAATGCATGGAGAGAGATGGAACCTTTCACTTCCCATTGCTGGAGAGAGTAGCACAATGGTTCTCCACATATGCAGGGACAGCAGGACTTCACCAAAACCTCTTCTCAGAGGGAAACAAACATTTTTTTCAGATCATACTCTGTTGATCATAATGTAGATATATCTATCTCCTGCATTAAAACGCTTGAAATAGCAGATAAGTATGTAAGCTGCTGGAGGAGGTTTACTTGGTAAGGATATTCAGAGCTTTCTTTATTCCAGTTGATTTGGTTTGATGTTGTAGAAAACGTCAACTTTCTGCATATTAACCTAACAATTAGAAAATTCACCCTTTCTCCAAAACGGTGATCTGAACTCTACCTGTTGCTAGCATGAGGTTTGAGTCTATATTGCAGACTAATGCGGAGGTATTTTCTTGAAATTGGGACTCTGTTTCATTTAGAAAAAAAGTGGACAGAGCAACAAGAAAAACAAATAAACAAACAAGCAAAAAGCTAGGCCAGATAAATTTCTTTGTACATTCCACTGGTTACATTTCAGAGTACTCTCCAGCAACTCCTTGTGTTTTTTGCATTAGGCAATGTTTGTTGCAGGCAGAAATTACATTCCCAGGATTTATTCTTCCCAATTTATGACTTGACTATGCTCTAAACACCTAAAACAAGATTCCCCCTCCCCCCCACCCCCCACCCCCCCCACCCCCCCCGCCCCGCCCTCCCACCTAATCCTGGTTGTGATAGGTTTAAGATAAGAGAGAATTTCAGGCACATGTGGCTCAATACATTGCAACCTCACATCAGGTGCCATTTGAGTTGTCTATCTGAGATACATGCCCAGGGTTGGTTATGCGACCTACTGGATATCCTCAGCTATCTTAAAAAGGACTTGGTGAGGTGCTCCTAACATGAGTTCATAATCAGTGGGGAATATCAAATGACAATTCAGTTTAGGCAACCCACCTGAGTCCATCCCTTTCTCATTTTCTACTTTTTTTGTCTTGAGTTTTCCAGTGTTCAGGGAGGTTTATGGGAATCCCAGTTTATGGGAATTTAATCATCTGCATTGCAAATTCTACTGCTGGAGCTGAGCAGTTACGTTTCACAATTTTGAGCATCATATAAATGAAGTCCTTTGGTTGAATGCCTGCCTAGCTCAGTTAGTTTAATGCAGCTGCACCACAGAATGCTAATGCTGCAAACAAAAAATATGGTAAAAACAAGCAAGTCGATGTGAATTTATAAAGCAAAATGGCATTTCAACCCAATACATTATTTAATAAAAGTAATCATTGTGATTACCACATAGTACAGAAATATAACTTAAATTGGACAAATACATTAAAAGTTACATGCCATAAATGATAAATTGTAGAGAAATCTATAAATTAATTACCAAGTTTAGGCGTAAATGTTAATGACTTAATATATACTTGTAATATTTTAAACTCATAAACACAAAACTAGATACTTCTTAGAGCAAAAAAGACATTTTGCATGTGGTGATATATACTGATCCTTTATTACCGTATTATTTATTATGTGTAATAGTCCTGATGTCTTCAAATTCTTCACAGCACTACTTGCATACCAATAAACTAGTCTGCTTCTTCCATTACAAAGGTTTTTTGTACATTGACTGATGTTATCACATTGTAATTATTATTTTGTGATTTTTCTCATAGTTGTCTTCTTTGTTTCAGGCTTCTGACTGCCAGACTGAAAGGCCAAGGTATGAAATGTGAAGGAATCCACTGACAATACAGGTATATGTTCATGGGACAAGACAGCTTTTCTTACATTTTCTTTTGGCATCCTCTACTGGTTCATAGATGCAAAGACTCCTCCGTGACAATATCTCGAAAGGGCTTGCTGCGCCTCTCTGGCTGAGGCCTTTTGAATGTTATTAATAGCAAAAGAAATGGCATGTTAATGTGAAAATGTTTATCTTCTCTTCAAGCAACATAAATTCATTGTTTCAATGAATATGCCATCTTCTTAAACAGTACATCTGATTATACTGCTTTCTGTGCTTGATTTACACATACGTTTTATCTGCTTGTCTTGTAGATACAGAGCTTTGATGAATCTGGATGAGTTGGGTTTGGGCTTTTAAATTTTAACAAAGAAATAAGTGTCAATTTTTTCCTTCGAACTTTGTCATGATAAACATGATTTGTGATGATGCAGTGTGGCAATGTATACTTTTCCATCCATTCACGAGTCAAGTAAGATGAAAAATCTGTATGAAAATTCCAACTCCATTCTATGAGGGTTGGGACAGAATTGTTTCTTGGTGTTAGCGTAACACTTTTACTTGTATTTCCTCCTCCCCAAGGAGGGAAAGGAACCAGTGACATTAACATCTTTTCAGTTGTTGTAGCTGTAGTGCTTCCTAATGTGAAAACCTCCCCACCCTCAGAAACAATGATCAACCCCCAAAAAAATCAACTGGCATCTCAGATTCATAACCTAAAAGTTCTCTATAGACTACTGAAGTGTTGAGGAGTTGCACTTCTACACAAAATGTCTGAAGTTGGCCTGAATGTCTAGAGTTAGGGTGTGTCTGCTGACCACAGAAAATGTCCTCAGCAGAACTCTAGATACAGTTGAGTAAGTCTGCTTGTAACAGGTTTTTCTATATTTCTGCTAGGAGGCAAAACGCACAGTGTTTTCTCACTATTTCTAAACATGAAGCCAACATTTCTAAACGTGAGTTTTCTCTTTAAAGATATCAGAAGTGGATGACGCATACCTGGTCTATGATTATGTGGTGTGCACTTGAATAGGGGCAGAAGGATCCTTCTGTGGATACTTACTAAGAATAAAAATAAAATATTTTTTAAATAAAAATGAAATAGTACACTATTGAATTGCTAAAGGTTGATCAATGACACAAATTTTTAAGTGACAGATTATTTCCAATTGCACTTTGTTCATTCTTTGAATGCTCATTAATGTCTAGTGGGGATAAGATGGGAGTATGTACTGCTAAATATTAGTAATTCCCATTAATTTTAAAATGCAATTATGATTTTCAGTTAGATTGAATGATATTATCATGTGTGTCTTGTCAGGTTATCTGTTAGACAGGAGTACACTCTTTCTTCTGTCATAGACTGCTTTGGGCATTTGCCCACACATAGCTGTTGGGTTTTTTTCCCCTTCAAAATCTGCGATTTCTTCAAAAACAAAGTGTGTGTATGTATAGATATATAAAGGGAACATCACATTTTATTAAAACTGTAGGGTATTACTTTCTCTAGAGTTAATGAGTAGACTATGCCTTTTTTTGCAGATGGGAATTATGAGGCACAGGCAGCTCAGTGACATGCTGAATAAGTAATACCTGCTTGCAGCATCAGAATACAGGAGTCTGCTCCCAAGTGTATTCTTTAATCATATACAGTGTATTTTCTTCTGGATATATAATATAATGTGATTAATTTTCATTTATACTTGCCATACAACTCAGCTTTCAAAATAATAAACATCTTAACGATGTGCCTTCTATTTAAACATAGCTAATGTTAACACCAATGATATTAATAAACAGCCATAAGTCACCTGGACTGTTATCTGTACATATGAGTAACACAGGACCAGTAAGAAGGTTTGTCATTATCCATGTTTAGTTGCTAACACCATATCCAACATTAATTTCCAATACACCAGTTGTTCCACAGAAACCACCTGGGACTGGAAAGCAAAACATTTGACAAACATTTTGGGGTTTAGGTTGTATCAATCCATAAAGCTAAAACCATTCAAATCTCTTATCCTACTTTAGGGTAATAGTCACTCAATTGTGTTAATAAGGGATAGGGGTTTATCAGAAAGCCTAAATTCATGCCTGGCTCATCCAATTAATATAAATCATCAGAAGTTACAAGTTCATATAACAGACATTTATGTCAGGTATACTCAGAAAAAATAGGACTCTTAATTCAACACAATAGTCAAACTTGCAAAGCAAAACTCTGATTTTTTTCTTGTGGCTTTCTGTTACTGTTCTCTCCAGATTCAATCAAAGACTGTGTACAGGTATTTTCTGGCTTTCCATTCCTTTTCATTCCTTTCATTCCAAACAGCACATGGCTACTATGCCATCATTTATAACACAAAAGGTGTAGGACGTTTGCAGCACATTTCCTCAGTAACCAGAACACCACATAGTTCATATTTATTGGATAAACCTTCAAGTTATAAAAGTCAGTCATAGCAACCACTGATCCAAATTATTCTCGAAAATTTTTAATACACCATCATCCCAGTCCTGAAGGTATTCCTCATAAAACCTGCAGAATAGAGTGAAAAAAAATCTCCCACACAGGGTAAGTTCATGCTTTTAATATTTAATAAAGTCTTCTTCACATGCACTGGGCAACTATTATCCTACTCACAACAATGCTGTAGAGTCAGCAGTGTGTTTCTGGCTTGAATATGCAAACTTCTGCCTATTAAAATGTACTGTGCTGGATGTTGAAGCTCAGCTCAGCTTTTTTATCCCTTTTTATAAAACAGGATTTTTAAGATATTCAGGTTTTGTCATTAGAATATAAAACAATAATTTTAGTCTGGCTTCAGTTTAACAAGAGGTGAGTGAATATGTATGTATATACACATATATTCATTGTACAGGTATCACAGAGTGTGAGATGCAGGCAGACAAAATCAAGAACAAACTTTTTTAAGTTTTAGAAGGTTTAGTTGCAAAATGATTAATCCACTATAATTAGTAAAATATCTTTTATTTAAATGCAAAAGTACAGATTCACTCTTCACATGATGATTAATATGAGAACCACTGAAATTGCTGAGAACTTTTCAACTGCTTCTGATACCCTTTATGTAAATCTGATTGTCAGCAGCAAATATCTGCTGTGCAGAAATAATTATCTTTCCTCACGCATGTGACACCTGCACAGAGACTTGTTTATACTTGTGCTACTGTGATCCAATAGGAACTAACTCTACAACCCATATATTCTTCAAAGACTGGAAGTGTGTTTCTTGTTAATGATGTATATATATGGTTACATGATTACAATCACAATGTATGTGCTGCTTGGTTTTGTTTGTACCTGCACTTCTTATTTTACTCCTACTCAGCTGTTAACTTAATTGAAAATATATGCCTGACTAGTCTTGTAGACTTCTATGAAGGTATGACAGCATCACCGGACAGAGAAAAAGCTACACGTCATTTACCTGTAATTCTGTGAGGTGTTTGATACTGCTCCCACAACATTCTTCCCTCTACACTGGAGAGGGACGGGTTTGATGGAAGGAATATTAGATGGATAATGAATTAGCTGGATGGCCACACAGACGAGAGTTACAGTCAATGTCTCAATGTACAAGTCGGAACCAGTTAAGAGTGTACCTCAAAGGTCATGCCAATACTATTTAATATCTTCATCGATAATATGAATAGTGGGATTGTGTGCACTCTGGACAGGTTTGCAGACAACACCAAGCTGAGTGGTGCAGCTGACATGCTGGAGGGAAGGGATGCCGTCCAGAGGGATCTTGACAGGTTTAAGAGGTGGGCCTGTGCAAACCTCATGAAGTTCAAGAAGGACAAGTGCAAGGTCCTTCACCTGGGTCAGGGCAATCTCCAGTGTCAGTACAGACTGGGGGATGAAGGGATTCAAAGCAGTCCTGTGGAGAAATTGGGGTACTAGTAGATAAAATATTGAACATGAGCTGGCAATGTGTTGTTGCAGCCAACCATATACTGGGCTGCACCAAAATGAGCATGGCCAGCAGGTAGAGGGAAGTGATTCTCCCCTAGTGAGATCCCACCTGGAGTACTGCATCCAGAAGTTCTGGAGTCTTCAGTGCATGAAAGACATGGACCTATTAGCATGGGTCCAGAGAAGGGCCACAAACATGATCAGAGGGCTGGAATACATCTCCTTTGAAGAAAGGCTGAGTGTCGTGGTTTAAACTCAGTCAGGCATGCAGTCTCGCTCATTCACTCCCCTGCTTCCTCCCCCCCAGCCCCTGCTCCCGAAGGGATGGGAGGAGAATCAAAAGAATGTAACTCACATGGGTTGAGATAAGAGCAGTCCAGTAACTAAGGTATAACACAAATCACTGCTGCTGCCACCAGTAATAATAATGATAAGGGAAATAACAAGGGAAGAGAATACAATACCACCCGCCGCCTGATAATACCCGGCCCGACCAAGCAGTGAACTGCCCCTTCCGGGTAACTCTCAGTTACATCCTGGGCATGACGTGCTGTGGTATGGAATACCTCTTTGGCTAGTTTGGGTCAGGTGTCCTGTCTCTGCTTCCTCCCGTCTTCCCCTCCTCCCTGGCAGAGCATGAAACTCAAAAAGCCCTTGGTCAGAGTAAACATTTGATCAGTAACTAAAAACATCGGTGTTATCAGCACTGTTCCCAGGCCGAAAGTCAAAAACACAGCGCTGCACCAGCTACTAAGAAGGAGAAAAAATGCTACTGCTGAACCCAGAACACTGAGAAAGTTGGGCTTGTTCAGCCCAGAGAAGAGAAGGCTCCAGGGAGACCTTATTGCAGCATTTTGATACTTAAGGGGGACTTACAAGGAAAATGGAGAGGGACTTTTTGTCAAAGGGCTGTAGGGATAGGACAAGGGGCACAGTTTTAAACTGAAAAAAGGTAGGTTTAGATTGGAAATAAGGAAGATATTTTTTACAATAAGGGTGGCGAGGTACTGGAACAGGTTGCCCAGAGATATTGTAGATGACCCATCACTGGAAGTGTTGAAGGTCAGGTTGAATGGGGGTTTGAGCATCCTGATCTAGAGTCAGATGTCCCTGCCCATGGTAGGAGGGTTGGACTGGGTGATCTTTAAAGTTCCCTTCCAACCCAAACCATTTTATGAGTCTATGAGCCTGTGTACAAGTGACATCATCTCTTATTGCATTGATACTAGCATGAGAACAGAATAGAGATGATTTAAAACGTTCACTTTGGCTTTACAGTTGTGTGATTTTGATCCTTAATCTATGACCTATAATAGGTACATTTTTAATTTTATATATGCAATACGGAATAATACATTTTAAATGCATTCTAACTAATAATAACATACAGAACAGAAATGGAAAATCCTTTAACCCATAGGTGTTGCCACATTGCTTACATAATGCATAGAATTTCAAAAACCCCAGTTTTACAGACAATTGTGCTATTACTTTAAGTATGATGTAGCCTATGACTCCCTTGTTTTCAGACATTCGTGTTTTTTTTAAAAAGCATGCAAATAGATACAGGAAAATGTGTGGCTAATGGAAATTTTAAAACACCCTAAGAAAATAAATGAAGTCCTCACCTGAAATTCAGTTCACTAAAATGAAGGACTTGATCTTGCAGGTCTTCCTGAGTTTTATCATGCCCAGTGGACACACAACCCAATCCCCACCTGCCCCAACACAGACATTCCCAAACAACAGTAAATCTCAGATTTCAGAGCACAGTGAAGAGGCAGATACCAGATGTGTCTATGGAGACAGAGGCTTAATTACAGACCTCAATTGTACTAGCAAGATCCTGCTTAATTGTGCATCCTCCTTTGACAATTTAGCCCAGCTGCTCTGCAGCTATAAGAGCCATAGAACATAATATGATTCAGAATACTTCATGCTTTTAATAGAAAGATAGATAGCAATATGCAAAATAATGCTTATTTCAACCCTATTTGCACATGGTACCAGAAATCAGTTAGTATTTATTTATTTTGTCTGCTGATTACAGCCAGTTGAGTAACTGAAACGATAGGCCCATTTAGACTACACCAAAGTCCCTTGTTCTCCCAGTGATGTCAAGGCTCTGGTTTATTAATAGATGAACTACTCAGATATTTACATTTTTAAAGCAGCACTTCAGAGCAGCTAGAGAGGGGAACAGGCTGTGGTGTATTTTCCCTTATCAGGAAGGAATCTAAATACATATAATTTTGTGTCAACATACAGAGGTCATTTTATCATGGATGAGTCAATTGCAGAAATCTGCAATTAAAAGCCTGGCATTTAAGCTAATGTTATTGTCAAGTTAAACCTCCTTAAAAATCTGTGATATCCCTGGAGGAGAGCTATGAAGTTCTTACTAGATTAGAAATTGGTGTTTTCCTCTAATGCATGCTACCTCGAAATGATTAACAGAAGCAAGTTAATCAAGAATAAGCACTGAAGATGTGGAAAACTCAGATTTATCATTGCTGTCTCTTCTTTTAGCCCTTATTATTAAAACTGTGCCAGAACAAAAAGTCCTTTCTATCTCCTGTGCTTCATAGGTTTCTAGCTGAACCAGGTGACTGAAAGATGTGATAGAAGTTGAAACAATTCCATGTTTGTTTTGCTTTTGTGATCAGCCTGGTCTCCCTGTAGGGACAAGTCAATAAAGACACATGAAGTAACTGTGTTTGCTCTTTTCTCCTTTTGCTTTGCACTGAATTCAGATTATGCAAACACCAAAATCAGGATTATTAATTCCTTGCCCTCACCTGGAAACTATGAAAAAAAGGCCCTTAAGGCTATGTTAATACCATTAAAGAAACTATATCCAGTGCTGGTCAGGGGGGGCATGTTCATATGTATTATCAAGTTGGCCTATGATATGTTTTTCCTGCAGTCCAAGTAGCATTTTCCTAAGTAACCCCATCGTGGTTTGGGAGATACAGAATTAGAGGAACTGATACCAAATGCTGGTACAGAAGAATTAAACCTATGGAAAGGCACAGTTTGAATGCATGAAATGAAATACTACATGCTGCTTGATCTTTGTGCCAGAGAATGTTTCTTGATCCATTTTATTTATTAGCATGAAAAATGAAAGGCCCAGATAGGAAGCTGTTGTAGGGATAAAGTCAGCATTACAGCTTAACAGAGGGTGATCCATCCCTATTCCTGAATTCAAGGGGCACCTCGTACTTAAAATGGAAAGGGTGTACATATCATTTAAGGTGCAGAGAGAACAATATGTCCAGATGATTTTCCCAGTCTACCACCTCCTGTCATCTCTGTGCTCAGTTCTTTGCTGCGTCAGGATGCACAAAGTCAGTGCTTTTACTTGTGCTTTCAGCAATTTGACTGAGATGCATCTGTTTTGTCAAAACCAGAAAATGATAGCAGCGGAAGGAGAAATCCTATACATTTGCGATGCAGTCCAGTTGTTTAGAAATGTATCTGCCTCTCCTCTGAGCTTTTTACCTCCTAGGATATTATTTTTTTCCTTTTGTCTTAAGAAGCTTTTCTGTCAAGTTTTGTCATCAGTGACTTTGTTTTGCTGTTACTGTTGTTATCATCCCCTACTAACATTACAACAGGCTCTCCACTTGCCAACAGCAATAAAGATGAAGTAAAAGAGGGAAGGAGAATATGGGGCAGAGTGTTTTAAGAAAACATTATATTTGTTATGAATACACTTTTAAGAAGGGATGATGTCAGTTCTTTGCAAAACTATAAATGTGCGCACCTTTGTGTTACAGGAAAGCCTGGCTGAAATATTCGAAAATGTGAGCTTCAGTCTAGCACTCATGTTCCATATTCCTGATCTTCATGCCAGACTTCATCTCACTTTTATGTGGTGAAAACATGGAGGAAATTAAAATAATCCAGATATAAAAATTAAGACTAGAAGCCATATATCATGGCTGGAAAAAGGGAAATAAAACCCCTGTTTTCAAGAAGGGGAAAATGGATGACCCAGGAATTACAGACCAGTCAGTCTCACCTCTGTGCCTGGCGAAATCTTGGAGCAGATTCTCCTGGACAGCATGCTAAGGCACATGAAAAACAACAAGGTGCTTGGTGACAGCCAGAATGGCTTCACTAAGGGGAAATCCTGCCTGACCAATTTGGTGGCCTTCTATGATGGGGCTACAGAACTGATGGACAAGGGTAAAGCAGTTGATGTCATCTACCTGGACTTGTGCAAAGCGTTTGACACTGTCCCACACGACATCCTTGTCTCTAAATTGAAGAGACATCAATTTGATAGGTGGACCACTCAGTGGATAAAGAACTGGCTGGATGGCCGCACACAAAGAGTTGTGGTCAATAGCTCAGTGTCTAGCTGGAGACCGGTAACAAGTGGTGTCCCCCAGGGATCAGTGTTGGGACCAGTCTTATTTAACATCTTTGTCGGTGTTAAATAGTGTGCTCTTACAGCCCAGAAAGCCAACTGTATCCTGGTCTGCATCAAAAGAAGCATGACCAGCAGGTCGAAGGAGGTGATCCTGCCCCTCTACTCTGCTCTTGTGAGACCCCACTTGGAGTATTGTGTGCAGTTCTGGTGTCCTCAACATAAAAAGGACATGGAACTGTTGGAACAAGTGCAAAGGAGGGCCACAAGGATGATTAGGGGACTGGAGCACCTCCTGTATGAAGACAGGCTGAGGAAGTTGGTGCTGTTCAGCCTGGAGAAGAGAAGGCTGAGTGGAGACCTCATAGCAGCCTTCCAGTATCTGAAGGGTTCGTATAAGGATGCTAGCGAAGGACTCTTTGTTAGGGACTGTAGTGATCTGACAAAGGACAATGGGTTCAAACTTAAACAGGGAAGTTTAGACTGGATGCAAGGAAGAAGTTCTTTCCTGTTAGGGTGGTGAGGCACTGGAATGGGTTGCCCAGGGAAGTTGTGAATGCTCCATCCCTGGCAGTGTTCAAGGCCAGGCTGGATGTAGCCTTGGGTGACATGGTTTAGTGAGAGGTGTCCCTGTCTATGGCAGAGGGGGTGGAACTAGACGATCTTAAGGTTCTTTCCAACCCTAACTATTCTATGATTCTATGACTTAGTGAAAAACCTGTCAGTGCAATATCAATGAAGAAGGTATGTCAGTTGGTAAAATTCAAATGCTTAAAAAATCAATTTTTGAAATAATATGCTGAGGAGGGGAGGGTGTTTATTCAAATCAGATCTTACTTGTTTAGCTGTGAATATTAATTGTAGCAATTATTTTGTTATCTGATAAATAAACAAATTACAGTGAGATAAAATACCTATAGTTTAATTATTAGCAACCTTACCATACCATGCATTTTTTTCTGTTCAGTATTATATCTTTTACCAGCTTCAACACCACAGTATCTAAGTCTCTTCTAGTGAAAATAATTTCACTCATCTCTACTGCATATAGCTAATATATGAAGTATGCACTTCTGAAGGAATAAAGATATAAAGGGAAACACGAGACACATGAGAAACATGAGGAAGTAAAATGAAAAATTTAGAGGAAGATAAAAAGAAAGGAAGGACTAATTAAACAGAATGTCTGGAGTGAGTGGACATATGTCCTGGGTTCAGCAGTAGCAGTCATTTTTCTCCTTCTTAGGAGCTAGTGAAGTGCTATGTTTTGATTTTTTGGCCTGGGAACAGTGTTGATAACGCCGATGTTTTCAGTTGCTGCTCGAATGACTTTCTGAGCCTCATGCTCTGCCAGGGAGGAGGGGAAGCCGGGAGGAAACAGAGACAGGACACCTGACCCAAACTAGCCAAAGAGGTATTCCATACCACAGCACGTCATGCCCAGGAGGTAATGGAGAGTTACCCAGAAGGGGTAGTTGACTGCAGGGTTGGACGAGGTATCGGTCAGTGCTCAGCTCAGGGGAGTGGGGCGACTTATTGGTCAGCTGGTGTTAAGGTGCTGTATTCTTTCCTCTTGTTATTTCCTTTATCATTATTATCATTGGTGGTAGCAGCAGTGATTTGTGTTATACCTTAGTTACTAAACCGTTCTTATCTCAACCCGTGGGAGTTGCATTCTTTTCGATTCTCCTCTCCGTCCCTCCTGGAGCAGAGGGAGGGAAAGAAGTGTGGGGGCGGGGGTGAGTGAACGAGGTTTGTGGCTGGGTTTAAACCACGACAACATAAAATCAGCTCACTGCAGAATGTCTTTTTTTTTAAATTCTAATGAAAATGCATTTTTAACATTACACAGTTGTGAATCAGGAGAAGCTGATCCTCAGTCCCAAGTTCTGGAGTTGCTGTATTGTAGATTTTTTTTATTTTTATTTTTTTTAATTTACGAACTAATTATTTTTCATTTTGTAAACTAGTCTGCAAATGTCGCTGGAAATTGCAGACTTTTCTTTATATCTCTACCATTCTGTGTCTAGTGATGGAAATAATATATTAATGGCAATATGCTGTAGCCATAGTGATACAAAAATATATATGAAGAGACTGTGTCCAAAAGCTTTCTGCCTTTTCCAATCTTATCACCTAGCCTGATAAAAATATTATCTTTTTTTTTTTTTCATTTCACACTTCCAATGACATAAATATTGGAATACATTTGAAACCAAATTACCTCCTCAGATTTAATTTAGTAATATATTATAGTTCAACTGAGGATCTAAAAACAAAATTAAAAAACTTAATGCTTATTTCATTTTGTTTTACTTTTGTTAAATGTCATTTGAACAAAAGAAATCTGTACAGTTTAATTGCATTAATGTTATCTTCAGTATTTAAAGCATTGCAGAAGTTTCCTTCTGAAAAATAAATAAAAAGAAAGAAATACTCTATTTTTCTTTTCCTATCACATACCAGTGGAAGGAAATATAGAACCTCTATCAGCTTAGATGACACATTCATTGACTTAAATTGGTCATACCATGTAATTTTTATCAATACTGGAAAATTTTGTGCAAAACCAATTCTATTATAAACTTGGGGCAGCCAAAATAATTTAGACAAAAGTGCCTGAAAGGTTAAACTTACCACATGCAGAAATTCTGCTTAGGGCCCATGTAGAATTTATATTCTGCCTCATTTTCAAGGTTTCAATGTTTTCAAGCTGTCTTCTGGACATAATGCTTTTTAAAATATTTTAAGCATGCATGATATCTTCCACAAATATTTCACAATGGATCATATAAACACCTGAATTCTGCTTTGAGTTTTGTCACTGTTATTAAATCAGATTTCAAGTTCACTTTTGTTCTAATACGTTACCAGTTACTAACAGCAAATAAAAAAGATATATTTTTTTTTTTTTTTAAGAAATAAACTATTTTATTTGGTGTTCCAGATAGGATGGTGAACACGAATGGATGTTTTATTGCTGAAACAGTAAGTTTATAAACTGTTTACCTTTGATTCTTACTACTATATTCCCACACATGGGAGTAGCAATTTATAGGAGTTCCCCTAGAGCTACAGGGGAGAAACTTCCGTGTTTTTCTTTCTTTAGTTTATCTTGCCCAGAAGTGTGCCGGATGCAAGTGTAACATATCAGGGTGGGAGAAGTGCAGCTGAAGTGCATTATTTTAAAGCAATTCTGGAATGCAAAGCAGCTAGGTGACAATGTAAAAGCTGTTGTGAGGATAAGCACTTGCATCAGTCTGCAGAGCAGATAAAATCCAGGCAAAAAGCTACCTTTGCATCTTAATCCCCTCTGATGTTCTTCTGTGCTCCCTGTGTCATAAAAGAAGCAATAGAGAATGTACCCCTTTGTCAAAAACGTTATGATATGATGTCTATGTTAAGCATTTCAAACTGGAGAAAACCTTTGTACTTATGAAAGTATGTGATGTGTCTGCAGAATCTGAAAAAATTAATATTCAGATACCTGCAATGTAATCTTAGGCAACCAATGGTATTGTAATGCAGATTTAAACCATTCTCTTCTAACCGGAGTCTTCTTTTTCGTTAGGTCTGTTACGCTAAATGAAAGTTGATGAACTGTACTTCAAATGCTAAATACTTGCAAATGGATGTCCTAACTTGGCAAGTTAGTTATCTTTTATAGATTTAGGTCTGAAATTACAAAAAGGGTAGGCCTGATAAAAGCGTTTATTGGTATTAAAATAATGGTTTTGTAAAACTTGCCAGTGTGTTAGCATCTTGTGGGTTTATCAATTCTAAGTAATTAGGATTTTACTTTTGCAGAAAGTACTACATACTTCTCCGATTTGTTTCAAACTATCACAATTTTATCACAAATTAAAAATACAAATTTGTTTTTGGTTTGATAGATCACCGCAGGAAGAGAAACATTAAAATCACCTATAAATCATTCACTGTTTCTCACAAAACATCTCCTTTTATTACTCTTTCTTTTTTAACCTAAGTAGCAAGTTTGTTCTGCATACTATTTTGGTCATGCTGATTTTCTTCCTGGTGTTTCAGCTATACATGTGTGACTCAATTTCTTGGTAATTTCTTTACATGAATCGGTATCCAGCTGAGAGTTCCCATTCTTCAGGAATCTTTCTCATTGTATGTAAATGTTTCTATTTTAAGTGCTGACAGAAAGCTTGATATAGTTGTGCAAATTGAGATGTTTAATATTATCTGAAATACCACAGTGTTTCCAAGAGATGCAAATAAACCTGTAATTTATGACACTTCTGTATTAGTTGGGGGATGGGCAGGATGCAACAGGACAGGGTACTGAATTAGGCCTATCATGAATAACATTTTTAATAATATTGATCTGTGGAACCAATGTTTTCAGAAATGTCAACAGTTACGCTTTAAAATATTGGGGTCTGGCAGGGCAGACAATACTCAGATTTGTATACTATGAAATCAAAACACATTTTTAGAGACAAAAAGAAAAAAAAAGTATTCCTGCTATCCACAACAAAGACCTGAGAACCTCAGGTTATCTATCACAGGTAAAAAATTCTCAGTTCATGTAATTTTAAAAAAATCGTGATAAAAGTGAGTTATTGATTTATTAATGACAGGTAATTAACAAACACTTTGTGAACTACACACTCAAGGTCTGTAACAGCAATACAGAAGATAAACCACAACACTAGCCATTTAAAAAAATCAATAAACACCTACATATTTCTAAACACCCCCTTCTGTAGCTAGTGACCTTGTCTCTTTCTTGCTGTCATACATACACACACCAGACACATACACACACTCATTCACACAAGCAGACGAATGCAGGTAATCAGCACCCCACTGCCCAGGGAGTGGTGGCTTCCCCTTCATGATTCATGCACACCCTTCCAATGGGAGATGAGGGTGCTCGGGCATTGAGTGCACCCCTGCCACTCCCAACACCTTGCTGACAAATAAACTGCTGAGAAAGCACCCCACAGGCTCACACACACACACTCAAAGCGTGTGGTCTGTGCACTGTCACCCTGAGTATTACACCCCACAGTGCCACCCCACTCACCACAGTGTAGCTGCTCCCGATGTCCCACTCAAAGGTGGACAAGTTTTTGGTAGTATGAATTTTCCTGCTTTGTTTATGCTTATTTCAAGCTGTCTCATTCTTGGTTTCAAAAGCAATTTTGAAATTGAATTTAACTGAAACAATGAGAATTTACTTCAGAAAGAGATATTTAGGAAGTTTTATTTACTTTAAGAGGAAACTTAAGTGGCTTGGTTGATCCACAAATCCCTACATATTCTGTCATTTTCCAAACTGCCAGATTACTTCCAGCATTTATATTCACCTTTATTTCAAAAATAGTATTTTTGTCAGGCAAAGTAGGAAATAGTTGGGATTGCTATAATAGGTCTAACTTTCAGATCCCAGGCACTTGTCTTTGAAGTTGGGGTTCAGCTCTAGGTTGCAGACACCTGTAATTAATTGTCTGTCTTTAAGTGAGCTAGGTGGTTAAAGTCTGAGCATAGTCAAAGGAAAACCAATAATGCAGTTAATGGATTTGATTCAGTTGCCTACACACGAGGTACCTATTGTCACTGGAGACCATCTTAGTCACCCTACCTCTCCAGCTGCTGCTGTTGAAGATCAATACAGATACCCTATATGTCCTCTGAGAAATGTGCCAGTTCATGTGCTTGCTGTCAAAAACTTAATGTTTAATAAGTGACCTTAAGTTCTTATGTGTGGGTCACTAATCCAAACCAATGGAATTTATAGAGCTGTTTAGCAGACGTGATCTATTCAAGTAATACACATATAGCCAATCTAAATTGTAAGCATTAACACGTCAGACAACTGAGCCTGGAACATAAAACTCAGAGAGAGGGTTTCTAAAGCCAAAAAAAAAAAAAAAAAAAAAAAAAAGGGGGAGGAAAAAAGGCAAAGTACTAAAAAAACAAAAAGAAAAAAAAAGAAAAGAAAAACCAATGAAAGATTCAATGTAAGTAATCCAGCACTAGCATATGTTACCCAAGGAAGCTATGAAATCTCTGTTCCAGGAAATTTTCAAATCTCTACTGAATATGATCTGACTTTGACCTGCTTTGCAAGGGAGGTTGTCCAGTGTTGACATCCTAATGTCCTTTTCACCCTATATTCTGTCTCTGTTCTGATATCCACAGCAAAATTCCACCTGGGATATTCTAGGGGGCAACAAGAACAGTTAACAATGAAGGCAAGACTGCATCAAGGGTGAAATCATAGGCAGGGCCAAGGGCACAGTCTTAGTTTCAAAACAGTTCCCAAGGGAAGGAGGGGCAGCCCTTGGTTCCAGCTTTCTGCTCAAGTTACTTAACAAGAAGTAGCCTACATTCTGGGACTCAAGACAGCTAAATGTATTAACATAACCAAGAAAACTTCTAGAAAGATGCTCTGATAGGCCATCAGGGAATCTCTAAATATAGTTCTTCCTCTCACAGATACGTTATTACTATTTTGGTGACTCTCATTTGAAAGCACATTCACATGCTTATAGGCTTGAGTGGAATTATATCTGAAATTTTTACTCAACATTACATGGGAAATGAAGAATAGAGTCTTTATTGCTGTAGGGCAAATTTATCAGTAGTCACAAAGAAATCCATGTGATCACATAAATGTGATCCATGCAATACAGTTTATGGAGATATCCAAAAAGTATCTGACAAGGTCCATCATCAATGAACGATCAATAAACTAAACAGAACCGGAATAATCTCATCTAGGCTCCCAATAATCTCATTTGATCTCCCTTTCTCATAATCTCATCTAGGCTCCCTTTTCCATGAAAGGTTGGCCCAAATTATCTTTTGAGGTCACATCTAGCCTGGGCTGTCATATAAATCCATTGGGGTAAAATAATTTAAATAGATAAATGACTGGCTAAAAACCAGAAAACAGAAAATGCAAGTTTCCACTGTGGAAGGAGACCTAGCAGTGAATTCTTAAAAGTGCTATAAAAATATCACCTCAGGGTCAGGAGTTTTGTACTGAAAGATGCTGGAGGAAAGGACAATAACATTATGTCATATATGATTTGTTTTGTCAGCATCTGACTTATCCAATGCCAAGCACAGGATATAAACTAGGAATAGAGAAAATAAATAAATAAAAAACTTACCTGCTAAAGTGATGATTTAACCTTATCTATTAAGGTTGCTCTTACTTTTTAATATCCTTAACTCCCACAGTTGTCTGCATTGGTAGTTAAGCTCTTCAACATATTCATTAAAATCTGGAAAGGAGGACTATGAAATCATAAAGTTTGCCAATGTTATTAAATTATTCAGGTAAATAGCAAAGACTGTAGGGAACTATGGAAAGACCTTACAGGTCTGTGATACTGAGACAGAAATGGTAGACGAAATTCACCACTGACAAATGCATAGTAACACACATGTGAAAACCACAATTCTATGCTCACATATTGGGCTCTGATCTGACTAATAGCTGTCAGAAACAAGATCTTGGAGTTACAGATGGTTCTGTGGAAACTTAATCTCTACAACCAGTAGCTATTTCAAAATAAAAATTAAAGTTCACTTGAAATTATTAGGAAAGAATTAGAGGAAAACCAAATGAAATACCCCAAATAAAACAGGATATGGCATTTTGTATATTCTTTCTGAAATCTATGTGTGGATTAGATCCCTCATCTCAAAAATCTTACATCTCAACTGTAACAGTACGGAAAAGAAAATATGCAATTGCTTTGGCTGAGGAAAAAAAATAAATAAACAGGAACCCTTCAATTTGAAATAGAAATGAAAACATTTTTAGTCAGTCTCTCCTTTTTTAATTTAAATATTGTTCTTGTCCTAAATACCTATATGTGGGCTCTTTCGAACAGCATAACTTTATAGTGGATTATTTTGCACTGCATTTGACTTTAAGAAAGGTTTTCACAATATCTAATGACAGGAATCTACTGAAAGCCAAAAAAAAAAAAAAACACTCCACCCCAAACCCCAGGATGCTATCTGAAGTATTTCAAAAGGCTATCTAGATATTACATTAAAGAGATAGGAAGTTTGTTTAGGTATATGACTTAGACGATGGCAGTAACTCCCACAGTTGCACATTCATGGTTTTATAATACTTTAATAGTAAGAACTGCATGCTAGATATACTATGAAATATACACCATTATAAATGAATTCATAATGTGTGGGATAACTATGATGCAACCCCCCCAAAAAAAGAGAGTAGAAAAATTTCATTGCATGCACTTTGCACAAGTATGCTTGAAGCCACTTTACTAGGCTTCCATCTGATGTTTTCCTGTGGGAATACTTCTGACATTCTGTTCCCACGAACAGCTGGAAAGAAAAGGAGAAGACAGTCCTGAAAAATATGTGGGCTTTGATTTCTCTGTGATAACTCTCATTAAGACTGGATGTCAGGTTGGGTTTTTTTTTCCCACATGGTGATCATAATGTCTTCTTACACTGTGGAAAAGAATAATTTTGATTACAAGCCAGGAAGTTTTGCTATAATCAGTCAAGTGATTTATGCCATCTCCAGAAATATATTGCTTTAAAGGACTTAATATCCTGTCGGAAATTAATTGATAAACTGACAAAGGAAGTAAGATGATGGCAGGTGAGGTCTTAAGATGTACATCTACAGAATTTGTACATCGAGATGTAGACCATTACTGAGCTGAATTTATTTACAGAGTGTTTATGTACAGTCATAACTACTTGCTCTAAAAAGACAGCTTCACCTCAAACTGTCACATTGCATTTGCAAAGAAGGCTTTTCCTTTTCACAAGCAGATGGCCTCATATACATGCTCATGAGAGCCAGTGTCAAAATTTGCAATGACTGTAATGCTGCAGCACCATACTTAATAATACCTATAGTAAATACTAGATTTATTTTATTTGGAAAATAAAATGCATGGTATTTAAATATTTGTGCTGGAAATTTTAAAATGAATGAAAAGCAATTTGTATTTTTTTTCACTTAGACTTCAATGCTTAGCAGAATTCCAGCCTACTAAAAGAGTTTAGTACCTGTTGTGGTTTAAGCCCAGGCCGTAAGTCAGCCACGCAGCCCTCTCACTCACTCCCCCCCTTCTTCCCCCATCCCCCACTCCCAGAGGGACAGCAGGTGGAGAACAGAAAGAATGTAACTCCCACAGGTTGAGATGAGGACAGCCCAGTAACTAAGGTATAACACAAACCACTGCTGCTACCACCAATTATAATAATGATAAGGGAAATAACAAGGGAAGAGAATACAATACCACCCATCAATACCCAGCCCGACCAAGCAGTGAACCAGCCCTTCCAGGTAACTCTCCATTACCTCCTGGGCATGACGTGCTGTGGTATGGAATACCTCTTTGGCTAGTTTGGGCCAGGTGTCCTGTCTCTGCTTCCTCCCAGCTTACCCTGCTCCCTGGCAGAGCATGAGACTCACAAAGTCCTTGGCCAGAGTAAACATTTGAGCAGTAACTAAAAACATCGGTGTTATCAGCGCTGTTCCCGGGCTGAAAGTCAAAACCACAGCACTGCACCAGCTACTAAGAAGGAGAAAAAATGACTGCTACTGCTGAACCCAGGACAGTACCCTTAAGAAATAGCTTCTACTGGGAAGATATCCGCAATGAGATACCAAGCTGCACACTGTGAAAAATAAGACAACTATTGTCTTCTGACAAAAGATTTTATCCCAAAACTGCAAACAATATCTATCTCTTCAAATGGATATATGGGAAAAATGTTTGTAGGAGATACAGATTTCACAAAAGCAAATACTTTTCGTAATACACCTGTAAGTAACTAGAAAAAACACAGAGAAATTTGAGATTTTGTGTGATTTAATGTATTTTCAAGAAATGCTAATAGACAGATCACAAGGAATAAATACAGACATCATGAGTACAAGAAGTAAAAAAAGGATATGTGGAAAACAAATAGAGCAAAAAAGATTATATAGCAGAACAGTAGGCAGCACTCCAGCCAATCAAGTATTTGATCATTTAGTTGCAGGTAGGTTTTTGACTTCCAATCTAGTCAAAAGCTTTTTTAACAAACATGTATAAAAAATGAGTATGATGAAATGTTATAAAATACTGCAGGGAAAAAAAAAAAAACGCAGCAAAATAACTGATACCCGAGGGAAGGAAGAATGTAGTAACTGGGATTATAAAGATTTATTGGGATGAGGATACTACATTATTTACTTTCTGTCTCAATGGATTTTAGATAAATAGATTAGCTATGCTTTAAATGACCTTTCTGACACACAAAAAAAGTCTGAAGGGAAACAATACTCCCACACAACCCCTAGCTAAGATAGGGAATACAATTATTATTACTCAAGGCAGGACTGCCGTGAGACTAAATAAAATTAGCCACAGAACATTCTTTGTCCTCTATTTCTGTGAAAATTAATTCTGTAGAATTTCAGTTGAGGACCTGTCTGATTTATATATTGTCTAGTTCTTCCATATATGTGGTAAGGTATTTTGAAATATATTTTACCTGGGAAGGAATTAGGGAAGAACGAAGCCTAGTTGTCTGATTAGGGATACTGGGGGAACAAATGAGAATGAACGCTAACCTAGAAAGCTAAAATAATATCTTTTCTTATTTTTGATGTTTAGAAGAAAAAATAAATATAAATCATTATTTTTTGTGGTTACTCTTTTTTTTTTAACCAGTGGATTATTCTGACTCTTCTGATAGAGACTGCCATCCCGATGGTAGCTACAACAATTTGTTACATACTCTCTTGACTCCAGAAGGATCAAAGCAAATTCACTGAAAGAAACTAAGACTCAATGTAAAAAAACAAATGAAAAAAAAAACAAAAAAACACCCCCAAAAAGAAACAAAAACCCAAAACCAAAATACAGCAATTAGCACAAAAAAAACCCTAATTTCCTTTCAATAAAATCATTCTATTAAATTCTTAATTTTTGCAAATAATAATGCTCATGTAATACTGACACTGACCATATGTGGATACGCTATATCTCAACTAGTAAACCTAAGATGTCTTCCTAATCAGAGAAAAGAGTTTGTTTTATTTAATCCTAAAAATATATTTTGACATCTGGTAAAGATGAGTTAGATAACATTCCTCACATTTTTCATTTCTACTTTTCTCATGTGTAAGCATTAGGGAGACATGATTAATCTCAGAGATTTAGGCAAGCTACCATGTAGACACTGGAGATATCTATAGGTTGGTTAGTTTTCTATATAATTTTGAGAACTTTTTAGGATGATATTAATTACATGCTAGTAAGGTCTTTTTTCAGTTTTCTGGAAGAAAGACTAGGAGAACTAGTTCAGCTACTGCTAGTTGGGTAATTTCTTTAGTATAAGATTAGATAAATACTACCTGTTATGCCAAAACTTAAAAGATTTGGAAACAGATTTGTGCTGAAACGGTAAAAACCTAGGTTATGAGAAACTTTTTAGTTTTAGATTGCCACTATGTCTAGCTGCAAAAATGTGTAGAATTAAGAAAGGAAATTTGTGGAGTAGTTAGTCCCATTGGCACAGATAGATACGTGGCTCTCTTTTTGTGCAAACATTGCTTGCTACCATACATGTGAATATCTTTGTCTCTATAGGGAATGAATGATTGTATTATCTGACATCCAAATTAAGCATATTTCAGGATTTTTTTTTTTTCCCGTTTTTAGATGACTCTTTTATCTTTTGAGATTCTGTCTCCTTTGTGTCTTTTCAGCATTAACAAAACCGAAACTGTTGACCTTCCTATTATAAAAAATAAACTCAATTCCTATGAGTATTAAATTATACACTGAATACATTGAACTTTTGCCATACCTACACCTACGATCTTTTTTCTTCTTCTGTATGGTGATATGCAGAACATGCCTGTTCTGAGTTAGAATGAAATAAAAGGTCTTAACACATTTTCATTAATATACAAATGAATGAGCAGAGAGAGACTTGCCAGTTTACTTCTATTGAGATGCAGAAGCAACAGGCAGAAAGAGAATAAAGACAAAAAAAAAAAAAAGGCAGTTTTATGTAGCAGATAACTTGCTCTCTTGTTTTGGGAATGACTGGTGTAAGTAAGAGAGTGCTGGAAGGGAAACTACAGTGTCATTTCCTGACCATGCACTTAACTGTTTATTTTCTTCCTGTCTCTGTTTTGGACCACTGCATATAGTTTGTTTCCAAGACAAACACTGGGCATAACTTGGGGGTTATTTCATCGCAAATTTTTCCCAGAAAGGCAATATGGATGCAAAGTTTAGGTTCCCTTCACCTACAAAGTCCTCCAAAGGACTCCACTCCAAGCTTTGCACATTTAAATATCCTCAATTCTTACCCAAAGATATGGAATAAATCCCTCAGAGTTATAAACTGATGTACTGGTGAGGTACAGTATAGCACTCCCAGTGTTTCATACACTTTCAATTGAAATATATATATATGTATAATATTTGAGGGCCACATGGTAACTGTTTTATAGGGTGTCAAATGTTACTCAAAGGAGACCCAGAGCTAAGCACAACAAAGAGGTGTGGGTAGCCTGCTCATGAGGGAGAAAATCACAGCCAGTGTGGTCATAGACCATGCTATGCCATCTGTTGTTGGGGTCAGATATTGGTCTATGCCACTTTATTTGCCAATATACACATAATTGTTGCGTTTGCAAATTCAAATCATTTCAATACATGTAAGTAACCTGTCAAAATGTTATCTTATAAAGATAAACCAGTAAGACTTTAAATAATCCTAGACTTATTTATTTCATGTCTGTCAAAATCAGATTCTTATTTTTAGAACCCTTCAGCTGGAGGGAAATAGATTCAAATCTGTGCAAAATTTTAGTTAAGATATGTCTGACAACACAGAAACTGAAAAGCTACAACTATAAGCTTATGTTCTTAGTACTCATCTTCACAGGCACACCCGATTCACAGATTGGAAGGAGCTTCTGTCTCTTGGGGAGCCATATTCAACATAAAGCTGAACACAGTGTGACAGCTTGAAGTCTACTTGGCTTTGTAGGATAGCTGACTAGCACACAAATTCTAAAAGAGTGAAAATTTTATAGTTAAAGGTGGGGTTTTTTTTGTTTTTAATAAGGAGTCCACTCTTAGCACTGATTTTTGGCTGCTGTATTTCTGAAGCCTAATAATGCAAATGAATGTCAACACTCCATTTCTACCTATATTTACACTGTTTTGTCTACACTGCATTTTAGGGGTAAATTAGATTAGGTCTAGATTCCAACAGCAGCTTAGGTGCCAGGAGCAGAAATTTAAATTAAACTTATGAATCTATGTTCAGAATACAGATTTGTCTTCTGAGGCACTTTATTTTAAACCTTATTTGATGTTACGTAGTCAGCTGGATTATTTACCTGTTCTGAGCAGCTCTTCAACCTACACCTGCATACTGGGTGCAGATGCAGCCCATGAAACACCAGTCAGGTTGGATGGGACTTTGAGCAACCTGGTTTAGTGGAAGGTGTCCCTGCTTGTGGCAGGGGGGTGGAACTAGAGATCTTTAAGGTCCCTTCCAATCCAAACCATTGTATGATTCTATGTTGGAGCAGGTATCCACCTTGTAGCCCATGGAAAGTTCCATGCTGCAGCAGATGAGTGTGCCCTGAGAGAAGCTGCAGCCTGTGGAAAGCCCACACCAGAAAAAGCTCCTGGCTGAAACTGTGGCCTGTGGAGAGGAGGCCATGCTGAAGCAGGTCTTACCAGCACTGAGGGAAAAGATTAACCCATGACCTCTTGGCAATGTTCTTCCTAATACAGCCCAAGAGACCACTGGCCCTCTTTGCCACAAAGGGACATTGATGGTCCCGTACAGCCTGCCCTGTAGCCACCCCTGGATCCCAGTCTCCCCATTGCTGGCACTTAGACATAGGAACCCCAATGCCTCAGCCACATTCTGGTTGCTGGTACAGAATTTCTCACAGGGCTACTCTGGCTTGATCCTTGCTAGGATCACTGCCTGCCTCTACCAGCCAATAAAGAAAGGGTTGGATTTGTGCTTGGGTTGTTTTTTTTGTTGTTGTTGTTTGCTTTGTTGTTGTTGTTTTTTTTTTTTTTTTTAATTCAGCTACCTAATTCTCTAATGAATCATTCATCCAAACACACTACTTTAGATACCTCTTTATGTTAAGTAATTTAAAATCAGGAATTGGGCTTCTAGATCCTTTACTGGACTAAGTCTTATATTTCAGGCACTCAGCTAAATCTAACAACTGAGAACTAAAAGGACTGGTAAAGTAAACTTCTAAAGTGATCAGGAAAAAGTAGCAGCAGTCTACCAACTGACAAGAAATCACCCATTTATAAGAAAAACATTATTAATAAAAGGGAACATGTTAGGATATTACTTACGAAAAAAAGTGTTTGGGGACTGAATATGGTTAAAGATTGAAGCTGGGCACTTTGACTTTAAACACAGAACAAATTTTAAATTCTAAATCTTAAAGGAAGCTTTTGGTTTAATCAAATGATACTAAAAAAGGATAGAAATCTAATTAGATGAAGACTTATAGTGAATGAAATAATAAAATTTTTTCGTATAATGTTCCCATTGTACTCATAACCTTGTTTTTTACTGTTGCTGTTCTATTAAAATGTCATATTGAAAATCAAGTTCTGCCAGATAAGCTTCTGAATAACATGTCACAGATAACATACCAAAACCAGCACCAGTAGAGCCCGGCGAGAGAGGGAAGTTGACTGGATGTCCAGGAAAAAAAAATCCCACAGCTGCTTGGTCATTTAACAGCATTTGCTTGCTGACCAAGCAAGGATGTTTTAGAGTTTTGAAAAGCAAAGTGGTAGTCTGGGGAAAGCTGAATGAAATTGGAGGAATCCAATAGTGAACTAATAGTGGCGAGTTAGGGCAGAATATATATATAGAAGAAAAATACTGAGCTTGAGCTTTACATGGGAATAGTTTTTATGTTGTTATAACATCATTTATTTCAGCTCAGTGAGCAGTTTGCTCTAAGAATAGAAAATGTATGGAGAATATGGAGTCTGCATCTGGACAAGGAGTGTGAATATTACCTAATTCTCTCTAGTGTTTAGGTAATTCTATTGTAAGAAGGAATAAAAAGCAGCATAAAAAAAAAACAAGAATGTAAGAAACTTAAAAATCAGTCATATAAATCATAGGAAAGAATGTGATGTCTGTTTAAAAGATGTGACTTAAAAAGCTTGCCTTCAGATTTCTTTCTAAAGTTCTTGTCAGAAGTGATAAATGCTGTTTTTAAAATCATGCGAATTTAACAGAACTCTTAAGGTTTTGCCAAAATATTTTGAACATGGAAAAATGCTGACTTGCATGCTACTAGTGATTATCATTTGCTTTTTCCCAGCTGACCTACCTTTTATGTTTCACCTATGATGATGTGCTGCATCCCAATGGATTTGTGTAGGACTAGGACAGTCTGGTTAAACCACAAGACAGAATGTACAGCCACAGAGTGTCAGAAAAAATAACAAAAGCCTCTGTTAACTAACCAGGAACCCAATAATTCTTTCAAATCACAGAAATGGCATTTCTGATTTCAACAATCCCTCCCACCCTTGTTCTCTAATAAATTACCTGAGGAAGAAAAAGCTAAGCTGGATTTCCTCCAACAATGTGATGATAGTACCTCTCCATCAACTTTTTGCTCCTCTGATGAACTGAAAATATTCCCTCCAGCCACGTGGCATATTTGAAGTTTTTATGCTACACTATGCTCATGGAAAATAGGAAAAACCTCCAAAAACTGTGAAGGCACTGCCAGCTCTCTGTTGTGCAGAGCTACCAAAACTGCAGCTTCCTGACTGCTGCTCTTATCTCCTTTTCACTAAGCCAGAAAAAAAAAAAAAAAAAAAAAAAAGAGTAAAGAAAATGCAGTTGTGGGGGGATAATGGGAATTCAGGGATATATGCAAAGCAAGTGAAAATAAGAAAATAAAAGAGGAAAAATACACTGGACAGAAAACACAGAGGGAAAATTCCATTTTCTATAATACCGATACATAAAGGAAAAGAAAAATAGGGCACCCTTTATGCTTAAGGAAAGGAAGTTGCAATTAGAAACAGAAGAAATGAGATTGTCAAATTTACCGTAATTCCGGGATCAGAGGCTAAAAGGTGGTTCATAGCAGAATAGAACCAGACCTTTTAAATTTGCATATTTATTTGAATATGCAAGCCAGAAAATTCTTTGCTCCCTTTGGCTTGTCACTCATCTGTTTTATCAGCTCCTGTTTTGGTGGGTGGTTTCTGCAGACTATATTACTATTCTCAGTATAGCTTCTGTCTTTGTTCAACTGACACTCAGTATATATAAAGAAGGCTTGTGAAGAATGAAAATCAGAGATATTTTTCCCTCCTTCCACTTTTTTCTATTGATCACAGAGGCCAAAAAAAAGCTATCAGCTAATCAAAGATGAGAGTATGACCCTTAGTACCAGGTAAAACCAAAATACGTTATGCTTTTTATTTGGGTAGTTCTCCTGAATACACAAACATGCAGACTGAGTTGCTGAAATCTGAAATTATAATGTGCTTTTTAGAACTATGAATTCCACTTCTGGGAATAGAAGTAGACTCCTGTTCCAAAAAGGGTACATGTACAGTAAGGAAAAAAAAAATCCAAGTTTTTTTATGGAGAACAGTTCAAGTGAAAACAATTAGGGAACTAGTGCTCCTTCAGGCCAGCTGGCAAATCAGGCCCCAGCTGCTCTTTTTGAGTCCGTGAAGTTCAGTGCCTGCAGGAGCTAGAAACAATTATTATTTATGTATAGGTAAGCTTCTGAGTGTTTAGGGAGCTCTCATACCTAAGTATTTGAATTTTTCGTTCATGGACTCAAGACCTTCTGCTGAACAAGTAATACTGCTTATTGATTTCAGGATATCTGTGAGCTTCTACCTACTGGCCTGTAGAAAACTAAATATATAGCATTCCCCTAAGCTTCACTCTGAACCAGGCCTCCATCCATACTCACTTCTTAGATCATGTAGACAGTAATAACAGAATGCCGCTTCGCTAGGACTGAGCCAATTCCTATTTAGCTCTTCATGAGCTTCCACACAGCTGTCTGTTCATACTAAGTATGTATCTGTTTCCAGACTGACTGGGGATCACTATTGAATCTACTGCCACCCAACAGAGTGGATAAGAGATATTTCTGTAATCATCTGGATTCCTGTCCAGCCAGATCACAAAGTGAAGTGGAAAAGGCCAAATGTCTCTCAGCCATTTTGGACCATATGACAGATTTTTTTATCACATCATACTCCTGTTAGATCAGAATGCTAATAGCATCTGTCTGAAAAACCCAGTCACACTCGATGAGGAGGGAACAGTGTGCCAGTTGCAGCACATTGCTGGCAGAATCTGAGGCTCCTGGCTTACAGACATTGTAATTGGATGCATGAAAATGTAATAATAATGAGCTGACAAGCAGCAGATGATAATACTGGCTGTATACTGTCCAGGCAAACAATTTTTATGTCATTTCTGATAGATTTCTTCTCTGTTTTATTTGATAAATAGTAAATGGAAAGCTGGAGTATACCAGGAGATTCCAATAGGGAGCAAAAGAAAAACAATTCCCCAAATCATCCTCACCAACATAATACACTGAAGAATAGGCAGCTGTAATGATTTTTTAAATATTGACTCTGACATTCTGAAGTGAATAACAGCTTCCATCTTAGCTGACAGCAGCTGCCAACTGTGTGTGTAATAATTTTTCAGACTCTGTGGTGCCTACAATAGACAGCAATTTTGTGGGTGCTAGGGAATGCGCCACGGAGTTTCAAACAAAAACCTTTTTATTTTTTCCCATAACATTTCTGCTTATTATGACAGTCATAGCAACACAGTCAAAAGCTTGATCAGAGAAGTGATGGCTGCATATTTATAAGGTCCACAGCTCTATTTCCCAGTGGATTTTGTGTCATTTCAGTCAGAAAATTGCCTCCAGAAAAATGCAGTAGTAAATTGGAGAAATCATTTTCTGCCTTTTCTTTCACTGTGATGAGCGTGAAGATGTAGGAAAGAGAGAAGACAGGGGTTGTCATGAAATGCTTGCTTTGGTAGCACTAAATCATCTAGCTAGTTATTGTTTCATAATAAAGCAGTCTTCACAGGGGAAAAAAAACCATGAACAATTAGCGCATGCTAATCTAAAAAGAGAAATACTTTTTTTCTTTGCAGTTATTGAAAAAGGATTAATGTCATATATGTTAAGATTTGAAAACTATGAACACATTTCTGAAAGCCAGATAAATTACATACACTTTATGTATGTAATTACATACATTAATATAATTTATCTGAAGTCGTATGATCCAATAAAGAATTGCATGTCTGTAAGGTTGCTGAAACTTAAGAGTAGGTGCCTTGTTTTCTTTAATATTTCATAAGGAATGATCACTAATCATTCATCCATAGATGGATGATCAATAATTGAGTTGAGTTACATACTGCTGATCACAAAGGAATGCCAGTCACCAGGTTTTACCCCTTTCTGGTGACCGGGAAGCTGAGTCAGAATTTCAAGAAAAACATGTTTTAGTTACTTGCGATTACAGTATGGAAAATTAATCTGATGATAAAAATATAAATGTGGTCTTAGAAGAAGGGATTAACATTTTATATTTTAAGATTTTTAGGGCATTTACATCCTCTTGCAGGTGTTCAATTTTAGAAGTTTCTCCTACTTAGGCATTACATCTGGAGTAAAATACTCCTTCTGCAAGTCACTCAGAGTACTAAGTGATGTTCCTGCTCTAAGTCTGAAAAAAAACCCCAACCAACCAAACAAACCAAGGACAAAAAAACCCAGAAAAAAATCCACACCGCTCCCCACCCCAAAAAAAAAAAAAAAAAAAAAAGAACAAAAAACACCAAAATGAAAAACAACTCCAAACAAGGAAGAACTTAAGCAATACACTTTTCTCATGAGAGAGGGAGAGAGCAAGAGACCAGTTTCCATATTTAGGGGTGTGAAATAGATAGCGTCATGCCTCTCTTTGGGTGTGGGTACTTAGCAAGGAAATCCAGCTTTTCCTTTAACCTAGATAAATTCAGAAGAGCATATGAGACACTCTGATTATCTAATTAGTACTAATAGGAGACCTTCTTCTTCTACTGTTGAACATGAGACCCCCACTGCAGAAAATACAGAATCTAGAGAATCTAAGAAAGGCATTAGGTATAACTATAATTTACAGGTAAGTATATTTACTTGGTTATAAGTCTATTTTGCTGCCTGTAAGAATTCTTATAAATTGAGCTTCAAATAGTCTTTGGATAAAAATGAAAGGAACTGAAATGAAACAAAAAGCTTGAAAACAGGAAGTTGAGCTATCTTTTTGATGTGTATATTAATAGCCAAGCTCCTTCTTGTACTTATGCTGACTTAGTAACTCCTGTAATATAATGTTCATACCCGTGTAATTAAGAAAGATGTCCTGGCTGAGAACAACTTTGAGATTATGTTTTCCTAATACCTGAGGGAGGAATTCAGGTATTCTACATGCTGGGTAAATGGTTTGATACATATGTGTTAAAAATTATAGAAAAGAAAATTGAGACCACTTTATCTGATCTTTTAAATGATTTAGGTTCCATTCTTTAAAGTTTCTAATTTTAGCATCTAGATTTTCACACAGGAATGATTCTGAGGCAATGCAAAAATGAAGAATTTATTACACTGGGGGCTTTTTAGTAGGTGTTCCTTTCAGCTTCAGTATTTCAAATCCAACTGTTTCAAGCACTCAGTCCAAAGAACTGTGGCAAAACATAGCCTAAAATGACATCAGCTTTAAAATTACAAGTTGTTATTCATCATTTTCAATCTGACAGAAAAAGGCAAATCTAAATTTCCTGGATAAAATTTTAAATGTCCAAACATTAAAATTCAGAAAGTGCCCTTGAAAAATCATCAAAGTTTAAATGCACATCAGTTACCCAGACCTTGATCTGTGGGTTGTGGACACACAAACTTCTCACTGGCTCCATGTGTTTGGGGGATTCATTTGCAGAGGGACAAAAGAAATTAAATTACTGTTTATACTATGTGATATTTGTAAGTCCAAAAATAAAGTCAAAAGAAATATATAATAAATATAATAAAGCAAGATAAATAAATCTCTTTTAAAGGCAGTGGACATTGTATGTCTGTTACTGATAACCAAGAAACTTCTTGGTGAGGATAACTCTTCAAGGCACAAACTTGTTATTAAAATGTTCTTCAGTGTCTCTATTTTTAAGAAGAAAAGAGTAAGAGTGAAGTGAAAAAACAAATGAACAAAAAAACCCCACAAAAATACTCTTCTCTGAGGACATTCATAGTCTTAATGCTTTCTTCAGTTTTACTAGTTTCTGACAGGGAAGTAGCACCAAACTACAGTAATTTTAAACTGCACTTTTTATTCCAGGTACATTGTTATACAGATGGACAGGAACTTCCATTTTATACATCTTTTGTACCTTGATAAAGTAATTCTAAAAAGTCAAAGGTATCAGGAAGTTGCTAATAAGTATGTGTTTTTCAAGGTGATTTTACGTCAGAAATTTCTGTAATGTGTAGGGGAACATACAGTATATTGGGAAAAATTAGTTTGCCTCTATCATGAAGTATTATTTCCATTTCCATATACTATTCAGTACATCACTGGACTACAGAGGCAGTGTCACAATCCTGCTAGATACATCAATTTATTTCTATAGATAAAGAATAAAATAATGGAAAAGCTGATTCATTCATCTTCTCAGGTTGTTCTGATTTCAGTTGGGATAGAGTTAATTTTCTTCCTAGTAGCTGGTGCAGTGATGTATTTCAGGTTTAGTCTGAGAATAATGCTAATAACACACTGATGTTTTAATTGTTGCTCATTAGCAATTACCCTGACCAAGGACTTCTCACTCTCATGCTCTGACAGTGAAGAGGGGCACAAGAAGCTGGGAGGGAGCAGAGACAGAACACCTGACCCAAATTAGCCAAAGGGGTATTCCATACCACAGCACGTCATGCACAGTAGGCACCCAGAAGACCCAGATTGCTGCTTGGGTTGGACTGGGCATCGGTTGGTGGATGGTGGGCAATTGTATTGTGCATCACTTGTCTTCTTTTCGTTTTATTCCTCTCTATTTACTATTATTAATGCTATTGTTATTATATTTTGCTTTTCTGACAATTAGTAAACAGTTCTCAGCTCAACCCATGGGTTTTTTTACCTTGTTTTTTTTCCAATTTTTCAGCTTTTCCCTGTATTTTCCAAATCCTCTCCATCCCATCAGGGGAGGTGGCCAGTGAGTTAGCAGCTGCATGCTATTTACTTGCTGGCTGAGTTAAGCCAGAACATGGGTATTCAAATATTAATTTAATTGCATCACCTAAGCATTTATTAAAAACAGTGCCTAAGCTCCTGGTCTCCCAAAACACATCTGCCAAGGGGTGGTAGGTGGGGGAGTTTTCATACAAAGGGATTTAATGAGTATTAATACTTAGTGAAGCCTCATTTCCTTAGCTACTGCCATAGGCTAATAGTTTGTAATATTCCTCTCCACAAAATATTACAATAATTAAAAAAATAAAAAAGCCCCACCACCAACCCACAAATGTGAAATAATAGCCTTAGCAGTTTTGTTAGGTTTTGATCTCCTTTAATTTTCTATGGTTTTTGATAAGAGCAGGCTAGTGCTATTTCTGTTCATGCTGTTGCCAAGCCGTTTTTCTTTTCTAGAAAGCTTCTTTCAGTGGCATGTTGGGGAAAACTTTCAGCTTAAAACCCACAGCTATACCATTTCATAAGAGGGCAGCTTGCAAACAAGGAAAGAAACCTCCTGTGCCCTTCAGCAGAATAAATTTGTTTCCTTTTCTTATTATTGATAATGTTTTAAGACTTAAAAATAACCCTGCCTTTATGGCAACACTCATGATAGCCTGTCATTATTTTGCATATATTTTATGGCTTTAAAAAAATATATGTTTTTTTAAGATATTAATTTTGCATTTCTTCTGAGGTATGACCTTCAACAAAACAATTGCAGACTGTTTACTTGGCAAAATCTATTTATATGAAGAGCTACTTTGTTCTGTGCATCATCAAAGTTGTACAGGAGTACTGTCTTGAAAGCTTTCGTTTGATTTGCTTATTCAAAATGATTATGTGAAAATTAACTTAATGGGCACAAATTCACTGTATTTGTAAACTTATTTGGTCTGGTTTTAAAACTGTGATACTTTATGGCCCAAAGTTGTTAGACCAAGTTATGTTGCTGACAGCTTTAGTATTAGGAAAAACAAAGATGAAGTGTATCTCTGGTATATTTACAAAGAATATTAACACAATCCTCTTTCTGTTAACAGAAGATAAACTGAACTAGATGAGACAATTCCTTTTCACTAGATCTAAACTTCTCCTTTTTGATATGTTTACGATATTAGTTTTTCCCACACTTTTCCTTCAGTCAAGCTAGAAATGCCTTTCTTAACTGTCCCTTAGCTTCTTTTTTGCCTGTACTACTGTATTTATTTTTTATTTCTATCTTCATATCCCAAATAATGCTCAGATCTAAAATTATGTCACCTAGCACAGAGAAACTTAAATTTTCCCATGTCACTTTTGCAAATGGGCCCATACACACTCAATATAGAAAGGAAAATAGCTCACAACTGAAAATCAGGGTGCTGATCTTTAGAGGATAATCTGCGGGCAGTATTTAAAGTCTTCTGGAGTTTTGTCATTCACTTTGGTGAAGCCAGGTTTTCACAGAGGTTGAAAAGTTATTTTCTGCCTCCGTGTGGTAATTTTTTTTCCTGTCATGAAAGAGTAGATATGATAAATAACATCAGGAAACTCATTTGCTTGATGTAGACATATCATTTTGAAGTAAGGAGTTGTATACTAAAATGTATTGCTGCAACTAAGGAATTCTATTTGCTTTGTTCAGAGATTACACTATTTGAAATATATTAATAAAATTTTATTTTATCCTAGAGTTTTAATGACTAAGTATTAATTCAGGGAAAAGGCTCTACAAAACCAGTTCGCTGACCCATAACCAGTGCTGTCTAGTTATACGAATGTATATTCAGGATGTATATGATTTCCTTCAGTGGGTTAATTATTATGCAACTTGGTAAAAGTTTATGATTATTTCAGTTAAAGGGTATTCAGAAATTAAGCAGTCAGACAAAGAAATTAACAGTCCCACACAAGTGATTGCGAACTTCATCACTGGCCACAACGAAAGTATGAAAGAGGAAAACGCATTGACTGGGAACATTTTCCCCTCTTAGAATGGAAAAACTAAAATGATAATTTAAATCATAGAGGTTGAACACTTCATAATGGAAAGCAATTGCTATTACTGTCTTAGCTAGGACAACATGAAAAGCTCTGGTTTGTTTACTTATAGAAGAAACTTTCAAAACATTGAGGCAACAAAATGCAAGAAAGCAAGAACTTAATCACTGACGTTGTGTTTATTACTTTTGAGTCAGCCATAGGTTGTTGATTATAGCCAGATTATATCTTTACCTTACCCAGTGGGCTTATCTATGCAGGAATAGGGAATTCCTAAATATAGCCAGTAGTTAAATATTTTTATTTTGTCTAGAATACCAGTGGTAATGGGTTAATTTTAAATATATATATATATATATATATATATATATATATATATATATATATATAAAGGTGCAAAGGCGATAGAATGTAACCTTGTGTTACAATTTCAGCAAAAGAAATAGACTGAAAGGACACTTTTTGCTGAAGTCAAATTTATGCACATATTCTACTGGCACCAATCTTGTCGGAGAAGCTGGTTTTAACAACATGGTATCCCCAGGGGAAATTCAGGTATATGAATCACCTGAATGACAAAAATAGCAGATGTTCAGTGAATATCCAGTCTCTTTAATTCTGTCCTATTCTACTCAATAATTTAAAATTGATTATTTTGAAATCAAAGCAACTAATTCTGCTATTTGTACATCAGACCATAACATCTGCTCCCTCAGATACAAAGATACAAGGCTAAATTCTCTCCTGATTTCTATATAATAATCTGTTTCTAGGATCTATTATATATTCCCTGCTATGGCATTTCAGTTTCAGGGAACTGCAGCACAGTATTTGATTTGTATGACTGTGGCAGTACTTCTGTGAATTGGTAAATTCTTGACCCTTGAAATTTAACAGAAAATTTCAGAGTGTGTTTTCTAAGAAAAAATACGTGTTTAAAACACATTCACTTAACACATATCTAGGAAATTTGCACAGCGCTTACTTGTTTTTGTTCTGTCCCACTATTAATTACATATTATATCCCATCATTGTAGGACAATCTAGGGCAAGCCCCAACAATCAAAGTTCCCTATAATTTTTCCTCCATCTACTCTCCATCTACTGGAATACACCCCATCTACTCTCTCCCTTTCCTAGATGATGCAGTTATTATCGTTTTAAAAAAATACATATATTCAAGCCAGAGCTCTGCATATTCTTCATTTATTGTGGTTTGTGGTAGGTAGCAGAATCTAGCTTCATAATGCAGCTTTAGTGAGCACAGAGGATTATTTTTCTATTCCTCTATATGTAATGTTTACAAGTCTTTTCCTGTCTACTCAAACCAAAAAATACACCCCAGTTAACCTGCATTGTTGACTTTCAGTTCAGAGGCATGCTATCAAAATGACAACATGCTTGCTGAACATTTCAAAATACAAGTATAATGAATGAATTTCATTCAGGAGAGGAAGATTAAGATTAGGTATATATAATATCTACTTTTAGCACAGAAGCTTCCATATTATTTTAAAATTTAAGTAGATATTATACATTGTTTAAATAAGAGATTAGATTGGAGAGGGTCACAAAATTGAACTGTTTTGTGCTAAAATCATGGTTCAGGTTTGTTCTTCCTATCAGTGTCATGATTCCCTAGACCAAATGTTCTCAGCAGATTTATGGTTCAAAGCTGTCCATAAGCATAATTATGGGTCCAGTAGGTGTTAGGACATACGCACCTTAGTATGCACATTAGTTAGAGCCTGTACTTCAGTTTGCTCTCAAAAACTCCGGTCTGTGAAGATGGAAACAAAGGAAAATAAAGAGAGATCATGACACAGCTATTAGTAAGTGATTCACATATACACATATATCATTTTCATACATTCTTACTTATTCCATTATTGCGAGAGAGGGGAGAGGGAGGAGAAGGGAAGAGACAGAAAGATCAGGGAACTCTGATATAAGCATTTAAAAAGACTGACGAATCAGGCTAGTTTCAAACCTTAAAAACCACATTCATTAACAAGAGATTTCTTGCAAATTCGCTGTTCATACACCATATTCATCGCCATCATGAGATAAAAGAATCATTAGTCTTCAATACATATTCTACATTGTCTGCTAGTATACTATACCATGTAGACAATAACAATGTAATTTTGATGTCTGTGGTCCTTAGTTGTTCCCCATGGAATCATTCAGGCTGGAGAGTTTTGAGGAAAAAAAGATGGAACCAAAATGGCCATGTCTTGTTTCCCTGGTATTTATGATATTGTCCCTTTTTAAAGAAGGGTGTTTCCCTGTTCCTGATACTGATAGTTGCATGATGATACTATGTTCTCTTCAGAAGTTAAAAAAAAAAAAGAGAATTTTCAGCATTTTGCTTAAGCCTGCTAAGGTATTTGAAATGAAAGATAATGTGAAAAGTGTTAGAACATAATTTATTTTATAAGATCAGGTAAAAAATATTACATCATGATTTTCCTTCAAAAATTTTAGAAACAGGAAATATCCAGAGATGTGAATCTGCATTTCAGTACCCTTTCTACCTAAAAAAAAAAGTGTTATACTTAAAAGATGTTTATTACACTTTTTTAATATATTTTTATATTTTTTCTGAATGTAACTAGTTTTATGATCAGATGTCTTAAATATTCATAAAAGTGTGCTTTGAAAATAGTTATAAGAAACTATACTTAAGCTCAAATGGCTAGGATTAAAGGCAACTGATGCTCATAGTAAGTTTAATTTACCAGAAGAGAGATTTCTTAGTAAAGAATAACTGCTTAATTTGCTGCATCTGTTATGTGAAGTCAAGTGGATCTTTGCTTTAAATGAGTTCCTACCTAAAAAAAAAAAATAAGATTTAAAGAAAGCACAGACTCAGCTAGCTATGTTATGATCTACTGATACTAAAAACTCATGTGAGTTTTCGAGACTGATGTAGTTTCTAAGAATTAATGTGATTTAAATTTGTTTGCAAATTTGAATATTCTCATTTTTTATTTTCCAAACAGAAAAAAGTTTAAATACTGTTTTGTTGGGTTGTGGGTTTTTTGTTGGTTGGTTGGCTGTTTTTAACATCTGCTCTACAGCTACAGGCTTGGCAGAGAAGAGATTCAGAGCAGCCCTGCAGAGAAGGACTTAGGGATGTTGGTTGATGAGAAAATGAACATGAGCTGGCTTCAGTGTGTGCTTGCAGCCCAGAAAGACAACCGTATCCTGGGCTGCATCAAAAGGAGCGTGACCAGCAAGTCGAAGGAGGTGATCCTGCCCCTCTACTCTGCTCTTGTGAGACATCACCTGGAGTATTGTGTGCAGTCCTGGTGTCCTCAACATAAAAAGGACATGGAACTGTTGGAACAAGTCCAGAGGAGGGCCACGAGGATGATCAGGGGACTGGAGCACCTCCCGTATGAAGATAGGCTGAGAAAGTTGGGGCTGTTTAGCCTGGAGAAGAGAAGGCTAAGTGGAGACCTCATAGCAGCCTTCCAGTACTTGAAGGGGGCCTGTAGGGATGCTGGGGAGGGACTCTTCATCAGGGACTGTAGTGACAGGACAAGGGGTAACGGGTTAACACTTAAACAGGGGAAGTTTAGACTGGATATAAGGAGGAAATTGTTTCTTGTTAGGGTGGTGAGGCACTGGAATGGGTTGCCCAAGGATGTTGTGAATGCTCTGTCCCTGGCAGTGCTCAAGGCCAGGTTGGACAGAGCATTGGGTGACATGGTTTAGTGTGAGGTGTCCCTGCCCATGGCAGGGGGGGTTGGAACTAGATGATCTTAAGGTTCTTTCCAACCCTAACTATTCTATGATTCTATGATTCTCATACTTTTTTCAAAGTGTAGTTATTTGGGATTAGTTGCCAGATGACAAGAGCTCTCAGAAGTTTCTGTTTAAATTCCATTTAAAATTCTTTCATCCTTTATTTAACAGCAGGAAGATATTATTATTCTGAAACTTTTGTTGCCTGTGGTGATGCTATGACCTATATTTAGAAGACAGTGTAGTTATAAAAAAAGAAACAAACCTGCAAATGCCTTTAATTCTTACAAGTATTCAATGGATCTGAAAGATAAATAAAAGACATTAGATACATTCAGGATTGTCTGTAACTTTGCCCATTTTCTCTATTGTACTATTCTTTAAATTACTAAAAAGAATTATAGGTATTTTCTGTCAAGAATTGGAAAATCTCAGGTGTCCAGGAGAAGCTGGAAGAACACAAGAAATACCCTGCTGTGTCAAGTCAATGCTCCTTTCCGCCCAGGCTCAAGTTTGACAGTGGTAGTAACATACACTTTTTAGCTAGACCACTTTCTGCAGTAGATTTTTCCCATGCTCCCAGTACAACTTCTGTATTTAGACTCTAACTAACCTTTTCTGCCAGTGATGAGGTACACAAGAAGCCAGGAGGGAGCACAGTCAGAATAGCTGATCTGAATTAGCCAAAGGGATATTCCATACCCTAGAACATCATGCTTAGTATATAAACTGGGGGCAGTTGGCTCAGAGCTGTTGCAATGCTTGGGGATGGTCTGTTCATCAGTTAGCAGGTGGTGAGCAATTGTAATGTGCATAAATCATTTTTCTTGGGTTTTATTCTTCTCACTCTTTTTCTTTTTCATTACTATTATTATTATTACTACTACTAATATTAGCTTTATTATTGTTGTTGTTGTTAGTATATTTTACTTTATTCCAATAATAAAACTGTTCTTATTCCAATCCACATGTTTTTACGTTTTTCTGATTTTCCTCTCCATCCCACTGGAGAAGAGGGTGGGGGATGAGCAAGCCACTGCGTGATTTTTAACTGCTGGCTGGGATTAAGCCACAATAAGCCTATGGTTTCAGGGCTGGAAGTGTTACTTCTGTGTTCAGCATCATGGAGGCTTAGTATAATTTTTGCTACTTCTTTTTTTTTTTGGATATTTTCATTTATCCAGACTGAAGCTCAACTTTAAATTCATTGTTTTGTGATGTCTTTCTGGAGTTCCTTATCATCAGCATGGCATTTGACTGTCTACCAGAGCTTAGTATCACCTGCAAAGTTGGATATCTGTTTGTTCCCTTTCCCAGATCATTGATGACCATGTTTTCAATGTTTCATCATGTCTGATTACCCTGTTTTTAAGACAAGATTAGACAAACCATGTCTGTCATGCCGCCAGGTGGCATTTCAGCTGGATGACCTGCAGGAGTCCTCTTCAGCCAACTCTTGTTTTGTTCATACAGCCAGGCCCAGCACTGATTCATTGCATGCTAAAGAGCATAATATTTTAAATTTATATGGGATATATTTATATTCTAGAAAACAATTATTTTAATATTATTTTAACAATACTATCGTAAGACAGGTATTTCCTCCTAATACTGCAATTTATTTTCTTAAAGGTCAGTATCAAGATTCTTCTTTTTCAATGTGCCAGCAGCCTGTTGCAGGAGAAAAAAATTCCTAATAATCTGTAGATCAGTGATTAATTTTTTAATCATTAAGAAAAGCACAAAAATAATTGAGGTTCTTACGTTACTGATTTAATTCAAATTTTTAAGGCAAAGGTTAGTAATAGACTTGATTAATGCTGACACAATTCTTTACATCTCGTTTATTTGCTGCTTTTTTTGGAAGGCAAATAGAATAGTTTTAAGACAAGGATCAGAGTATCTATTATCAGTTTATGAAATATAAATCATATATGGTAGTCACAAGTTGATGGCAAGACCAAGTGTCCCTCACAACATGTCTTCTTTATTTACGGTAAGAAATATTTTGTCTATAAATATGAGAAATTTGTTCTAAGAAGGGAAAAATAATTTCTAATGCATGCATAAAAATTACTGTTCTTTCATCAGAAAATACCTGTGCATGTTAGTGAAAACTGACAGAAGTGGCTATTACATTTAGTGAATCATTAATCTACAGGTGGGGGATAACTGGCTCCATTATGGTTCACTTTTTAAGTATTTTTGTGGTTACTGCAAAACTACTACTATAGAGTATACAAATATCCTCCAGGGACCAAGTAGTCTCCCAAAAAGTTTGTATATAATTTTTTTTTTAATTTGAGCTGATAATATACTGCTGATTATTTCTATGTGAAGACTTAGTGAGACACCTCTTCTACTTTGAAATTAAACAAAATACAAAACAGTTCTCTTGTTCTCAATTATATTTGTACTTACATGACACTTCTCAATTTATGTCTACTGTATCTTTTAATATCCTGATACACTTCCTTCACATAGCAGAAAAATATTGTCAAGTTAATCTGCTTTTATTATAAAAACAGAAAAATAAATATTTATAAGTTCTGTCAGGTGTGATAACTAGCCTCATTTCATTGCATATTTACCATAACAAGCAAAATTCCAGATTACTTTATGCACTACTGACAAAATGATATGGTAATTTTGAAACCTAGACACAGCATGCTAAGTATTTTCAGCTAAGAAAATATGTGATTTTTTTCAACAGTATGTGAAATCATTTCATGTATCTGTACACTGAGAAAGAATACGTTAGTCCAAACTGTTAATAAGCAAACAAGTGATGTATAAAAATAATGTTTTTTTAGAAAAATATGCTTCATACATAGTATTATCAATGGATGAGTAGGCAAAATTAACAGTATTTGTAACATGGATTGTAATTCCAGAATGCTTACCTACATTCTGTAACACTATTTAAAGACATCTAGACAATGAAAGTACTACACCAGTACTAACCCAGTTCTACTCTGATAACTCAAACTTATACTGTACACTAGCAAAAATTGAGACAGATTCCTATAATAATTCAGCTCACTGTTAATTTAAAACTGAGCTAGCTGTAAATTAAATTATATCACTTCTAATAGTCTGACACACTCTAACACCCTCATGCCAAACACACATCAGGTTTAACATTTTGTGCTCCATCAAAACTAAGTTTTACCTTAGATTTTTATTAAAGTAATTTGACAAATAGTAGCAGTTCAGGGAAAGCATTTGGAGTTGTAATTTGATGTTATTAAACTATATGTGTATAAAAGTCTGTTTTAGTTCTAAACCCATAGGCATCATCAAACAATTACTGTTTTGCTCCAAGAGCACTGCAACTTATGAAATCTGATGTTCTATGTCCTTACACCTCTTCGGAGTGCAGTAAACCTGTATTACTAAAGACAAATATTACAGTATTTCCCCCCACAGTAATTTAAGTTCTCTTAGCTTTTTCTTTTACTTCCTCTTATAGCCCATAAATAATATCTGAGCAAGAAACATTACAGTTCTTTGGCTATTATGCATCTATCATATGCTTTCTGGTCAACTGAAATGCACAAGGACCAACAGTTCAGTTTAAACACTGAAATAAATATGCATTTAAAAATAACCTCAGAGACTGCAGTGAGGTAGAGGTTTTATAACTACAAAATACAAGAACTTCTTTCAGCTTCAGAATTTCACACAAGGTACCATACAGTGTTCTTTACAGGATGCATACATGTATCAGTTTTCCTGTTATTTTAGCATGACAGTTATTGCATATTAACTGTTTTTTCTGAGCGATGAATTCTTTTCTTGATACTTCAAATGTGATAAATTTACACATTTTCCTTAAAATTACATTTTCTTTTCCTTAAAATTACACTTTCTTTTCCTAAGAATTGCAGTGTCATTATAATGTCATCTCTACTGCTCATGTTTTTGTGTTTTTTTGTTTTGTTTTATTTTTCTTAATAGTTTCAGAATATTACCATTGATGCTAGCATAATCTTATCTTGGTGAAGATGCTCTAAAGTTTGCATATCTCTGTTAAAGTGCTATTGTGCACAGAGAAATCATTAGGTAGGTTGTTTCATACTAAAAATATTGGTTCAGCATTCTCTTACAATATTTCATACTCTCTAGAGACTCAAGTTTTTAAACAGAAGTAAGAAAAAGCAATGCAAAAGAATTCTTCGGGTTTTTAGAAAAGTCAAACTTTAGAAAAAAGATGTTTATTTCTGGGGAATTAATACGACTACAAGAAAAAAGGCTTTTCTGTGAGGTGATTGGTTTATTTTTATCCCTGTCATTTATCTATTTACACATGCATATATATGCATGTCATACATTTAAAATAATTTGCAAACCCAGGATATTTATAACTGGTGACTCATATCACATACCAGTGGTTTTGATGCCTTGGGGCTGTACCGATATCACACAGCCAGACCATCTCTTTTAGCAGCCCTCTTCTGCCACTCTGAAGTAAACAGAATTTAGGACAGAGGCTTAACAGAGTCTTATGTAAACATCCCATACTCACTGAAGTCACTGCCAGAACTCACTACTGAATTCTCATTTCTTCAATCACAGGAAAAGTTATCCTAAAACTTATCCTAATCAGGCATGGAATGGAGGAATTTAATGCTGCTACTTTCTAATCCTTAGTGCATTCTACCTACAGCACAGGGAAAGTACAATTGGGGAAAATATCCTTATAACCTCTATCAGTTTTATTTCCCTTCTATCACCAACTGAATGCAGTATGGTAATTCCTGGCAGTCTGCACTGCTAATGAGAACATATTTTCTACTAGGTTTAGGGGTTTGGTTTTTTTTCTTTTATCACCATTTCCTCTCTGTTTTTTCTGCACAATAATCTAATAGGAATTTTCTTAGTTATCTAGTCTGGTAGATATCCAAAGGCAGCTGCTCAAAAATATGGTTTCTGAGTAATCAAAATACTGGGTAGAGAAACCAGAACCTTAAGGTTAAAGGCAAAGAAAGAAGTAAGTTGTAATATTTTACTTCTGTGAAAATTTGGGGGTGAGATTTGTTTTCCTCCCTCCCTTTTTTCCTCCCTCCCTCCCTCCCTCCCTCCTTCCCTCCCTCTCTCCCTTCCTTCCTTCCTGACTGCCTGCCTGCCTTCTCTGCTTCTTCCACAGAGTATTGCATCTGTCTGGGATGGAGTTAATTTTCCCCATGGCAGCCCTTATAGTGCTGTGCTCTATATTGATACCTGGAAGGTGTTAATAACACACTAATGCTTTGGCTACTGTGAGCAGTGCTCAAACAGCATCAGTGCTGTTCCTCAAAATTCCCCCTTCTCACCCAGCAGGCTGGGGGTGGGCAAGATCTTGGGAGTGGACATAGCCAGGACAGCTAACCTGAGCTGACCAAAGGGGTATTCCATAACACATGATGTCTGTTTAGCAGTCAAAGCTAAGAGAAAGGGGGTGGGGGGGTGAGGGTGGGGGGTGAATGCGAGGGAGGAGGAGCATTTGTTATCAAGACTTTTGTCTTCTGGAGCAACTGCTATGTGCACTGAAGCACTGCTTCCTGGGAAGTGGCTGAACATAAGTGCTCATGGGAAGTAGAGGATAAATATTTTGTTTTCCATTGCTTCCACATGCGGCCTTTGCTTTATTAAACTGTCTTTATTTTATCCCACATGTTCTTTTACATCTTATTCTCTCCACCCCTGTCCTGATGAAAAAGGGAGAGACGGAGCACCTTGGTGGGCACGTAAGAGCAACCAAAGTCAAACCACTACACAATACAAACCTTCAAGTACAAGATGGCACAGGGGTATATTGATGGGTGGAAAAGTCAAATAAACTTGTCACAAGCAGGGATATATAACTTGCTAGCAAAATCTTACAAAACTTATAGTCAATTACACCTCTCAGCAAATTATAGTCATTTTACCAATGGCTAAGTGTGAAAGGGCTATGTAAAATAGTAAACATTCTGAAACAACATGTTCTTTTTCTTCTTAATGGCAGAGGAACAGAGTGATCAAATGTCACCAGAAAACAAAAAACAGAACATCAATTTTGCATGTCTTTAAGGAACACATATATAACAAACCCAGTCATTTAACCTCTCAACAGAGAGAAACAGGCAATCTAAATAAAGATTTATTTAATCCTATGATAGATGTCTAAAAATTGATCAGATAAGCATTTCCAAGACGTACTATTTTTTTTTCATCTGTTACAAAGACAGTCTAATCAATTGGCTCAGGTATTTGGCATCTATGGTACAAGTGCCTGAAGAGAATTTAAATGAATCTTGTCTCCATCCATGGCGGTGACATAGGTTTCCAGCTTAGAAGGCAACGTATACTTCTGATTTTGCTTTACTTAAACATCTCGGACTGTGCACAGTCAATAAAATTATTTCTCATGTGAAAGATAAATTAAAAATAGATTTAGCAGAAGGAAAAATCTAGGTTCTATTGTTTTGTAGAGTAAAATATTGCATTGGTACAGTGTACTAGAATTATTTCAGTGTAAGAAAGAATACACTCCAGTAATGATTTAGTCAAGAATTACATGAGAATAAACAACATTCATAGAATCACAGAATAGAATCACAGAATAGTTAGGGTTGGAAAGGACCTCAAGATCATCGAGTTCCAAGCCCCCTGCCATGGGCAGGGACACCTCACACTAAACCATCCCACCCAAGGCTTCATTCAGCCTGGCCTTGAACACTGCCAGGGATGGAGCATTCACAACCTCCCTGGGCAACCCATTCCAGTGCCTCACCACCCTCACAGGAAAGAATTTCCTCCTTATATCCAGTCAAAACTTCCCCTGTTTAAGTGTTAACCCGTTACCCCTTGTCCTGTCACTACAGTCCCTGATGAAGAGTCCCTCCCCAGCATCCCTACAGGCCCCCTTCAAGTACTGGAAAGCTGCTATGAGGTCTCCACTTAGCCTTCTCTTCTCCAGGCTGAACAGCCCCAACTTCCTCAGCCTATCTTCATACGGGAGGTGCTCCAGTCCCCCGATCATCCTCGTGGCCCTCCTCTGGACTTGTTCCAACAGTTCCGTGTCCTTTTTATGTTGAGGACACCAGAACTGCACACAATACTCCAAGTGGGGTCTCACAAGAGCAGAGTAGAGGGGCAGGATCACCTCCTTCGACCTGTTGGTCACGCTCCTTTTGATGCAGACCAGGATACGGTTGGCTTTCTGGGCTGCGAGCGCACACTGAAGCCAGCTCACGTTCATTTTCTCATCGACCAGCACCCCCAAGTCCTTCTCCGCAGGGCTGCTCTGAATCTCTTCTTTGCCCAATTTGTAACTGTGCCTGGGATTGCTCTGACCCAGGTGTAGGACCTTGCACCTGATTCCTTGCATTGCTACCTGGAATTTATGCATTATTTATACATCTCATAATCCAAATGACAAAAATTACAAAATATCATGTCTTCCTAATAAATATATATTATTATCCATAGCAAACCCTAGGCAAATGATATAACCTCTAAGAGCAAGACTTCCTGTAATAGTAATTTGGAGGCAGACAATAGTATTTACTGAAATACAAGATACATGGAAACTTCATAGTTTCATAATGCTGGTTGCATTAACAGATTTTGCTACTACTGGAATAACTAAATGACACAGTACTTCAAGTGTTGGACAACCTTGACTGCAGAGGTACAGTTTTAACCTCCTGGCAAAAATATTGATTATATATTTATGGAGATACATTTCTTTCACAGCTGACTGTAGATAAGCCTGGATGACTTTATATATACATAGAGAGTGTGAAGTGAGATGAACTCTGCTTTCAATAGCTTGTTTCATAATGATTGTAAACTAAAAGACAAAAGGCCTTGTTTTAGAGGTGAGCGGTTTTTATGCACTAACTACACTACTTTTTTGTTGCATTCTTACCCAGAAAGGCTGAATCTTGTGTATGAGGAGACAAAATTACGCCAGAGACATTTTTCTCTCCTACTTCTCTACTGCAAAACAGCAACAGCTAAGCAGGTAACTTAGGAAAAGGTAACTATCCTTCAGAAAGCGGCACCATTAAGTAGTGGTTTCAGGACTAGAGCAGACTAGAGTCTGACATGAGAAGAATTAGAAAAAAACTCCAAACACTGAACTTCTATACTTGGATAATTATTTTTCTAACACTGGTGAACTCTCATATGATACCAACATTAGCAAATAATCTAACGGCCGCTCTGTGCTCTGAAAGCAAGTGTCACAGTCACTTTGCAGCCCTGTGACTAGGGTGTCTTTTTTCTCAAGCAGCAGAATGGCTTTCTGCCTACTGTCTACTAGAATAACTCACTAGTTCAAGCTGCCTTCCAAGGTATGTTTTCTCATTGTTCAAAGAGTGTTAAGCTCATAGGCAACACCACCATGTCACGGATCATCTTAAAAATTTAGAAGGAAAGTTCTTTGTACTTTAATGAGTCTGTGTTCAGGTCTTGTTACTGAATATCCTACTGAATATCATACTGTATATCATACTGAGTATCACAGGCATAACCTAAAGGCGCCAATTTGGGCTGCTCAGTGTCTTGTAGACCAAAAAAAGTAAAAAAAAAGAATTACCTTGTGACCAGTCCTGTTCTTTTCCTTTTTGACTCTAAGTAAAAAACGTGTATTTTCATGTTCTCAATGACAACAGTCTGTCCTAAAAGTATGTTCCATAGGGCATTTCAAACCTAGAAATAAGAGCTTAACTTAGAGGAAAGGGTTTAAGCTACTCTTTTATATATCTTGGAAAAGGACCCATGGGCATTTTCGCTCCCAAGAGGATCTGGCAAAAACTGAATGCTTTTTAAAAGCAACTATCCAATGGTTAAACTTCTAATTTGACTTGCATTATCCAGCATGCAGTTGTAATCGTCCTAGTACTTAAGCCTAACAAAAGTGCTAACAATCTTTTGCTATGCATCTGCTGAGTATGTCTAATATGCTCATTAAACTTACTATTCTAATTAGTTTGTTCTCCTGTTATCTGACAATATTTTGCTTTTGATTAATCTTTTCCTCAGAAGTAATGGATGCTGGGACACAATATTAAACCATACACTCCATAAGCGCTATGAAAAACTACCTTGTATGTATTCATTGCATAGAATAGAGGCAAACGTGGATTTTACAAAAAATGTTATAAAAACACTACCAAGAATCAGAAAGAATTCTTATCCTGAAGTTACTTGCTTTGGGAAACAGTGTTTGAGATTTCATTGAAGAACTATGGAAGAAAATAAGTAGTTTTAAGGGATTCTTAAACCTTGAGGGTACATCCATATTTCTAAATAGAAGATAAATAAATTCGAGGAGTCTGGAGGTAAATACAAAAGGCAGAGCTGGAAAGTTCTTGCCTGGTATTGGGAGCAGAACTATGTGTCAATTTTTACTGAGTGAGTAAAGATTTTCAAGCCAGCAAAGTACTGCCTGATTTCATGTGATGTGTTGATGACTTCATAATGTGGATTTTGAAGCCTTTTGTGGATTTGTTCCATGTTATGAAGTGCTTGAAATTCATTGTCTCATAAGATTTATTCACATGTCTCATCAGTATAAGATGTGAGGCAAAAAGAATTCTATCAAGTTGGTCTTTCAGTCTTTATGGTCTGGAAACCTGTCTGTGATGGTGGAAAAGACTATGCAGTTAGTGAACTGCCTGAATGGCTGAAAAGAGGACTCTTGAGGAGGACAGTACTTTCTCCAGGTCTGATGATGAAACACTTGTAGCACCCCATATTAATATTTTGAAAAATATTTTCTTTAAAATTTAAAATATCAGCAAGATTATCATTGATTTCTCATGCTTTCATAGAATAAATAAAGGGGAAAGATTATTACTAAACATTATTTTTGTTCTTTAGTCTGTAATACATAATAGTGAAATGCATAATCATTATGCTACTCCTTTTTTTCATTCTAAAGGCATTAACTCACCTTTGTTAGTATGTGATATATTATTTATCAGATTTTCTTTGCACATACTAGAGAGAGTTCTTTCATCATACTCTTTCCTTGGGCTACTGAAGGTGTTATTCTGCAGGGTGTATAAGCTTCTTGCGATTGTTAGTGAGTATTGATTTTACTAGATGTAAGCATAGCTAGAAATTTACTGTATATAAATGAACTTATGCCTATAGAAGTCACCAGCTATCCAGAGAACAAATCTTATGTCTTAAGGACATAACAATAGAACAGGAGGATATCAGGATCTATTTATAACACTTCATCTTATTTTCACTATTTCAGTCATGACTACTGAAATTGCTTTCCTTAATGAAGGCTAAAATATTTTTTTTAAGATTAAAATTACACATAATTTCATCTTTGTTTCCATCTTTTGAAACTGCTTTTACACATAATGGGTAGTTTCAGACTGTATCAACCTCATACTTTATTAGTCTATTGGTCTGTGTGCATATCTGAATTTCTGTCATTGACTGGTGAAAGCTGTGAGTCTATAATAGGTTTAATTTGAGAGGATTCTTGAGTTTTCATCCTGTAATGATACATGCTTTTACTTCCTATGGTCTGAGTTAGACTTCATTGCAGCCTTCCAGTTTCTGAAGGGGGCCCATAAGGATGCCAGAGAGAGACTCTTCACTAAAGACAGTAGTGATAAGAAAAGGGGTAATGGGTTCAAACTTAAGCATGGGAAGTTCAGGTTAGATATAAGGAAGAAGTTCTTTACTGTGTGGGTGGTGAGGCACTGGAATGGGCTGCCCAAGGAAGTTGTGAATGCTCCATCCCTGGCACTGTTCAAGGCCAGGTTAGACGGAGTCTTGGGTGACATGGTTTAGTGCAAGGTGTCCCTGAGCATGGCAGAGGGATCGGAGCTAGATGATCTTAAGGTCCTTTCCAACCCTAACAATTCTATGATCCTGTGAGTTGGCCGAGTGTTGACTAGCGCCACTAAACATCACAGTTTTAAGACTGAATCCATAGACAGACAAATAGTAAAAGCTGGATTCTGGCATTCAGATACAAACCCTGTTAAAAAAAACCCAAAAAAACAACAAAACAGTGGAAATAGGAGGATTGCAGAATATATGCACATATGCACAAAAAGAAAAAAAAAAGGCATAGCTGCAGCAAGTCAAGAAGAATATAGGCAGATTGGGATATCTTTGAACAGAGAAAATAACTTTTTTTGCCTTTTTTCAACTTCCCGCATCTAGAGTTTACAATTAGCTCATCCAGAGGATTGAAATAAGACCCTTAACTTCTGAGCTTCTTTATCAAAAAAACAAGGGTAATGGTACCCATTCATCAAAGACACCCCTCATGAGTATGGCAAAGGTTTACATCTTGGTTAGCACCAGTAGGATAGTACTTCAGATTCAGAAAGAAAAATAAATTTTAAAATGTTTTGTGTCTAGTATAGTCAAGTGAATAGGAAGAATTTAATAATCAAGTGGAGGAGAGTGGGAAAGGGGAGGGGAGTGGAAGGGAGAGAAAAGGGATAGGAGGAGAAGGAAAAGGAAGGGAATGGAAAGGGAGTCAGTATCCCAGTATCCTAAAAAAAGAATCACAAAGATGATTTGCTTGTTTGCATGTGCATGCATTGACACATTCACACAGGCACATGTACATGCATATTATGCCAGTATCTGCAACAGGAAACTAGCATGTAATTTAAATTGCTTCAGTTGCAGAGACACACTTGTAGTTTATTATCCTTCATCACTGACTATAGCTGATATACCAAGAGTTGGGTTTATTACTGTAAAAAAAGTCCTTCTTTGAAGAGAACACGACATTTAGATATGAATTATGTCAATATAGGATGTATTAGAATTTACATAGACATAGACATTTACTAAAAATGATGATTGGGCATTGTGCACTCTCAGCAAGTCTGCAGATGATACAAAAGTGGAAGAAGTGGTCGATACACGTTAGGTGTGCTGACATTTAGAGGAACTGCTATAAGAAGGAGAAATGGGCAGGGAGGAACCCTGTGAAGAAGTTCAAGAAAGGGAAATGTAACATCCTGTGGAGGAATAATCCCATGTGCCATTACAGGCTGAAGACCATCTGAAAAGCAGATCTGCAGAGAAGGAGCTGTAGGTCCTGGCTGACAAAACTAAACATAGCAGCAATGGGCCTTTGCAGTAAAGAAGGCCAATACCATCACAGGTTGCATTAGGAAGAGCACTGCCAGCACTGTTAGGGAGGTAACCTTCCTCTCTATTCATCCCTGGAGATACCATGTGTGGAGTGCTGGGTACAGTGCTGTGTTTCCCAGTACAAGAGAGATACAGCACAATTAAAGAGAGTCCAGTGAAGGGCCATGGAGATGATTAACGACTTGGAGCATCTGTCATAAGAAGAGAGGCTGAGAGCTGCAACAGTTCAGCAGGTGGAAAAGAAGGTTTAAGGGTTCTTATTTATGTGTATAAATACTTGATGGGAAGGAGTGAAGGAGACAGAGCCAGACTCTTCTCAGTGCTATCCAGGGAAAGTACAAGAAACAACTGGCACAAAGTGAAATACCACCTTAACATAAGGGAAAAAGTCCTTTAGGATGACTGTGGTCAAACACTGGAACGGGTTGCCCAGAGAGGCTGCAGAGTCTTCATCCTTGGAGATATTCAAATCCCAGCTAGAGACAGCCTTGAGCAAACTGCTCTAGCTGATGCTACTTAAGCAGGGGTTTGGACCAGAGGTTTTCTAGAGGTTCATGCCACCCTCAAATACTTTATGATTCTATCAAATACACAATTCATAATATGCATGCATGTATCTATTAATACTTTTAATAAGCACAACAGAAAAGCCTTATCATGAGAAATGTAATATAAAAAAAAATAATCCTAAGCATACTACAAATTTTTAACATTAGGAAGATTTCCCACTAGAATGTTCAGAAATGTTAGAAATGTTCAGTTCTAAGTATATCGTATTATTTTCCTTTATTTCACATTGCATCCAATTACATCCTGGACTTGATATTATTTAAGGCATAGTTAAAATTATTTTCTTAACAATTTATTATGGTAGATGCTGCTGCACATGTAACTTCCTTTCCCCTCAGCAGGTAGAAGTGACAATATAGGGTTGTACTTCTTGAAACAACCTAGTGGTTTTATGTTTTGTTGTTGGTTTTTTCTTGAGATGCATTTTAGTTTCTGTAGACGTTCAGATTTCTAGCCTTAGGGGGTTTAGTGTCAGCTATTCCAGGCTTCTTGACTTGTGAAAATTAGGAACCCTTCTTTCAATGGATGAAATGAATTTAGATTGTGGGGATGATTTCACATGACAGGTTCAGAAGAAGTTACATACCCTTAGCTGTCAGGGCCACCTGTGTTACTTTGAAATTCGAACATTAAAGAAAACTAACTCTGCCAGAACTCCATGGGATTCTTTCTACTTAGGGCTATTTGAAAAGCATTGAACAGGAAAATCTTTGGGAATATATTATCTCCCTGTTAGTATTTCCTTTGTTCTGGTTTGAACTCAGCATCCCTGCTGGCTCAAGGGCTTTGGAAGTCATGTACAATACCGGAATAACATTTCTGTTGTCTTTGCCAAAGTAGAGATGCCTACATATATGGTCAGAGAAGACCCAGCTGCACACTAGCGTGACAGTGACTTCCTCTAGCACATACTTCTTGGTTTTCAAAGAAAGAAAATCCAGACTCACATACTGATGGAAGCTACTGTATTTTTCACCCAAGAGTCCCATCATGACTACTAAAGTTATGGTAGGCAGTGAAAATGAGGGAACAGATGTTTAGATGCACTCACGAATCGGTCTACTGATTAATTTCAAATCTATAACCAAGAGACATACTCTGAAATTCAGCAGAGTGAATTGAAAGAGATGACCACCTGAAAAACGGAATTCAGGATTTTGATGGGCTATATGGCATAAATTCTGCCTCTCCATTGACCTCAAAAGGGACTAAAGAGGTTAAATACTTTTACCAAAGCTTATAATTAGGTGATATGATCCTCTGAAGAATAGTCTTTAGTCACCAAAGCTGACTTCTTGTGGTAATCAATTCATATTATGTTTTATGAAAACAATGTTTGGGCTGAAAATACCAAAACCAGTTTATTTTTTGCAAATGCTTTTAAACAGACTTTGAAATCATAATGTCAGTTGCACAGTTCAAAACTGGTCCACTATGTAACTCTGTAGCTATTCAAATTCATAACTGCCCTTTAGTCCTTTCAGGTAGCTTGATATTACTCTGTTCAAACTATCCAGCTAGTTTGATATTTCCCTGTATTCCAACTGCATTTTCTTCGCTATTGCTAGCAAAAGAAATTTAGTTAAGGGCATATGTCCACAAAGACTTCAGTTTTAGGTAAACCAAGTACTTCATTTTCTCAAATGACTTTTCTCACTGTTAATATGTTAAATATTGGTGAAATTTATCAGAACAGATCGGTTCTAAACTAGCTCTGAAAGTCCAATTGAGTTGATGATAAAATTACAACTTGGTAAAAAACCTCAGCTAGCTTAAGTGCTGAATACTTTGAAAATTCCTGTAATCGGTTAAAAAGCCATAAATGATATTTACACATTCTCTTCAGCTGCAGTCAAAACAAGCCATGTTGTCCTCAGTGGTTTAAATAACAGAATCTTACAAACTCAACTTATACTAATAGAAGCTGACAAATAATTGCAGAAAAAAAAGTGAACAGAGGCACAAGAATCTCCATAAAGGCCAAAGTAACTAACTGGCATCTTGCCCTCTGACACACTGCTCCTTGACCAATGTTGTCATGTATGTCAGGGTACTGCCCACATCATCCAAAGTGACATACAGGAGCACACTACTGTTACGTAAGATCTCAATGGTTGTTCAGTTCTCAGTTACAACGGTAGTGCAGTTCTCTCCAATTGCACTACCCTTGGTGGAGCCAAGGAGCAGCACAACTCTTGCCCACACAAAAAAGCATTATCACAATTGGCTTTTGCTTTTGGATCACCTTCACGCTAAGTATCCATGATCATCCACTGGAACCACAGCATCACTTATGATCCTGTATTTGTTATCAGTGATCAGGTAAGTGACTGTATGCAAGTGTTACTGCTCATCTTTTTCACTGCCACAGTAAAGATTGGTTTATAATGTGTTGTCAGACTCCATGACTGCACCACACTAATAATGACTGAGATGAGACACTCCCTCTCTAAGGATGGTTACAAGCACAGAAGGGTATATGAACACACCACCAGGCTTACTTCAAGCTGTATATGTCATTTTCTGTGTTCTGCCTCTAATCTGTCGACTACAATAGCCTAGACATCCCATGAAAGCAAACATGACAGGTTATTTTCTACTCATATTCTATAGTACTTCAAAAACTGCTATAACCTTCACAGTGGACTGGCTATACTAGTATGTCAGGAGAAGCATTCAAGTATACCTTCAGGCTATTTTCTCCTACCTGGCACTGGAGTTGAGCAGTATTTACTGGTCATCTTTATAGACTCTTTGTCACAGTTACAATGAAATTTACACTGGTGATATCCCAAGACACATAATCAAAAAGCCAGTTCTGACAGTCAACAGGAAATACTTTAAACTTGTAGGCTCCATGCTCCTCTTATGGACTCAGTTGTGATCAAATAATTAATACTCTGAATTATACCAACCAAATATAAAAGATTTTCTTTCTAATCTTTGGAAATGTCCTTATGTTTTTAATTAGAATGAAGTGTTACGTATTTCCCTATTTCTAGCTTCCCGTTCCCTTGAGAGTTCGTGGTAACACAAAGTAGTGTCTCTGAGCAGCGATGAATACTCTGTGACCCATACTGAACTCAGGAAATGATCAGAGTTCCTCTACAGCTGTTTTTGTTGGGCTCTAGTAATGTTTCACCTGTGCTACTAGATTAGTAAATGTAGAAAAGAGAGTAGAGATTTAATAAGGGAGAACCAAATACCCACATGGATCTTTACCATCCATATAAATTGTATAGGATAGATGTAGAGCATTAACAGGTTTATTATCTAATGATGGGTTTATATTTCTTTTTCAGTTTCAGACTCATATTATTTTGTGTATCTTGGCAGGCTTGTTACAGCACAATGAGACCTATATTTCTTGAAATAAGATGATTTCAGCACTTCAGCATTCAACGGTAAGTAGAGGAAAATGTTTTATGTTGTCTCTTCAAAAAGCACTTGAAGTCTAGGAGAAAAATGTTGGAGTTGGAAACTCCTGGATGAAAAATAAAATTCTGAAGTCCAAAAATATGATATTCAAGTTCTTCTGCTAGAAATGTCAGTGTTGGCAGCCATACTGAGAGCAAGACTGATACAAACTGAAACAGAACTTACATAGGAGGAAAATGACAAGTGATAGCAAAAAAAAAACAAAACAAACCAACCAAAACCACACTATCTAAAGCCACTATTGTTTTATCAAAAAGAGACTGTATCACAGAAATGGTGATTCAAGTTTTAATAACATTCTGGATGATTTCTGCTTTTACCTATAATGAAATAATGAAATTCTGTGCCAAGAAGAAGTAAATTATGGTGCAGTATGATACTGATATAAAAATAAAAAAAGCTGAAAAATATTCTGGCTTAATAAACTACCCTATCAATTCAAGCTACTATTTCAATAGGAAAAGATACCTAGGAAAGCATTCTTTGTAACTTAGCCCAAATTCAGTTAATCTTTTTTTTTTTTCCTTCTATGAATGTTCTTTTTTGTTTTTCTTCTTTTTTTTTTTCTTTTTTTTTTTTTCTTCCATATTTTTAGGACTTTTGATTACTGGGAGATAAACCTTAGCTTTTGGATGCAATTGAAAATTATTACTTTGCCTCAGTGAGAAACAGTAATATATATGTCTTCTGTGACACAGAAGGAAATGTAGCCAATTATGTCCAGTGTTTTTCTTAAGATCACGATATATAGATTTTTAACACAAATGTCCTTCCCTTTGGTTCTCAGAAATGTGGTTTGTGAGCCAATATAGACATAAGATAAATATGAATGAAAGGCATCTGAGAAGTATCATGTTATGATCCACTGCACTGCTGTATATGTAATGAAAATATTCAAAGGCTGGGAAACCTGATACGTCAGTTACACTACTTGAATCCAAAAGAATAAAAAAATTTCAAAAGCTTATACGTCAAACATTAGTCTCTGTCAGGTGATCGTTATTCCTATAAAATTTAGCAAAGCTGATATAATTATGTGTCATCTAAAGGATAATGACAGGGCAGATTTTTTTTCTATTTTAGACTCAGAGTTGCTCAGTAATACAGATATCTAAACCTGAGCAATTGTATTGATATCCTAATTTGTGAAAGTATAAATTAAAAGCATGTGTGTGGCATTATTTCTTCCTAATTCACTAATCTGGAGCTCAGATTATGATCATGCTGTGACCATGACTACATGGTACTAGTAATTTGTGAACTTTCATCTTTCGTAAGACATTGCATCTTAATTTTTTATTTTCTGGATATGGAAAACAAACAAAAGCCCCCCCCCCAAAAAAAAAAAAAAAAACAACAACAACAAAAAAAACCACCTAACAGGACAACCCACAGGAACAGAGAACAGACAGTCATCCTGAATGAAGCAGTAATACTCTCCCTCTAGCTATTGGCTGTTTCCTTTTTTCAGGTGAAAAGTAATACCTGTATCTGCAAAATGCTTTCAGACTAGATATGCTTATCTTGATATATTTATATTAGTTTTTTAAAGTTAAAATGTGCATAAAAGAAAATGTATATATACTGTTGACAAACCTGATACTGTTAAACTTTACCTTATCAGGTAGTCAATTTGAAGTATCTGAATGTATTACTTCCAAATGTACACCATTTTACAAGTGTTTTTCTCATCTTCTGATGTAGATAAAGTAGTTTTGATTAAAAGTTTTAAATTTCTTACAGAAACAGCCATGAAGATGATCAGAGGGCTGGAGCACCCATGGCAGGGGGGTTGGAAAGAAATGATCTTTAAGGTAACTTCCAACTCTGACCATTCTATGACTCTATGATTCTATGCGTCTGATTATTTTAAAATACTCTTTTCAGGTCTTTTGTCGTATGGAGAAACATTAGTATTGACCATATTCCAGCAGGTGTGGACTGTAAAGCACTGAGAATTATACAATTGCATTCTGCTAGCAATTTCTCTTGTGAATTAAGTATGTGTGCTGTTGAGACTGAAACTACTTACTATTTACACAGAACTACCGCGCTAAAAGGCTAGTTTAGGTCAAATTCTGTAGCTCTACACAAGAGATCTCGAACAGAAATCTAAGAAGATTTTATCTCACAGGGCAGACATGGCAGTCGTGTTAAACAGACACTGGAAGTAGTTTAGTAGTTTCAGGCATGAATATTAGAGAACAAAGAAACAGATAAGGAGTGTGAAGGTTTGTTTTACTTGCTTTTCTTGTTGTTTGATTTGTTGTGTTTATTTTTTAAGTATTATTGGGAAAGATAGCATCTGATAGATTTATAATCAGTGAACAAACAGTCACATACTTTAAACTCAAAGTTTGGTAGGTACTCTAATATTTGCCATGTATTTTGTGTTTGGTTTTGCTGGGGGCTTTTTTAAAGTTAAATGTCTGTCTGTCTAATGGAAAATAGTACAGCAGAAGTGCCTGCTATTTGGTATAACTATCACATTCTCCTCTTGTCTACATGTCAACTTTTAGTTTCCCCTTAAAAAAAAAAAACCCAGCTTTATTCCTGTATTTTAAGAAACATAAACCAAAATCTTGATATATCGCTATAGTAGAAGTCAGTAGACCCATGTTAAAATTTAAAGCACGAGGTTTTTTTTCTCCTAGGAGAACATTTACTGCATGATTAATACTATCGAATATGGTCTTATTATTTGGGGAAAATAACATTAGTAGAGTGGTTAAAAAAACAAAACTAACCAAGGAAGTCAGATTCTGAATTTATCGTCTTCTTTTGCTTTCAGTTATGCGATATAAAAAAGTATTAGTACAGTATCTACCCTAGTACAGTATCTACCCTATAGTTACATTTTTACAAATACATGTTAGCAATACTTCTAATACGTATTCAGACTTGATTTCTCTGCCATCATAGTGTCACTTTCATGTCATGTGTCCTCCTTAGAAGCTGATCCAAAAAGCAAAGTTCATTTATTTCAGTGATTTCAGCATACTTCAGCACCCTGTCAGTAAACCAGCAGTTTGAAGCATCCACTGCTAAAAGCAAGAGCCAAACAGGAAGATGAGGACTGAATGACTGGTCATAAGTGACTGGAGAAGACAGAAATTTGTAACCTTTATCCAAAGTGGCACAGCTGTCAGGACCAGCATATAAAGTGCTTGTTCCCAGCATTCAGCTGAAACACTTGCTTACAATAAAAAAAAAAAATCTCACCTTCACACTGCTGGATAACTTAAAGTGTTTTGTAATTTCTAACTGTAAAATATCGTAAATGGTATGTTCAGGCACCATAAAACATTGTTCTAAGAGAGAGGTTTTCTTTGGTGCAATCTCAAAATAGAGCATTTATACCCATCCAAAATTGTGCAACTCAGTCTTGTGCTGATCATGCAAAACTACTAATTTGAAAGAAAAAGAAAGAAAATTGTATCATTTGTGAAATAGTTTCCTCACAGTAAGGACTTTCTAGGTGCTTCAGCTAATTAAAAAAATTTAATTATCAAAGTCTATTCATGATCTTACAAAGCCCTCCTAACTTAGTGGCAAACCCTGTTCTCATCAGCTCTGTAGAGACAGCAAGTCCCTACCTTCTCTTGTGAACTTAAATTTCCCTTCTTTAAGCCACAGTTAAATAGCAAAAAGCACAAAAAGAACATCCAAGCTGATGTCTCAGACAGCAGTCTAGATAGAAAGATTTACTAGATGGGTTAAAAGGTGACTGGATTGTCACATTCAAAAGGTACTGGTTAATGGTTCGTACAGCTGGAGTACCAATGTTCTGGAACAGGTCTATTCTGGAAACTCTTCTGTTTAATATCATTATCAATGACCTTGAGATGGAGTGCACTCTCTTCAAGTTTGCAGACAGCATCAAGCTGAAAGTACAACTACTTGTATCAACAAAACAGTCAGCAGGCCAAGGAAAGTGATTCTTTCCCCTCTGACAGTACTCATTAGGCCAAACCTACAGCACTGCATCCACTTTTGGACCACACAGGACAGGAAATATCAATAAACTGGAACAAGCTCAGGGAAGGGCCACTGAAGCAGGAACTGGAGGTTCTGGCATATGAGGAGATGCTGAGTGACTGGGGTTTGGTCAGCCTGGAGAACAGATGGCTGCAGGAGGACCTCTGGAGGATCCTTTCCACCAAACTATAGCATGATCCTAGAGAGTCATAAAATTACGGAATGCTTGAGGTTGGAATAGATCTCTGAAGATCAACTGGTCCAGCTGCCCTGCTTAATGTAGGAAAGTGGGCTGATCTGTCCTATGACCAGTTGGGTCTTGATTATCTCCAGAGATGAAAATTCCACAAGTACTCTAGGCAATCTGTTCCAATGTTGATCATTCCCAAGGTGAAAAAGAAAAAAAAATTAATCTAGTTTTTTGCGTGTTTCAATTTGTGCTCACTGCCACCTGTGCTATCAGTGAGTACTCCCGAGAAGAGCCTAGCTCTGTCTTTACTCCCTTCCCATCAAGCTCTTTATACACATTTATACACATTGATAAGATTCCCTTTCTCCTCTCCAAGCTGAACAGTCCTAGCCCTCTCAGCTTCTCTTCATACAGCAAATGTGCAAAGCCCTTAACCATCTCAGTGTCCCTGTGCTGGACGCTCGCCACGTATGCAGGTCTTTCTCATACTGAGAAGTTCAGATCTGGTCCCAGCATGCCAAATGTGTCTTACTGGCACCGAGTAAAAGGGAGAGATTGCCTCCTTCAGCCTGCTGGCAACATTCTTTCCAATGCAACCCCAAGATACCATTGCTGCAAGGACACATTGCTTCTTTATGTTCAGCCTGGTTTCTGCCCTGACCCACTCTGGTCCTTTGCAGAGCTGCTTTCTAGGTGGCCAGACCATAGTAATGCATGGGGTTATTCCTCCAGGGAGGTTGTGAGTGCTCCGTCACTGGCGGTGTTCAAGGCCAGGTTGGATGAAGCCTTGTGTTGGATGGTTTAGTGAGAGGTGTCCCTGTCCATGGCAGGGGGGTTGGAACTAGATGATCTTGAGGTCCTTTCCAACCCTAACTATTCTATGATTCTATGATTCTATGTAGAATATCACAATACATTCTACATTCCCTTTGTTATGCTTTACGATATTCCTCTCTGCCAAGCTCTCCTGCTACTTGAGCTCCTTCTAAATGGCAGTAAACCCACCCAGTGTATCAATCATTTCTTCCACTTTTCTACCTTCTGAGTTTTAGTCAGTACACACAGGCCTTCTGCCGCCTTCGCCTGACTTTCAGCTGATCCTGATGGACTGTTTTGGGGCTTGAAGGAGGTGAACCTTGAAAATCAAACTGTCCTGGACCTCTTCTCTCCAGGGATATGTCCCGTGGGATTCCTGTAGTCAGTTACGTAGTGCATCCCCCTTCTAGGATTTTATGTGGTAAATTTAAAGAGTTTAGTTGGTTGAGTAAAAGGTCAGCTCCTGTGCTGGTAAGTGCCTTTGTGAAGAAAGTATGAACGTGTCCTTCTTCCTTTGGGAACCACTTTTGAGCTGAGGCTGTAGCGCTCAATCCTGACAATGCTATGTCACACCTATGCAGCAGCTACACCTGTGCTCAGGCTCATACCTCCACAAAGCTGACCCTGTCTTAGCTTCCTGGCGTGACCTCAGACCTGCCTCCTCACTACAACCTAGCTGGTTGATCACTAGACTGTATCTGACCCTGACCACTGTCCCAGGCTTTGATCCTGCCCCTGACCTGCCATTCCACCTCCCGGGACCTCACTGATGAGGTCACTGCTTTCACCTGCCTTTTTATCACATGGTGCTCCTGACTAACCTTCCCTTGGAGGGCAGCCAACCCTTGCTGCTCCCTAACACTTGCAAGCATATCTCTGAACTGAGGAAAATCTGCTCCCTTGAATTGCTGTGTTCTTGCTTTTTGCCCTGCTCCCTTCTCTCAGGATGCTGAATTGCGCCATCTCATGGTCAGTGCAGCCAAGGTTGCCCCCAACCTATGATTCCAGACATTCTCTTCAAGATTCTAAATATGCAAATACCTGAAATAGAGTAACTGAATCAATATGCTTTCTTTCCCTCCTTTCATAGAAAAAAGGTGTTTAGAAAAATATTAAAGGAGGGTTGTATTCTTTAATTCTTACATCTCATGCTAAAGAACACTTTAATTCATAAGTAATGTTTCAGGGGTAAAGAAAGCTGAATGAGATCCCAATTAACTTCAATGAGTAACAGAATGGATAAATGTGAGCAGTTATTCACTTTCATGGATTAGGTAGCATGACAGCATGCAAAATGTGGTGTACTTGCAAAATTCCTTTCTAAAGCAAAAAAAGTATCATATTTATTAACTATTGTCTGCAGAATATATATGCATTTACAGAGGTAAATGTGATGTTTAGTTGCTTTTAAAAATGTAAAGCAATATTAAAACAATATTTTCAATATTATTTTCTATTGCTTTTTTAAGATAACCAAGCAGCTTATTTGCTTCCTTAACCAATGGCTGCCCAAGGAATATATGAGCAATTAAAAAACCATATGAGGATTCTGGATAGCTTAAAATGATAGAGCACACTACTTAAGTATTGTAATGACTTTATTCAGCTGAATGTTATTTAGGAAAACTTTAACTGCCTTTTCCACACTCTGCGGGAACAACACAATAACTCTCTCAGATTAGCCTATGGTTTTACACTCATTGGTAAATGAGGAATATAAATTATTTTTACTTGATTGCAGATTTCATCTTTAAATTCAGGAGTAGTCAGCTATTAGTGCATTGCTCAGATATACTTTGGCAGAATTATTTACTTAACTCTCATTGCACTCCATTTTATCTTTTTCTTTTAGATCCACCCCAAAGACAAAAAGGCAGCTGGCTGCAAGCCAGATATTCTGAGACCTTCTACCTTTTCCATTCTCTTCTCTTTTGAAGCTCCATTGTAAGCACTCTTAAGCAGGTCATATGGGTCAGAGTTTCATACATGTTTGGTCATACGACGTGTTTATCCCTTCGGATTACTATACATCCAGTTGCATTACATGTTCATGTTGTGTCCTGAAGTATACTTTTGTGAATATTGCATGTCGTGATAGGTTGAGCACGTACAGAAGTATATGACAGACTTGCATTCTGTTACATTACAGAACAAGGGATTGAGTCAAATAAATTATTTCCTCATAGAACATGTTACTTTAATTGACAGTTTGTGTCCTGCTGACTTAGCACAGTGTCAATGAAAGCTTGTTCCCCAAATCTGTGTTTTACTTTGAATTACAGATCTTACTAGAAATAAAATTTCAGAGCACAGTCATTGGGATAACTTCTGTAAAATCATTTCTGACAATAAAGTGTGAAAAATCGGTATCCTCAATATAAAGAAAACTCAAAACAGAGACTTTAAAATATGACATTAAAACCAAGTGATATTAAATACAACAAGAAGCATACTGAAAAGTGCATTTGTAAGACTGCTAAAATTCTGATGAGTACATAGGGATAGAGGAATAAGCATATCTATCCTTAAATTATTAAATAAGCAAGATAGGGTGTTGTGCCCTTCTAAACTTTTTCACCCCCTCCCTCTGGGTGGTATGGGGAGGAGATCTGAAAGAATATAAACCTCACAGGTTGATATAAAAACAGTCTAATAACTAAACTATAATGTAAAACTACCACTACTACTAATAATATATAATAATAAATACTAATGATAAGGGAAATCACAAGGGGAGTGAATATAAAACTAAAAGAGGAAAAAAACCCCAAACCAATAAACACAAGCGATGCACACTATGATTGCTTCCCACCTGCCAACCAATAGCAAGCCTGACCCAAGCAACAATCTGCCCTTCTGGGTAACTACCCCTAGTTTATATATTGGGCATGACATGCTGTGGTATGGAATACCCCTTTGGCTAGTTTCAGTCAGGTTTTCTGTCTCTGCTTCTCCTCAGCTTCCCCTCCTCCCTGGCAGAGCATGAGACTGAAAAGTCCTTGATCATGGTAAGTGCAACAAATAAAACATAAGTGTGCTATCAGTGTTTTTCTCAGACTAAAGCCAAAACACAGCACTGTACCATCTACTAGGAAGGAGAAAAAACAAACAGTTACAGATGAAACCAGGACATAGCAATATGGAGTGACTAGTTCAAGAAACTAGGCAATGCAATAAATAACACTAATAATTCCTTCTAGTTCATCAGGAGCTGAAAGCCTGTCAGACATTCTGTAGATCCAACTGTTGACCAGGGTAAAAAGGTAGTACTCAGAGATGTCACTGATGTTGCCGAGTTGCAAAAGAAATTCTTTGATTTGATGTCCACTGTTAAATAAACACCTTCAGTAAACCTTTTTGAGCAGGAGCTGGTTTTAAAAAAAGGATCATGGGGATCTGGGAAACTATGAGCCTGTAATCATGGCATAGGTGCCAGGAATATGAGTAGCAATTGCAAAAAGAAGATAAGATTAGAATGGTTGAACACAGAATACCTGTTCTCCTTTCAAATGTTATTTCTTGATGAACAGAATTGTGCTACAGCTTTTTATTTCAGACTTCCAATTATGATTCTGTATTCTGAGATGCAGGTAGCTGATAGAATTCTTCCATTATTTAAGAATGTATTCTTTACTACTTACTGTTTTCTTTATTCATTACATCATTAGCTGAAGCATTATAGTAATCCTCAGAACCTTCTAAAACCTTACAGTTTCTAATTCTTCTGAGTCTTCCTTTTTCTTCTTCCTTCAGTTACAGACTTTGCATTTCATCGCAAGCAAAGGAAGCTACTGAGTGACAACTAAATAAGAGCAACAAAAAAAAATATTGTCTCTGTGCCAAATTGTGTCGGTATTTAAGTCTGTCTCTCCTACCTGTCCTGTCATCATCCAGAACTTGTACATCCTGCAATACCTTATGGGATGACTATGCTCATAATTTAAATTAAAGTCAGTGTTTTTTTATAGGCAATCCTCCTTGCTCTTCTTTAATTTCTATGCTCTCTTCTTCCATGTGTGTTTTCCTGAATTGATAATAGAATTCAAGTTGCTATAGAACAAGTATCCTTTTTAAGCTAGTAAAATAGAGAAGTATATTTGCTATCATTAGAAATGGCATTAGAAAGAACTTCTCTATAGAGGACTGATAATGGAGATCTGATTTATATTTTTTCTAATTGAGACAGATTCACATACATGTACCTACATGCATGCATGCATTTCCATATACATCATAACCTGAATAATGCTTTACAGGGCAATGTGACATTTACCCACAGGAATGATACTAACAATGCCTGTTAAACAAAATAGACAAATGGAGCTTTGGACATCATTAGATCTGAGGTCCAAAATAGATATAAACTACATTACAGTTTATATACACATAATTACACAATACATTACTATCTGAAAGATGTATCATTTAAAAGATGCACCAGTATAACTTCTCCAGGTATTTGGCCAGAACTGTATTAAACAAAAAACAGAAAAGCTGCATCCTTCACAAGTCAAAGACAACACATAAAACTGATCAACGACTATGTGAAACAAATACAAAATGATGGCAATATAAAAAAGTGAGTATCAGTCTATGGATTTAATATCTATAAAAGCTATGATTCTGTATTGAATGGACACTTAAAGCACAATAACAACAATGCACCTTGACGTCTCAGAGGCTTACTTTTAATTCAGGAAGGAAAAGAGAAACATGCACTTTTTGCTAATGGAAGTGCTAATGTAACTGTGATTAATGAAGCTAGTGAATAATTGCTGAACATGACCTAAAAAGTGACCTGCTAGGGTCCAGACCATACCTCACTTAGACTGTCACAAGCTTTGAAAGTGGCATGCCAAACTACTGGACTTCAGAGAAGTAAACTAGAAAGAAAAAAATAAAATAGCAAAATCCATCTTTTTCTGAGATATTCAAGGTCGAATAGTTTACTTCACTGTTTATAAATAAAACCTTACTGTTTCATTTACTTGTGTATAACGTAAACCAAAGGCCAAGTAAGCAAGATGTAAATGTCTACTGGTATGAGCGGGTATGAATATTTCAATGACTTTAGCTAGACTGCTAATGAGACAACATTCAGTTCCCTACTGGATGGGGAAATGTAATTCAAGTTTGAACCCTGCCATGTAAGTGGGATTTTGCATAGCTTCATGCAATACTACAAGAAAACAGAGGCAACTGTAGGCACAAAACCAAAGCAGAGCATTTCCACAAACCAAGTAATTGCTTCAAAACTAACAGACTTATGCTGGAATATTGCATACATAAGCAATCAAAGAGAATATTTCCAGATTTTAATTGTCATTACTACACTGAAATCAATAATTTTGATAACAATTTGGATAAGCAATTTCATAACATGTTACCTTGCATTCTGACAAAACTGTGAAATCCAGTGTGTATATTTGCCATAGACTTAAAATACAACTTGTATGAGCTACTACCTCTAATCAAAGGTTCAATCAGCTATGAAAACCCAGGAGTACAAAAAAAGAAGGAAATAAATGAAGAAAGGTTAATGGCCAGGAAAAAAGCTCCAAACAGTATTTGGTATTTATTGCTGAAATAAAATATTTACTCTTGGTCACAGTTTCAACAAGATGGGTAAATGTAGATTTATTTACTGGCTTTCCTTGTCTTATTTTCTTTTTAAACTGAGGACCAGTTACAGGTGGTAACTGACAAATGATGATTTTAACATCGGCATAGAAATGAGGAAGACGAATGGAAGTCCTTTTGTGGAAGATAAGTGAAATATTTTCTAGTTAGGATACTGATATGTAACACTATTAAAGTCTCAATGAAATAAGCTAATTCTTAACAGAAAGATAATGACACTAAAAAGAGAATTTAGGGCAGAATAAATTTTTATCAAAGTAGTTCCTGAAAACCACCAAGGAGTACTGTAAGGTGTTACTTAAAAGTATTGCTTCAAGACAGTTTTGTGAAAGTACCAAGCAATAATGCTATGGATTCACTTGGGGCATTTCTATACAGGGAATTTATCAATAAGCTGGAGAAATTTTAAGCAAGTGCCACAAGAATGGTTGGGGGTGGGGCACTTGACCTGTGAGAAAAGACTGAGTTATTTTCAGTGCTTGAGTTTTTCTCTATATGAGTTGAATTCAGCAGAGCCAAAAGCAGACTGGATTAAAGGCTATGATCCTAAGGACAGTCACAAAATTGACCAAGAAGCACAAACTATCCCAAATGGAAATGCATGGTTTGAATAACAGCAGGGGGAAAAAAAAAAGTTTTATCTTGGAAAAAGGGGTTATTACTTAATTTATGACAAATCACAGATCCCTACAGATAAGAAAAGGTAGCATAAACAGTAAATTTTTTTGTTATTTTGGGGTTGGTTTAGGAATTTTTGGTTTTGTTTCAGTTTTGTTAGGTTTTTTTTTTTCAGTTTAACAAATAACTAATATTTGTTTTCATTTTTTTTTTGTCAGTATTAGCTGTGATAACATGAAATTGGGGCCATCATCCCTATTACTGTTGCCTGCAGAGTAACAGTGGCAAAGCCTATTGAAACCTATTATATATAGCACAGCTAACTGGAGCAAGGGGAGTGTCAAGCCTTTCAGCATCTGTAGGATTTGGTGAACAAAGAAGCATCACAAGATCAAAGAGCACCTGATTTCTCTAGTTTCCAACACTGGAAACACACAGAATATGGATTACACTGTGTATGATGTGATAAACAGAGCTAACCACTTTAAATGACTGTAGTTAGATTTTTTTTTTAATAGAGAAATAAAAAGCTTAGTGTGTAAATACTGTAAGAGATCCAAGTGCAACAAGAGACAGCAAAGTCATTTGACTGATTTTTGCATGTCTCATGATATGAAAAATGTGCTGTATGAACTAAATAGACAAAGGGTATTAACTGCAAATTTCAAGCACTGAAGATTGTATATTTTAAAGAAAAAATAAAACTTTGAAAATGAGAGTTACTAGTATGACTCCTGTGTCAATGCCTGCTTTTGTTTACCATTATCACAGAATTACAGGATATTTTGGTTTGGATGGGAAATTTAAAGGTCATCTATTTCAACACCTTTACAGTGATCAGGGACATCTTCAGCTAGATGAGGTTGCTTACAGCCTCATCCAACATGACCTTGAATGTTTCCAGGGATAGGACATTTACCACCTCTCCATGCAACCTGTGTCAGTGTTTCCCCACCCTCATAATAAAAAAAAATTGTTATATTCTGTCTGAATATGCCCTCTTTCAATTTAAAACCATTACCCCTTGGTCTTATACTCACAGGCCCTACTAAAAAATTTGTCCCCATCTTTCTTGTAAGTCCCCTTTAAGTACTGAAAGGGCACAATGAGCCTTCTCCAGGCTTAACAACCCAAACTCTCTCTTTCCTCATAGGAGAGGTGCTCAATCCCACTGATCGTTTTTGTACCCCTCTGTACTCACTCCAACAGGTTGCTCTTTCTTGTTCTGAGGACTGTATACCAGGATAAAGTCCTCCAGGTGGGGTCTCACCAGAGTGGAGTACAGGGGCAGAACCACCTCCCTCAACCTGCCAATCACACTTCTTCTGACGCAGCCCAGGATATGGTTGGCCTTCTGGGCCTAGAGCACACTTTGCCAGGTCTTGTCTAGCTTTTCATCCACCAGAATCCTCAAGTGATTCTCCACAGAACTGCTTTCATGCATCCATTGCCCAGCCTGTATTGATACTTGGGGCTGCCTCAAGTCAGGTGCAAGACCTTGCACTTGGCCTTGTTGAGCCTCATGGGTCCACTTTATGACCTTGTCCAGGTGCTTCTGGATGGCATCCCATCCCTCAGGCATGTCAACCGCACTACTCAGCTTGGTGTCATCTTCAGACTTGCTGAGGATTGCATTCAATCTATCTATGCAATTGATTAAAATATTCAATAGCACTAGTCCAAGTACATACCCCCGAGGAACATCACCCACCACCCATCTCCATCTCGACATTGACCCATTGACCAGAAGCCTCTAAATGTCACCATTCAACTAATTCTTCATCCACTGAACAGTCCAGCCATCAAATCCATTTCCAATTTAGAGAGAAAAATGTTGTGGGGAACCATGTCAAAGGCCTTACAGAAGTCCAGTTAGATGACATCTGTAGCTCATCTTTTTCCACAGATGTGATCATTACATTGTAGAAAGCCAATAGGTCAACCAGGCAAGACTTGACTGCTATAGCTATGACACCCTCATCTGTAAATGAAGGGGCCTGGTAAAGAATGTAAGTTATGTAATTCATATGAAAAGCTTTTGGTTGTTTGAATATCTACTACATGTTGACTATGAAATGAACTCCAAGTATCAGTGTAAAACTTCTTTTGAAGTTTTTTGAACCAGCATCCACAGTAGGAAGCAAAAATTCAACAGTGAATAGAAGGCCTAAGTGTGAAAACAATTTATTTATGTCAAAGAAGAAATAGAAAAGATAGTCAGGACATAGATTTATGTACTGATATTTGGTAGTCACATTTGAATGAATTCACTCCCACACTGTATTTGAGAAAAAAATTAAAACAAAGGGTAAATATAATTAAGGGGGTGAATATAATTAAAGAAACATGAGCTTTATCCTTATCATTGAGCAGGGTCAGTGTAGATGTTCCTTAGAAGAAACCCTTACTAATGCAGAATTTGGGCTTCTGTCTTGCTCGTTTCTTTTCTACCTTTTACTGTGAGATATGAAATCTTGCATATAGCACACCAACAGTGCTATATAAAATATTTTTGAGAAAGAAAATGCTAGTGTCAAGTTGTTCTTATCTCCAATCACAACATAACTTACAATGCTGTCAGTTAATTTCACTGTATAATTTCAAAACAGGACTTTTCAACTTGTAGGTGAAAATTCTCAGAAAAAGGTACCTGAAGTTAGGCACCTAAATAAATCTTAGTTTCCTAAGTGCTGGAATACTCCCCACAGCTTGTATTAGGAACAATAGCGAATTTTAGATGCTTCTTAGTATTTTTAGACACATCCATGTTAAGGGAATTTTATGTCTAAAATGAAAGCTAGCAGTTAATTAAACCCTGAAGCAAGAAGGCTTAGGGTTTGTTTTGCCTGGGTTTGTTTTATTGTTTTGGGTATTGGGTTTTTTGTATGTTACATAACTGTAGAGTTTATTGACCGTAAAATATTATCTATTATAAAAATCTAGACCTTTGAGTTCTGCTAAGCTTTTGGTACCTTTGGTATCATGGTAATAAACTGGAAGACATGTTTGTCAAAAGAATGAATCATGAATAATCAAAAGCCATCTGTATTAGGGTGCCTGTACACAATCCTAGAAGGATGAGAAACAAGCAAAGAGACAAAAAAAAAAAAAAAGCCCCTAAATGATGGTGGTCATGGACATAATTGAAGCCTGGTGAGAAGATTCTTATAACTGGGATGTCAATAGAGATTAGTACAATCTATATAAATGGAAGGTGGAAAAGTATGGTTATGGAGCAAATAAAAAATATCTACAACCCTAGCAAGCTACAGATCAGTAGTGGTAAGTACCAGGGTAAATCTTTTGCGAACTCATAGACTGGAAAAAAAAAGAAATTACAGTGTGTGACCGATATAAAGTTGGAAAGAAAAAGAAAACTAGGTCTGTTCAAACTAACTGACTTTTGCATGCCCAGAAACCCTGGATATTTTTGATACTTACAAATAAACAGATATTTCTTGGGCAATAAATATGGAAAAACATGAAACATGAAAGAACATATAATATTGGGTTTTTATAAAATAAAAATAAAATAAATCTTGCATCTACTTCTTTTAGAAAGAAAGTGAATTTAGTATGTGCCCATCATTCAAGAATCGTAAGCATCCCAGTGAAAGCAAAGCATCGTGGTGCCATGAAGAATTCAAGTTTTAATTAAGGCATATAAAACACAAAGGCTGTTAGGAAATAATACTGAAATCCATCAGAAAGGAATATAATACAATTAAGATACAAGAAAAAAATAGATGCTTTCAAAGAAAGGAACAAGAGTTGGCTAAAGTGATTTCAAAAATGGATTCTTGTTGACTTTGATTAAACAGAAAAATAGGCATTTCGGAAACCGGAAAAATAATACAGAATCATGCTATACTTCTGATTGTTAAGTACAAACAAAACACAGTGAACATCTTACTTAGGTTTTGCACAATCAGCCTTTCCTGAATCAGTTTCTTTGACAAATATCTTGGGAGGAAGAGAAAAAATTCCAAACATATTCCACAGCAAAGTTAGACAAGTTATTCTGACAACTACCTACCACATATGGTAAAATATTATTCCTAGCTACTGCTTTCCAAGATAGAATTTTATTATTATACAGGTACAGTATGCCTTCTTGATTTAAAATGTTGAAATTACAGTTTCCCTCCATTTGTTGCCATTTGAGCAATTTATGAAAAAGTCCAAAATCATTAAAATTATAGAGTTAGTCTGTGAATAGTGATCTGGTTTTCATTTATCACTTCACAAAGCCTTTATATAAGAATACATCTAAAGTAACAATTTGGAACATTTTTTATTTCCTTTAGGTCATTGAAAAGTATGAACCATAAATGTTTAAATGCAGTAGTTTTCAATTACCTCTGGCGAAATGATAGCATTGATTTTTTTTTATGAAAAATGTCATCTGCTTTATCACAAAAAAAAAAAAAATTAAATGTTAAAATATTTAAATCTATAGATATTAGTGTCCTAATTAGGGTATTAAGTTTGAGTAAGGCACAAAAATTATTGTAACATATTATAGATATCAGAAAATTTTTCAGAGGAAATTACCATTTATCTAACAAAAGATAAAAAAAAAAAAAAAAGGAAAATTGATTTGTTGGGAAAAAAAAAGAACCCTTACGTTTAGTAAAAAACAGGGGAAAAAAATCCCCTCAGCAGTGTCTCAAGATGTAGGCAACTATGATATTAAATTTATTAATATTCCAGATTCTATTAACTTTTTTATCATGTTTCCAGTGGTTATCCAGCTTGGGAAACACATTCTGAGCAGGCTTTTACAAAATGAAAAGTAAATCCTCCAAAGAACAGAAATGCCCTCAATAACTTTGAAGAAAGGAAATCTTGTTAGTTTTGATTATTTATCATCCAGTCTGCATACCTAAAATGCAACTGTTTTACTTCTCAAAATGAAATGCATTTGATGATGCAAAGAATGAGCAAATTTGTAGTTCCTCTGGCTAAATTTCTTTCCTCAGATAGCCCAGATAGTATTAACAACAATAACAACAAAGAAAGCAAAATGTATTAATCTTTTTTTCCTATAAATGCTTTTTTTCTAGTGAGTCATCTTTTTAAATTGGGTGGAAGAAAATGGACTTTTGGTAGCCTTTATGTTTTTTCAGTAGGAAGATGATACATGGCTTAAACCACAGTAAAAGAAGAAAAATGTCCTTTGATGTATGACTTAAGTATTTTTCCCCATGGTCTTCCATGAGAAAAAAGTGATTTTTGCACTTACTATATGCTCTGTCTTCATGCAGACTCATGTCTGTTGTCATATTCTGAACAATTCTGAGTATAGCTTATATGGTCATAAACACTATAAATTGGCTAAAATAATTTAGATAAGACAGCCAAGAGTTTCCCACAGAAACAGATTCTGATTGAAACTGAAAAGTGGGAAGAAATTATTTGGTGTTTCAGTAGACATAACAACTAGTGATATTAGAAGTAAAAAGTTTTAAATGCGTTAAAGAAATAATCCAGGTACAATGATGTGGGTAAAGAAATCTTCGTTTCTTTAAAATGGATACTTTTTTTTTTAATGGGACATTTCAAAACAGAACAATGTATCAATTTCCTTGCAACGTGACCCCTATCTAGCATTACACAAATTAAATAATTTCCATGTCTAAAATAATAAACTATTTCCTAACTCGTTTGAGTATTATTTCAGTTATAGTGTGTGTTTTGACAATATAGTTCGACTAAGTATGTTTATTAATCGAGAAACTAAAAATAATCTTACAGTGATCTAAAGAAAATTAGCTATATATATAGTTGACAATACTTTGTTTTGTAAGAAGAATGTGAAATAAAACAATTCTGGATTATCCTGACATTTTGAGAGGAATCACTAACATGCTGCTGACTGAAATGACTGTGAAAGACTATGACAGCTTTTTGCAGTCAATCATCCTGTAAAGATTTGAAGATCTCACCTAATCTTTAAACAAGAGTTTTTAGGGACCTGCACCTTTGAGATGTCAAAATTTTGCCCTAATAGTAATTTTTCAGTACTTTGTCTTTCTTTTTTTTTGAAAATCAGTGCATCTACCCATTTCTCCACTGACATAATTTTTAATTTATTTGTTGATTACTATCTCCCACTCTATCTATAGTCCAGTCATAATTAAGTAAAAACAAACTCCTTTTTACTTTCTACATGATATATAGCTGACTATATAAATGTGCTTTGACTTGAATAACTTTTGGTTTTTTTCCTACTAGATTTTTGCAATTAATATGAATATGCATTTCAAGACAAGAAAGACTATCTAAGGACAAGCAAGGGGGGTACTATGAACTTTGTGACTCAGCTAGGGGGTCTCCCTTACCCTTTTACACCTTCAGTTTATTTGCATATCATTTTAGCTTGATTTTACCTCAATTTACCTTTTATACATTTGTTGTGGTTTAAACTCAGTCAGGCATGCAGCCTCTTTCTCACTTTCCTCCTTTCCTCCCCTCCGCTGCCAGAGCGACAGGGAGGAGAATCGAAAGAATGTAACTCCCATGAGTTGAGACAAGAACAGTCCAGTAACTAAGGTATAACACAAAACCACTACTGCTGCCATCAATAATAATAAGGGAAATAACAAGGGGAGAGAATACAACCGCTCACCACCTGCCGACTGATACCCAGCCCAACCCGAGCAGTGATCTAGCCCTGCTGTGTAAGTTCTCCCAGTTCCTATACTGGGCACGACATGCTGTGGTATAGAATACCTCTTTAGTTAGTTTGGGTCAGGTGTCCTGTCTCTGCTTCCTCCCGGCTTCCCCTCCTCCCTGGCAAAGCATGAGACTCACAAAGTCCTTGGTCATAGGAAACATTACTGAGCAGCACCTAAAACCATTGGTGTTATCAGCGCTGTTCCCAGGGCAAAAGTCAAAACCATAGCACTGCACCAGCTACTAAGAAGGAGAAAAAATGACTGCTATTGCTGAACCCAGGACAACATTACAGTATACATAAACTGTTGGCTAACTCTGAGACTAAGATTAGACCTAGCCACACCCAAACTCCATCAAGAGTTTAGAAAGGAAGGGGGTCCACTCTGAAACTCATTACTCAGTGGGAGAGTGTCTCTTAATCTTTGTGCCTTCTGTCTCTGTATTAACCATTTTAGCTCTGATTTTACCCCTATTTTCCATTTTATGTTTCATCCATGTAGTAAGTACTAGAATGAACCTTGCCATTGAACTCTGTTAAATTGTGCTTCTATAAATTCATATTAAAACTACTCTTACTAGCATATTTGATGATGATTCCTTGAGCAACCCTAAACCACTCATTTTGCAACATATGGGACATGGTCCGCTATGTCTTGCAGTTAAATTTCACCAACTGACCCAGCAAGACTCCATTTGCAATATCAAGCCTTTTAAACTGTCACAATTATTTGACAGCCACTGGAAGATGAAATCTATGTATAGATCTGAAAAATTACTGAAGTTGATACATCCTGGTTTATTGCCACAGGCTTGAATTTGAAAAATCGTTATTTTCACTGGAATTAATTATTCATTTTGTCTGCTATCCATTCAAGACTAATGTTACAATAAAAGAATCAGATTTCTTCAGTTTATGAAAATAAATGCTTCACCATATCAAACCATGTCGATGAGGCCCTTAGTGATATGGTTTAGTGGTGGTCTTGGCAGTCCTGGGTTAACGGTTGGACTGGATGACCTTAAAGGTCTTTCCCAACCTAGTTGATTCTATGACTATGGCATATTGTTAGGTCTCTTTCTTTGAGTTATATGAATTTTGATTGCATTTGATTATGAATTAAAAATGTTTACTGCTAAGAGAATTAACAGTGCTTTTGATGCTATATTAAAAAGAAAAAAAAAGTCTAGAAAGGCCACTATTCAGTTAATTTTATTGTTACTGGAGTATTGGAGTGACAAGTGAAACTTTCCTACCCAGTAAATGATAGAATCATTTCTATAAAGTATTTTAAATATACTGCAGCCAGAGGAAAAGATGTCAAACTTTTTCATCCATCCCATGAATTATTAAATGCTATCTTCCTCACTGCAAACAGATGGAAGGGAGCCATACTGAATGGCAGGAGTCTCTAAAAGTGCAGGTGAGGATTGCTCTAGCAGAGGAAAACAATGCTTCATAAGGGTCTGTTTTTAAAGGAAATAATTGGCAGAAATATTAAACAGGTTACTGATGAATTACAAGTCAGAAAAATGGAAGCATACTGTCATGAATATTTAGGGAGAAAAGCATTTTATGGGCTGTTGAAGCTAAAGACAGGAAAAGGGTAGAAGGTGAACTGAGCACAGAGCCTATATGGTCCGTAACTTTAAGACTAAATGGTACCTTCAGCCTATCAGAGAATCGCCCTAGGCAATGCCTATAGTAACAGGTAATTTGGCTCAATAAAAACAGGGAAGAAGATCAAAATTATTGTTTTTAAGACCTTACATCTATACAATTTTTAGTTTAGCTTTTACAGTTGTCTGATTACTAGGCCTGAACATCCCTCAACCACTTGGCCAAAGATATTCAAAAGTCCAGTCACTGATTCAAAGGCATTTTTTCTCCATTAGGGAGAGGAGCACAATTTTATGTATTTGGAGAAGAGCTTGAAGTTCCATTTCTTCCAAAAGGAATCCAATTCATATGTACCAAAACTTTTCCATTAAATAAACACAGTCAGTGGGAATAATCAGTGGATTTATTAAAAAGTGTGGGCTTCTTCAAAAATCTGTGGTGAAAGAAAACACAGCGGTGTAAAATAAGCCGTAACACTCCTTGAATGACCCTATTTCACCCTGCTGTCTCCAGAGGGACTGTACAGAGACATTGTACACTTCCTCCCCTACCACTTCTAGCTCCTCTTTTTATCTATCTCCTCTTTCACTATGAAATTTCAGCTATAGATGGTAGTGATTAAATACCCACATACAATGTTCTGTTATGGTTTATGATGTCATTAGAACTCTGCAACAGAAATGATTGATTGCTTAGCATTGCGAACCATTTTTGAGGGTGATACCTCTGAAAATAAATCAGCTGCTGCTACAACAGTAGAGACTTATGTTCTATTTTGTGAGTTCTAATACATGCAATGCCATGCTTTCACGTTATTCTGTGAATTATTTTAGTCCATATTTCTTTTCTGTTAAAGGATATTGCAATAATTCAAAAAATCCTGAGCTACAAACTATTCCTAAAATCAATGAGATTTAAAAATTTGCAGTTCTTTGTGTTGCTGGTTAAAAAAGACAGCTTTAAGATAAACTTGAGTATTGTCCTAGCATTTTGCAAACTAAGATTCCATTAAGCACATTTAACAAACCTGAATTTATAATCTGTTCATATGAACTTAAACTGTAAAGATATTACACAACTTGTCAAGTTAGTTTTAGTACGCAAGATGAGAGAAGATGATTTAGTTTCAAAATTGTTCTGGTAAATTACACTTTTGTTAGTAAAATCATATAGTTTAAGTACTTCTTCAGTCGGAGTGTGAAAAGCAATGACTAGGAATGTAAGTATTTGGGTTATGCTGAATGCATGTATGTTAAGACTGATCTACTGCTTCTTCAGGTTTATTCTTTCTGTGCTTACAAAACAGGTGGCATACTTGGAGGTACTTCTTGACTGTTTTTATGCTTTTAGACTTTAATTCTAACTTCTTACATTCCCATTTTTATGTTGTAAAACATGTATTAATGAAGTGTCTGTCAGGGCCTGGAGCACCCTCCTTTTGTTGTGGGTTCACCCTGGGTAGCAGCTCAGCACCATACACCTGCTCACTCATTCTAACCCAGTGGATTGCAGAAGTGAATCAGAAGGGGAACAGCAAAAAACCTCATGGGTTGAGACAAACACAGCTTAATAGGTAAAGCAAAAGCTGTGCATGTAAGCAAAGCACACTGAGGGATTCATTCACCATTTCTCATCGGTATGCACATGTTCCGTCACCTCCAGGAAAGAAGGACTTTTTCACAAGTAATGGTTACTTGAGAAGACAAATGTCATAATTCCAAACACCCCCCTCTTCCTCCTTTCTCCACCCCTCCCCCCAAGTTCTATATGCTGGGCATGATACCATAAGGTATGGAATATGCTTTGAGTCAGTTGGGGTCAACCGTCCCTGCTCTGTCCCCTCCCAGCTTCTTGTGCACCTCCAGCCTACTCACTGGCAGGGCAGTTTGAGAAGCAGAAAATACCTTGATTCTGTGTAAGCACTGCTCAGCAACACCAAAAACATGGGTGTTAACTCCATCCCAGCCAAGTACATAACAAGTACACCCTTGTTATGAGTTCAACTGGTGAGCTTCAAGACAAATTTGCTGATGAGGGAGAGCTGTTAAAACAGCCTGAGCTGGCCTTGGGAGGAAAACAAAAAATGCAAGAAGCCTCAGGAAGGCCCCACTGAGCTGCTCTTCTAGGAAGCCTCAGCAAGAGCTCTCCTTCTTGCACTTTGAGGCTGCTTTTAAGCAGACTCTCATCTTTTATATCAACCTGAGCCACATTACAATGGTGCTACAGTCATACCCATGCCTGGCCATGTACCCCATTGGTCTGGGCCCTGTCCTTGATTAGCAGGTTGACCAGCAGATTCACTAGCTTGACCTCTGACATGTCTCAGCATTAAGGACTTGCCTAGTGACCACTGGACTGTCTGACCCCAGCTGGAGTTTCTGGACTGACAATGACTCGCTGGATCCACATCCTGGCTTGACCCCTAGACCTGACCCAACAACAGAGACTTACCTGGTGATCCGGACTCTGCTGAATGTAACTACTGCCCCACTGCTACGGCCCTGCTCTTCTTGCTTGGATGCTCTGGGATGTGGCATGGAGCTCTGCTCCTGCTGGCCTTGTTATTACCCACAGCTCCCCTGCTTTTGCTGCTCCCTGACACTCATTAAGAGCAAATAATGACTGTGACATTCAGCAGACACAGGTGAGAGTCCCAGGACTCTGAAAAACTTGCTTTCATGAGATGATGGCTAGCATACATAATAGAATGATTGCTGTAAAATATTAGATGAGCATACAGAGTATGATTAATACTTTCGCTGAACAAAAGGGGTGTGTGTGAGCTGCAATCGACCAATCAAACTGAAGTGAATATCTGAGGAACTGGAACATCTCAACAGAACCTCTGTGCAGTAAATACAAGGACCAACTAAGAAAGAAAAAACAAAAACCCCAAAAAAAACAAACAAGTTAACTACCAAATTTTATGATACACTCTATTTTCTTTGAAAATAAAAATAAAAATAAAAATACATTAAGTGGTAAGACACACTTCAGATCCATTCATTTAAAGACCACATGACGGTCCTTGAATCTCAGTGGGTTAAGTGCAGTGATGCACACTGAGATAAACAGTTTGAATTAATCACGTTATTTTATGGATCATATGACCTTTTAAAAAATGTTCATAATTTTCCCTAAACTCTGAAAAAAAACACTGTATCCTAGTTATTTGGAGAAAATAAGCTGGACAGCAGGGAGAAGGCAGCAAGAACAGGAACAAGAAACCTCTAGGGTTAACATTAAGACAAGCAGATCACTTACCAATTACCATAGTGAGCAAAACAGACCCATCGTGGGGAAATTAACATTATTTATTGCCATTTAAAATAAATATTAATTACTGATGTGGGTAGTTGTTATGGTTTAAGCCCAGCCGGTAACTCAGAACCATGCAGCTGCTCGCTCACTCCCCTCTTCTTCCTCCCCCCGCTCCCAGAGGGATGGGGAAGAGAATCGGAAGACTGTAACTCTCACGGGCTGAGATAAGAACAGTCCAGTAACTGAGGTATAACACAAAACCACTACTGCTGCCACCAATAATAATGATAAGGGAAATAACAAGGGGAGAGAATACAACCGCTCACCACCTGCCAACTGATACCCAGCCCAACCCGAGCAGTGATCTAGCCCTGCTGTGTAAGTTCTCCCAGTTTCTATACTGGGCACGACATGCTGTGGTATGGAATACCTCTTTGGCTAGTTTGGGTCAGGTGTCCTGTCTCTGCTTCCTCCTGGCTTCCCCTCCCCCCTGGCAGAGCATGAGACTCAGAAAGTCCTTGATCAAGGGTGAGCACTACATAGCAACAACTAAAAACATTGATGTTATCAGTGTTGTTCCCAGGCTGAAAGTCAAAACCACAGCACTGCACCAGCTACCAAGGAGAAAAATTACTGCTACTGCTGAACCCAGGACAGTAGTGCTTAAAAAAAAAACAAAACAAAAAACACCCAAAAAAAACCCACTAATAATAACAGACATTTACATCTTTCTACCCTCCTCCCCCCATTTTGTATTTGAAGGATATATTTGATATATAAAACAAGGCTCAATTTCATTCCAAGCACCTGTCCTCCACACCCTGTTATCGTCCTGGATTACACTCAGTCCCTTCAGTGAGCCAACAAATGGTTCTGGGGTAGTGGGTGCGAGTTGCAGTCAGGATGTAGCAGCTTTTCTTGGCTGCTTCTTCCTTCCCATTCTTTTACGATGCTCCAGTATGTGTACTCCACACGACTCCCTGCCTCCTTTTGGAGTACTCCTGTGTGGGCTGACCCCTGAGCTGTAGCACTGGAGTCTTCTAAGACCAAACACTTTCTTTATTTAATGGAATGGGAGAGAATTGGGTGTTAGGATTTAATTAAAACATAACATAGCATGCATGTGAAGAAGGTGATCTCTTAGGGTCGTATATAGAAGGCTAAACAGTCACCTTTTTACCTTCAGGCTTTTTTTTTACATAATCATGTGACAGACAAAAAAGGTAACAGCTTTGCCAATGGGAACAAGAATGCGGGTTTCCCTGACTGTTTCCATTTCATTCGTTGATGCTTTCCATGGTCAGAATTGCCAGATTATGTTTGAGAAAGGCATCTTTTTTTAAATACAATAGCATATAACAAGAAACAGCGCTATAAATGTTTGCGTACAGGGTTCATGAACTACTGGTTACAGTAAATGACCTTGGAATCTAAAAACATCATCCAGCCAAGCAAGCAATATTGGATTTGTGTCAGAAGCATAAAATATTTAAAGACAAATAATAGAGGATCACAGGCAATTCCAGCATAGTGCGTGTGGACAGTTTATCAGCTCTTAGATTTACAGCACCACAGGTCTATCTGTGAAGCATAAACCAGTCAAGTTGTTCTACAGCTGGTGTCATAATAGTTTTACAGGGCATTTAAAAAGGAATATGCAACAAGGACACATTTCCCTAAGGAAAGCCATAAATAAGAACAAAACAGTTTTTGAAGAAAGAGCAAAGGGCATTTAGCCTGTCACAGCACATTCCCTTCTCTGTATTTCATTTTCTTCATTGGCCTATATAATCACAGTTTCTTGAATGATTCCAATGTTTTCCCTTGAATACCCTTGCCTAATAGAACATTAGATACATTTATTATTTTTCAGAAGCTAAATTGCTTCTCAAAGTCTGCATAATAGGAATTTGTTTTGACATCTATGTGTTCAAAATTTTATCACTTATTTTGCTGCTTAAATTCTATCGTCATTAAACCGATGTTTACTTTAATACTCATGTGCACAAAACAATCTAACCAAGCAACTGAAAAGGTACAGTCACACTATAAATGGTAACTTTAAACACTGAAATAGAGAACAGTGCAAACCTAAGGTGTTTAAAAAACTCAAGTCACACACATTGGGCCCTATTTCCCATTGGCCAATAGCACAGTGGATGGATAACCCAAAATAAACAAGTTCTGAAGTACTCATCTGTATTGGGGTTGCACAGAGGTAACATCAATAGTAACAAAGAGCCAAGCAATTATATTGAAGTCATAACCTCGTGTACTGGGGAAGACAAAGGAAGAGGCTATTTGAGACTGCTATCTTTTGCTGTCACTGAGGCTCTGTCCTGTCAGGATTGAACTAATGCACAGAAAAACCCACTCACCAATTAGCTTAGTTAAAATAACCTAAAATGTTATTAATTCATTTGAAATACCTAAAAGATTTTTTTTAAGGCCCTTGTGCAATTGTTTCCTTGTATCTAAGTCTTCACCTTTTCCTTTAATAACATTTTTTCAGTCATGTTACTCAGTCTCCCAGTTAGGAAGAAGTGCATTTCAGTCTTTCTGCCAAAACTTCCTTGCAGCTCTTCCAGAATCTGCTCAAGCAGGAACCTTGGATGGCTAACTTAACCTATTCAGTGCTTGTATGTAATGCCCCTTTCTTAAATAAAGGCTTTTGCTACTTACTAGACTCAGCCTCCTTCAGACCTGCCAGAGTAAAACCTTACTTTTATTCTTGGAGAAAAATCAGAGACATCAACCAGCAATTAAATCCTTGTGCTGCTTTCTTTGTTTGTCGTTTGCTCTCCATCCTCTCTACTTCCTTGAACTTAAGTAGGTTAAAATTGAATACATAAACCACCTATGAAATAATTACAGAAACCAGTACATGAGTTCCTGGTTATTTACTGGGGTACTACTAAGGTGGTACTCCTGAAGACATTTATAGACTAACAGTCCTCAAAAGAAAAGATTCCTCAGCTCCTGTTCCTAAGACAGCTATCATCCAGGTGATTTTTAACCAGCCTGTCTGATTTTACTGCACCGTTTCTGAAGAATTTAGTGCAGAAATGCAAACAGATCTTGGCTGGGATAGATGCCACTTGTCCTGAGTGGCTTTTTTTATTATTATTTTAGAATCACTTACTTTTTCAGACTAAGTGGCTTAAACATATACTACGTACAATTCAATTGATAGTTAATAATAAAAACCAAATGCACCCCTTCACAAATGAGTGCCCTTGGAGATACATGTTGGATTTAACATTCTCTTTCTCACACCAGGAAGCTTGTATGCTTCTTTTCAGTAGGAGGAGAGTTAAAAAAACACAGCCTCACAAGAACTCGACTGGTGGAAGACAAAAGGTTAGCTACAGTAAGGCTTAATTAAGATCTCCCACTTCTTGAATGACTGCTACAACTTTTTTCTAGTTCTTATTGGAGATATTTTCTCCTAAAACTGTACTTAAAAATTAAGAGATACATACACATTCTGCTGTGAAGCTTTTGTATTTATTGTCAGCTCACACCTCATCTACAAACGTGAATACTCTTGATGCTTCAGTAGTTAACAGCAGTCCCGTATATTGGGTCACTCCAAAGGGAGCTGCACAATCACTGGAAAAGCACTGGGTCATTTAAGCTCAGATGGTAACTCAGAACCACGCATCCGTTTGCTCACACACCTCCTCCTTTTCCCCCCACCTCCAGGTGGGATGGTGAGGAGAACTGAAAGAATGTAAATCCCACGGGTTGAGATAAGAACAGTCCAGTAACTAAGGTATAATACAAAACTGCTGCTAATAATGATACAGCAAATAACCAGGGAAGAGAATATAAAACTAAAAAGGGAAAGGGAAAAAAACAATAAACACAAGTGATGCACAATGCCATTGCTCATGGCCCTCCAACAGATACCCACCTCAACCCGAGCAGTAACCTGGGTTTTCCCGGTAACTCCACCCAGTTTATATACTGGGCATGATGTGCTGTGGTATGGAATACCCCTTTGGCTAGTTTGGGTCAGGTGTCCTGTCTTTGCTTCCTCTCACCTTCTTGTGTCCCTCCTCACTGGCAGAGCATGAGATACCAAAATGTCCTTGATCGAAGTAAACATTACTTAGCAACAACTAAAACCTCAGTGTGTTATCAGCATTGTTGTCAGACTAAAGCTGAAACACACCACTGCATCAGCCACTAGGAAGAAAAATAACTGTTACAGCTGAAACCAGGACACTGTATCACAGCTTAAATTGTCGGTGAATTTGTGTTCAACAATCTAGCGTGAAAAAAAGCTAATAGGTAGTTGTATGCAGTTATTTGTTCTATTAGAATTCTTTTATTGCTATACTATTATTCTTTGCTTGCCTATACATTTTATATATATATATAAAACTAGCCTGTCCCAATTCCAAAATATTGCTGTACTGCTGAGAGTTGCCTCTGGTCTTCAGACTCATGACAATGAGGACTATATCCACATCTGCAAGTGGTAAAATACAATTTTATCAGGCTTACAGAGCAAACAAATGAAGATGGGAAAATGGCAACCATTGTGTGTGTCTTGAGCATTTACTTTGGGCCAGCTCTACTTAGGTCCCACAATGTGCACTCTAGAGAAACTGGAGTGCATTACACGAGCCCCTGGAATGAATCCAGTGGTTTAGGTTTTGGCCAAAAGGAATTCAGTAACTGCCTGTCTGAAACAACTCCGGTATGTGACTCATAGGAGACAATCGGAAGGTGAATTTCAAAGCTATTCTCCTGATCTAAAGTGAAAATACTAAAGAAGAATTATACAATAGCATTAGAACAGCTCATCTAAATCTTTACTACCCTGCTTTCTGATAATATCAAAAATTACATTGACTGAATACACCAGCATGGCATGCACTCTCCTCTATCTTTTGTTCCAGCACTTATCTTGCAATGTTTGTGCTATCTAACAAAGATCACCAAATATAAGAAACTGCCTCTTTGTAATACCGTGAATATTTGGAATATACAATGTGAAACACAGAAAATGTTAAATTCTGTTTTCCCTCTTTATTTTTCAGAAAATGCTCTCTGCTTATGTTCTATGCATACATAGGTGTATCGGGTGACCGTGGCAAGGTTTTGGTAGCAGAGGGGTTGCTAGGGTGGCTCCTGTAAGGAGAAAAGAAGAGAGAATGGTAGGGAAGATGATAGGAGAGTGGAGGGAGGGGGAGCACAGGGGAGAGGAGAGGATGGTTCCTGGCAGGACCTGTGGTCCATGGAGAGAAGCCCATGCAGGAGCAGGTTTTCTGGCAAGAACTGTGACCCTGTGGGGGACCCAAGCTGGAGCAGTCTGTTCCAGAAGGACTGCACCCTGTGCAAAAGGCCCATGATGGAGCAATTTGTGAAAAACTGCAACCCATGGGAATCAGACTGTTTCCCATGGTGGGGACCCCATCCATTCAGTGAATTTGCCAGTTCTTGTGATCTGCTAGCCTAAGCATATACCTACGCTGGTCACTGTGAATACCCTATTCTACACATTCTTTAGAGTTATTGCAGGGTTTCATACACCAAGCCTGTAGCTCTTCAACTGGAATTCAGCAATGTCAGCATTACTGTGTCAACATGACAGGTGCCTATTATGTGGTTTTGATATCCTAGCTCCCATTGCTGGAGGTAAAAATCTGGTCAATATAACTCTTGGTTTCAAGGATGGCATTAACAGATCAGATAGGTAGGGTGAAGCTTCATTGACTGTGCAGATTACATCACCAACGACAATAATGTAAACTCAAACATATCATGTAATGTTCAGATGTCTAGTCTTATGCAGGCATTTAAATTAATGTGAACTGGATTCCTACCCTAATTGAACATTCCTCTGAACTTACTGGCATATTGTGCAGCAATACAGCATTTGCAGCAATGGAAGCACTTGTGTGAACAAGATAAAGGCCAAAATTTACCAAAGCTAAGTTTTATGTTTCTATCAAGGGGCTCAAATTAGTAGTACAGTTGGCATATGGGTTCTCTAAAGTTCATACAGACAGTTGAGGAACTCAGAAGTGACAAAATTAACTTTTCCAGGCTTCCAGACTTTGCCACGGTACTTACTGATACACTATGAACACAGAAAAGTGACATAACAATTCTGTTGCTGCAAACTATTTGTACAGACAGTTTTCCTGTTGCTATCATTGACAGAGTAACACAGTAATTTTGAAAGAGGTAAATTAAAAAAAAACAACATAGCTATCAAATATAGACATACCTTTGGCATGGATTTAGTATTAAAACATCTATTGCTTATTTTTGCAAACTTTGGCCAATAGTGTCTTGTGCACTATAATACCTGTGCACTGCAAACGACAGGCAGGCATGAGCAAAAATTGCAAACATTCTCCCATTATCACCCAGGCTTTCATTACATTGTAGCCCTTCTATAGACTTTGCTTCCGCTGTAACATGATTAGTATTCCTGGTACAACCTTACAGTATGCTTATCCAACTGCTTGTATCTGTTTTGAGCAACATCTTTGTTAGCAGGTCACACCACTCACCTGTCCTTCAAAACAGGGTAGAAGGAAAGTCAATCAATAAGCTATTAGGCATAGGCAAAGACTGTGACTTTCTATTATGGTATCTGGAAGGACAAAGTATAAAAGAAACAAAGCACAAGTTATTTCTTCATACGTGCTCTTGGCCTTAAAATTACAGGTTTTTATTACAGTTTCTATATTGGAACCTAGAAGTTTAAAAATGTTATAATGAATTCATAACCTCAATAGATATATATAAAATATAATTCTTGTACTAAAACCTTTTTCTTCTGAAAACTAAAAATTGTACAATGTCTTTCAAATATCCTATAACTTAATATTACATGAACTGTAATGGAAACAAAATCTTTCTTTCAACTGATATTTTGCCTCATTGGTTAGATTGTGCCATATTAACACAAAAGTTATAGTTTGGAGTCTTTGTGTGTTCAATTAGGACACAATTACATTCGCTATGGATATAATAAACACTTTCAGTCACCCAGGATCAGGGACTCAGGCACACTATTCACTGCATGACTGGGTTTTTCACAGGACATTTTTTTAATCTCTTCCTTGCCAGCACTTCAAAGGATTTTGTATAAAGAATTCAGGTTCTCTGTTTTAAAGGGAATTGTTATAACCAGAACAAGAGGTAATTAGAAGTGGAAATGAAATATTTATTGATTTCACATCAAGATAAGTCATTTGTATGCTGAAAAGTTACGAAGAAAAAGGGTTCTAATTTAAACAAATATCGTATAATAACCTCTACAACATGAAGACATTTGATCAATGCTGGAGAACAAAGTGGACTCTGAGTTGGTTCTTCTCCTCAGAACTGTGTCTTTGAATACGAAAACTTCAAAAACGTATTTTACAATGGCTTCTAGTATAATAAACTAAAATTGGGACAAATTCTCTTTTTTTGCAGAAAACATTAGCTAGAAAAATGTCAACAGTCTGGAAAAAACAGGTACAGATGAGGTAGTTATAGTTGCTTCCATTAATTTGTAAAGGACTATTTAATTACTATTTTTATATGGAAATAAGAAGAGAAATGCTGCAATTTGCATTATGACTTGCCTACTGTTGCAAAGGCATGTTCCTTCTAGATTTGAAATGATCTTTCATATTTTTAAGTCTTTCTATAACTTTTATTCAGGTTGTGTTAACAGGTTGGTGGGTTGTGATAGTAGCCTAGCAGATAAGTGTTAGACGAAAGTCTGAGTCAGGATTTTTTTTTAAACAAATCAGACTTGTTTAAGGTCAAGGAGCATATAACTGGAGGATTCCAGGATTCTAAGTCATTCCAATGCTATTCCATACAAGTTTTTTTTCCTGATCATCTCAGACTATCTTTATTAAACAATTTACAGTATGAGGGAGATTGGGAATTCCCATATATTTAATTATCCCAGAACCCTTCAAAGCAGCTTTGGTCATAAGGACTGCACTAAATTTTGCTTTCAGAAGCTCCTTGATGCTATATGGATGACTGACAGTTATTTAATACTATACTTGTCAAATGTCATGTGTGAGCTGCCTCCCCCATGCACTCATCTAGGTCAGATCACTCTCAGTTAAATGTATCTCAAAACAGTTTCTATCTCACTGATTTTTCATCTGAATCTTTATTCTTTACAAATAAAAGAAGCAAACTAGGTCTAGCAAGAGGAAACAGGCTATTTCCAGGCAGATTTACCACTCTCCTTTACACATTCACTTCCACTCAGCTGACACTACCTTTTCTAGCATAGTTTGTATCTGTTCTGTACTTCCTTGCCAAAATCTAAATATTCCCTCACTTCCTTCATGATTTCTCCCTTGAAAATGTCATGTGATCTTCATTTTTGTAATATTTTGATTCATATTCTTTGCCTGCTGTCATGGTCAGAGAGAACAATCAAGAAACATGCAAAGATAAGCAGTGGGCTACAGTCTGCTCCAAATTTGAACCCCTTATCTTTAGATAGTGTTATCATAGAATCATAAAATAGTTAAGAGTTGGAAAGGACCTCACGATCATCTAGTTCGGTTTTCAAGTTCATAAGCAATCGGAACAGAGATCTTAATATATAATAGCATTATGTAATTCTGATGAAATTCTGATCTCATTCCTTGGAGGGGGGAAAAATTGCCTTTCCTATTTAGAACTGAGATTATCATTTGGTCCTCAAGCAAGCTTGTGTGTGGATCTCTTCAGTCTATCTTTCACTCCCAAGTAGTAATCATAACACTCAGATTATAAAGTTTCCCACTGCAAAGTCAGGTAGGCTAAGCAACACAAAAATATAAACAAATTCTAATCAATTAAAAGCATTCCAACAGCTAAGCCAAAAGAAAAATTATAAACAATTAAACAAATAAATTATAAAATAAGCAATGAAATCGTGCATACAAAATATCATAGAATCATAGAATAGTTAGGGTTGGAAAGGACCACAAGATCATCTAGTTCCAACCCCCCTGCCATAGGCAGGGACACCTCACACTAAACCATCCCACCCAAGGCTTCATCCAACCTGGCCTTGAACACTGCCACGGATGGAGCACTCACAACCTCCCTAGGCAACCGAAGAAATGAAAGTCTACTGGAATTACGAACTCAAAATACTCTGAAAGAATCACACAAAATCAAATTGAAACAGTAAAAAGACTGAGTAGAATTGAGACTCAGATGTTTAAGCCCCTGAAATCCAAAGGGTTAGCATCTGAAGTACTAATTTCATTAATCATAGGATTTTTAAAGGGTGCTAGGAAAGGCTTAACAATATGGAACAGTGGAAGACTAGAACTTGTGCCTGTGTCAAATTAAATGTGTAGTGTCTCTGTTCACTGAGTATTTAAAATGCATTATAATTTTTTTATTTTCATACCCATATTGAGCCAGATAGATACATAAATCTCTTAGCAGCTCATTTAGTGAATTTTTATGTAGCTTACAGTAATAATGCAATGTGATCCTCATGAAAATCTGCAGGATACATTTATGAATCTGAATGAACAATTACTATAAATAGCACAGACGGATGCAAAATGGTGAGTTCAACGTATCTCTATTTGTTATACAGACTAGAACAATCATATACTAACAAATTTGTTCACACTGAAAAATTAAGAGATGCCATAACTAGCTAAGTATTAACTTTGTGGCCCTCGAGGTTTTGTTGTATTTCAATGAAATGCCAAGAAAGATTAACAAACTGTTCTTTAACATCTGTAAAGTATTATGCTGTTCTTTAACATCTTTAAAGTATTATGCCAGTTTTGTCTCTTATTCTCTTGTAAAACAGTTGTACTACAGAAAAATCAACTTCCATATCCTAAACCTAATGAAGCTACAATTTTATGTCTTTTTCTTGTAGTGGAATACATGGTACAATTACATTCCAGGAACATTCTAGGGAAATACAGGTACTCAGCAGACTTGTATGAGTGCTTTCCAGGTAACCAGTTCTTATTATTATTACATTATCGTAAAATATAAAGATGAAATGCTTCTTTAAAAAAGGAGTAATTTTACATATGAAATACAAACTCAATTTTATTATATATCATTATATTTACTTATATTAGCTTACATAGCCTTACTTTTACTAGGAAATAATTCATCTTTTAAAAATACCTATACTGAGCTATGACAGCGTTAATTTCTTAGATATCCTACTTTACCATAAAAGGATGTAATAGCTAGTATTCTTACCTAGGAACCATTTATTAATCAAATTCTTTGTGTTAAGCACATTCAGGTAAAAAGTTTGTATGTCCTTTAAAACGTGTCAGCAACACACGCTTGCTCAAAGTAGGCTGATGTTGCATTAAGAGGAGTATTGACAACAGGTTGACAGAGGTGATCCTTCCTTCTACTCAGCAGATGATGCCACATCTGGAGTGCTGTGTCCAGTTTTGTGGTCCCCAGTACAAGAGAGGCATAGACATACTTCAGGAAGTCCAATGAAGGGCCACAAGAATCATGCAGGGACTGAAGCACCTTTCCTGTGAGGAAGGGCTGAGAGCTAGGACTGTTAAGCCTGAAGAGAAGGCTCAGGTGTCTCATTGATGTATAGAAATACCTGAAGGGAGGGTGCAGAGGATGGAGCTGGGCTCTCTTCAGTGGTGCCCAGTGACAGGATCAGAGGCAAAAGTCACAAACTGAAACACAGCAGGTTTCCCTCTAAACATCAGGAAACATTTCTTTTTTTTTCTTTTTTTTTTTCTAACCGTGAGGATGACTGAGCTCTGGCATATGTTGCCCAGGAAGGTTGTAGAGTCTCAAAAGCTGTCTGCATATGGTCCTGAGTAGTCTGCTCTAAGTAGCTCTGTTTGACCAGAGATATTGGACAAGATAACCTCCAGATACCCTTTCTAACCACAATTATTCTTTATTCCGTGAAGTCACAAAGAATAATTTGAATAGTATTAGTCATTAAAGTTAGATATAAATGGATGTATTTCAAGTACTGCCTTTGGGTTTTGAGTTAATGACGGTTTTAACTTGAGTTACATTTTTTTAATGTGTTTTCTTTTACTTGCTCTACAAGTTGAAGTATTTTAAATCTCGCTTGGTACCTCATACAAGAACTTGTTATTTCCTAGACAACATGCTTCAGTTATTTCTCCTTTGGAATGTACTGAATGTATCCCAAGCTTTGCATGCTTCCACAATCATTCAAAGCAACATGTGTACTCCACCATGACAACTTCTCAAAAGGACTTGAATCATGTTAAGGTTTCAGCTCTGGGCAAGTAAAATAATTTTTCTGCATACTAAAATAAATGTACAACTTCTGCCTTCAGTCAGTGAGAAGAATTACTCATATCTGCAAATCTGTGATTATGTCAGTTTTACGATTTTTCCTGATATAGTGTAGGAAATAGTACAGTAACTCATTCACTGAAAAACAGTGTCCAGATTTCTCCTTGGGAATGGATGCCTCAGAAGACAATGTTTACGATCTCCTTGTGTGTGTTTGTAACAGCAGCCTTACCTCCCAGACTGTATGAGGGATATTTCTGTTTCATCTTGAAAGGAATGGAACCCAAAGGTCCGACACCAGGAGGCAGCAGCACCCATATGTCCCAGGAGTGCCCCAGAAATTAAAAGTCCAGAAGTCCAGTCCTGGGAGCTAGCTAGAAGGCTTTTTACTACCACTTTGACAGGGAAAAGGAAGTTGAGTCTTAGAATAACACAGTAATATAGCCATAAAATCCTCCTTGAGCTAAAAAGCAAGGACTTTTCGCTTCAATAAAAGAAAAATTCACATATAAAGAAACAGTAACAAAGAGCAACCATTTTCAGTATGTGCCTTGGAATGCTTAGTCTCTTAACATCCAGTGAATAGCTTCATATTCTTCTTAATTAGCATCTTCATTCTGCATTTAAATTTTGGACAAATAATTTTCTTGGCTATGTTATGAGACTGAAGTCATATGAAAATGTGCTCTGTGAATGAGCACGCTCAGTTGAAATTCCTCTGTCCTAACAATGCTGACTTGAAAAGAATGGACAGGCTGAAGGAGGTGGCTTTCTGAGTCATTATCATACCCTGTATTAATAATTCTACATAAATGGTAATTTTAAACATCTTTAAAAGGCTGAAGAGATTAAGTTCTGAGCCAGGGGGTGATGGATGGAGGAATCCATCCAGCTGACATACTGCACTACCTAGTTCTTTGAAAAATTGAGAAACTTTACCATCAAATGAATAATAAAATTTTAAAATTATATGCCCAATTATAAGATGTTTGCAAATAAGCCTCAGTAATTGTTTTACAGTAATTATTAATGGTTTACAAGAATTGGCTTCATATCTCTTCAGCATAATGTTACAATGGAGGAAACAAGACCAGTATGAGTGGCTCCTTTCATTTTACATTTAATTTGCAGTCTAAAATGATACTGTGGGTTTTGGTTTTGTTTTATTTGAGGGACGATTCAAATCCTTTGTAAAATAAATACTCCAGATTGAGGTATGTATATAATCTATGCCCAACTGCAGCATCTGAAGGTGCTCAGATATGCTATGTATACTTGAACATAGCTTTGCATGTTTTTTTTAACACCAATATATATCAAGAATATTCAACCCAGGTAAATAATTGGTTAGAACAGGATTATACTGACGCCTCGACAACCTTTTTGCTATTTAAGTGCTGTTGCTTGACCAATTTGTTACTTATTAAAATGGAAGAATGGCTGAAACCTAAAGAAAACAACTTGACATTTAGATACTTAACTTTTTAGATACTTTTTCCATCAATGCTAATATGGCCATAGAACAGTCATCCCAGATGCCATATAATGATGAAGTAACACTTATTAATTACAAATGTTGTTTAATCTGTTTTAGACGCTAAAGGTTATGTATTCTTTTATTCTTTACTGTGATTAAATCTGTCGAGAAGCAAAACCTTTTAGAAATTAAATGAAACTTAAATAAGATTTTTAACCCTCACAGTCTTGTGGACCACTGGGAATACTGTTCAAAGAATGAAAAAAAAATATTTTCTACATTAAACACTCTTCATCTGTTGCTCTGAAAGCTATGAAACTATTTCCAAATTATGTTAAAATGAAAATGCTTGGTTCAATGGCATACAAAATGTAACACATCTGACTAATAAATGTATTTTGGAAAGAGAATCCATGCTGGACATAGGTATGAGTACTTTTCAAGCAAGCATATTTGTAAATTACTGTATGGTTTGGAAATAGAATGAAAGAACCTTCTGGTTTTAAAAATAGCATCACCTGATAATGTGATACAGCTGGTAACTGTCCTGATTTTCTTATTTTATTGTTAGCCTCTGCTAACTCTAAGCATTAGCTAGATTATAGCTCCATAATTTAAAACTGGGGTTTTTTTTTAATAACGTGATACCATCTAATCTCTTAAATAACTGCCTAATTCTACTTAACTTCCTGAAGTTAGACATTAAGAGAATAGCATCTGACATGAAACTGGACTCATAAATGAACACAGAACCTGTGATTTAGCTCTTGGTGCTCACATAGAACAGCAGTGCTTCAGGAAATCAAGACTTAGCAGAAAGAAAGGTGCTTTTGCTTCAGATCCAACGTTCTATAGTTTGACCTTGAAGCAAAATTATAGGTACTTGACCTGAGTAAAGGCAAAGAGAATCTCTATCTAATGAGATCTCTTTGAAAGTATTTATTTCAGCCTATCACTAAAGTAAACACATTACAGCTTTAGAGAGGTTATGTAGAGGACTGCAACCTTTCATTTAATGTACACCAGACATCAAAGACTTTCTTTTTTAAAGACATGCTAAGCCAAGATGGCATAATTTTCGCATTCTAAAGTGCATGCTTTTACCAATCATATGAGATAGGGGAAGGTTCCAAACTTTTATTTGTTTTTTCTATCCACTTACTGTTTTAAAATTACTGTAATGTAAATGCTAATTTCTAAGTGGGAAATAAGGAATGAAAGCTAACTTTCTGAGATGGTCTAACGAGAACTGCATACAAATTCTGCAGAAATACTTGAAAGATAGCCTTGTCCTATTTCGTAAGAATTGCACTAGGTGTCTCTCATTCCTTTCCCTTTTATAAAAAATTCGTATTTGAAAATACATTGGTTACTGAGAGTGGAGAGCAGTCAGATTCTGCTCTTACCCTAACTGCATTTAATAAGCTCCTCAAGTAAAGCTCTCTGCAAAGGTGCATTTGCATGACCCACCTTACTGCCAGAACTAGCTAACAAATACTTTTGTTCATGAAATATGTGACAAAAGATACACTTCTTTTCTGAATGCAAGAATGTAAAATATGAATACTTGTTGACTGTCCTTTTGATTTGGCCCATCATCATTAGAATCTCTCTTTGTAGGGGCTCTGTTTTTATAATTGTTTCGTTCTCTGTACAGGGACATATACAGTTGAAATGCAGAAGTATGCATTAAATAATCTTTGATGAATATTTTATGAAATTTGAAGGAACAGAACTTGGGACTTAATGATAAGGTTGTGCTCTAGCCCTTTCCAGATTAATACAAACCTCAGTATCTTAATGAAATTTCTAGAAGCCTTTTCTGTTGATCTGTTGAAGTTTTGGGGCTGGGGCTGAGCCTTGCTAAGTTCTGCCTCAATTCTTTTATATAATGTGATACTTGTCTTCAGGCAGTTTTATAGCACAAGTTCCTAACTCTCTTTCAGTCAGTTTTGGATAAAGAATATTTTCTTTGTGTTTCAAATTCAGAGCAATACCTGACTGGCCAACTGTTTGAAACTTAATTTGCACTTGGTACTCTACACAGAGTTCACCTTCATAAATATATAATTGATTTCTCTCCTGGAATGAATTGTGAAGTTGTCATGCAAAACATTTATCTCACTAGTTTTGGTAAGGCATATTGCCCATTTCATCTCGGGAGGTAAGACACAAAATGTCTACGCTGTACTACTCTTCCCTTGTTACTTCCCTTATCATTATTATTATTGGTGGCAGCAGTAGTGGTTTGTGTTATACCTTAGTTACTGGACTGTTCTTATCTCAACCCGTGGGAGTTACATTCTTTCTCTCCTCCCCATCCCTCCAGGAGCAAGGGGAGAAAGGTAGGGGGAGTGAGCTTACGGCTGTGTGGTTCTGGACTGCTGGACGGGCATATGAAGATGACACACACTCTCAATCAGTGCTTTTCAGCCTGACTGCTTTCTTAAAACAAGTTATTTAACTACATATTTTCAGGTAGTATCTGTGAGAATCTCACCATTTTATTGGTTTTGGGACCACACTCTAAATTTGTTAGCTTACAACTTACTCTCTCTTCCCTGTACTTTTCATTTGTATTTATCATTTGCAGTATTTTCCAGCTTAGAGTAACTTGTAACTACTAAATAGCAGCTTATTGCCTTCTCCAGACTTTATTAAAGTTACTAATTTTATATTGCATATCCAGATTCTAAATACTGCTGTTCATTGTTCTCCTTCATTTGCTGTTCTTCAGATAGCTTTCAATCTATGAACAGTTTTAATGTGTAATTACGATTAATTTTCAAGTAGTATTTTTTATGATGAATATACCATTCTTTCTAAAGAGTATATTCGTCTGCTGCATTCCCCAATTTTTGCTTTTATCTGAACAGAGATCAAACATGTTTTGGAAGATTTGCTGCTCATTAATCTGTACCATGTACCAATCATGAAAATATGATCACCATTTAGAGGTTCACCTTTCTTTATTATGTATGTCCCATCATTTTGGTGGGAACAAGTCTGGGGTTGTGTTTCTAACCTGAAATTTTCATAGTTTTCTTAAAATTTGAAAACTGACTTTATGAAAACTGCAACTAATAATTTTAAATGACATATTAATTCATTAGCTCCTTAATAATTTCTAATGCTACAAGATGCACATGGAAAGTAAATTTTCATTTCTGCTTCCATTTAGTTTTCTAATCCATGAGCCACATTTATCATTCTGCATGGTAAAAGTGATGACATTTAATCAAAAACTGACACAGTTTAATTTTTGTGAGTTTTAATTTTAGCTCACATTAATTACTCTTTTTTTTTTCAGGATATGTATTACACAGTAAATATTGAGTATGTGTAAGCATTCCAAGAAATCACAGAATCATAGCATAGTTAGGGTTCGAAAGGACCTTAAGATTATCTAGTTCCAAACCCCCTGCCATGGGCAGGGGAATGACTGAAGCATTTAGATTTTTTATTTATGCTCATCCACCAGTGATAGGGGCTTAGCATACAGGCATCTAAACTGTATACCTTTGCCTCTCCTTATAAAGAGACATGTAGACTATACCCATAGGCAAAAATTAAGAAGACCTGGCTTGACCACTAGCTCATGGCTGAATGACAGACATCCTCAATGTCAAAAGTTTCCAATAAAAGCGTTGGCTTTCACAGAGCCAGTTGGAACGATCTGGTCCAAAAATGTTGAGTAAATTTGCAATTAAGTAATATATGGTTGGCCAGAGGTCTGGTTTAAGCTCTTTCTGTGGTTCCCATCTACACAGCAGGTTACACGGAAATAGAAAATAGTGCATTATCCAGTTGGTAGCTTTCCTCTGGTTCAAAAATCAGATTTTTTTTTTCCTGTCTCTTTTGTTCAGCAATTTTTAATGTTAATAATCCTGAAACTTTTCATTCTATTCCACTGGAGACTACTACCATAGACAGTGTTGAAAGTTTTTTAGAACCCAAGTATGAACTGAGAATTTATCCTTAAACTCACTGACTTAAATTTCTGAGGTACAACTTTCTCCCACAGGATCTACATTAACTCTTTTCAAAATAGCAATAATCAAAACCTGATACTTATCACTTAAATTTTATTTGTCCACAAATAGCATATTGATCACTTATGTTTGTTTGTTTGTTTTGTTTTTTTGCCTAAACCCCTTTGCATTTAACTTGCTAAGAACATACTGATTATGTAAGGTTAGCTAAGTTGGCAGTTCTAATTGTTCCTCTATTCAGGGAACACTGCCTAAGATGACATGACAATAAATATACAACTAAAATTGATAGATTTTGTAGCATTTTGCTTGAAGATTTACACATGAAAACTGCAAAACTGAAATTATGTAGCAATATTTGGAAGTAACAGGTTTTGTGGTTTTCACAAAAGAGATAAAATAATCATAGGTAATAAAATGTCACTTTTGAGCTAGAATCTGGAAGAATGCTTTTCAATGGGTTTAGATTAATTGTGCCTTTTTCATGATAATTTGAGAGCAGATTTTTCAAGTAGAGTGGCTATTAACCCTAGCATAGTATTTAATAATATGCAACTGTTGTCTGTTGCTTCTTTACATTCTCCTTCATTCAAAAGATTTTTTACATAAAAATCAGTCTTGTAATAATATACTAATGCTCTCATCTCATCTGAAATCTTCCAGCCAAATCCCAGTCAAATCCCAGCCAAAATAAGCACAAAATGAAAAAGCAAATATCTGTCAATGACAAAAAATTCATGTCTTCTACTTACCTATATTATCCTATTGCCAAAAATTATAATGAATAACCTTGTCCTAGTGAACACTGCACTAATATTTTTCTATAAGTGCATCTTAGTACCCTAAACGGAACTGGTTATGAGAAAATGCAAGACAAACTTGGACGGCTTATAACTTTTGCAATTAACTTGACAGTAACTAATTGCAACCAAAGGTTGTCACAGAAGCTTCCTGCTAGGAAGTCTAAGTGGTGTACATAAAGTAGATAAATAATGTGGTGTATAAATGAAAGAAAAGGAAACTACATTCATGTACTGAAGTGATGACAGCTATGAAACTACCTAGAGAGATGAGGGAGAGAAGGGTCATTCTTCTTTGTCATGAAGTAATCACTTACTACTCAGTAGGCACAATCAAAACAGCAACATCATTTCCACTCAATGCAAATTCTCCTCTGAGTTCTGCATACGCTTTAGCATGTACATGTCCTGATTTGGGGATTTTTTGTCATTCTCATTTTTCATGTACTAAATTTTCAATACATTGCCCTTACTTTCTCATTCACTATAAACTTTCTTATTGTGCTGTTTAGACATTAAGGTGGTCAACATACTGCTAGTCTTAGACACTGCATACAGCCACTCGCTGGGGATGTTTCAGATGTCCATCACTTATAGTTAGGTGTGATATTTATATTGTAGGTCTGCAAAAGTAATATGTGCAGCAAACTTTGACATTTTTCTGCTGAAAAAGAAAATCTCTGATTTTTCTGTATGTCACATTTTTTAACTGCAGATAAATACATGCTTTCTGACATGATGCTTTGGCTGCAGCACAAAATTATTACACAGCACTCACCTTCTAATAAAAAAAAATTAAAAATGAGAATCTTAGAAGGCTAAGACCCTTCATTCAAATACAGAGCCTACAGTTAGTTAAGTCAAAGAATAATTTGGATTCTTGATTTCAAGACAGTGATTTTCTGCCTGACACTTCTATTTTTCCCACTTTTCAAATCCATGCCTCCTCAGATGTGTTTCACAAGGTGTCTCACTAACACTCGCTGCGTTTCATATAAACAAATGAAAGCATACAGATTGTATTTAAGAATATTACAATGGCAAAATCACCTGAGTAACACTCAAAAGTATTTCCACTTGAAGTTTTTAGGCTCATCAGGCATTCTCTGCTTTACAGGGGTATTTTGATTACGGCAATGCCAAGGGAAAAAAAGTTTGCATTGAGGCAATCCTCCACAGTTTCGTGGAAAGGAGTGGAATTGCATTGGCTTTTCAGTTTTAACGTACTTGGTTTGATGCAGAGGGCTGACCAGTGTACAAGGGGGTTAGAGGAATTTGTCTGCTTAAACAAAAGTATTGTCTGTTGTAAACACCTATCATGCCTACTAAGCAGAACAAAGGCAGTAATTACTGGTTCTATTGATAAGGAAAAGCAGACACCTGGTTCTATTGAAGCAGCTATTGATAAGGAAAAAGCAGACGCCTGATTCTACCGATAAGGGTGAGAAGCAGATGGTTTATGGCTGGGACACCGACCAAACCCTAAGGCCATGCGTGAAGACTAAAACGTGAAAAGTTTAAGAAGAGGAAGACTCATTTACTTCATCTTGAAGACCCCTACCCACAGGAGGAAGACTCATTTACTTCATCTTGAGACCCCCGCCCATGATCAGAGGGGGCACTGTGCAGGCGCAAAGGACCTTCTAGCTCATTATAATACGAAGCAGGAATAGATACTAAATATATATAGGGGTATCGAGTAATTTAATGCATATGCATACCTTAAGAAAATAAATGTAAAGGGAAAAACGACGCTGGGTGTGCACACTTTGGAGGAACGATCCCCATGCACCTCAGCGCTGAATAAAAAACACACCTACTTTACAACTTCAACGAGTTGCGGAGTCTATCCGCGTATCAAGTTCACGTGCCCCGGCGCTGGCACCTTGGGCTGCAGGGCGGTCTCTGTGAGGAGCGGGCGGGGCTGGCCCGCGTCGCACACAGCAGGTTCCAACCGACGCCACTTCAGAGCACTTCCAAAATCCGCAGTCAGAAGATGGTGCTGCCGTATGGAGAATGTGTTCAAGACGCCGTAATTAAAAAAAACAAAAACAAAAACAAAAACAAAACAAACAAACAACAATAAAAACCAAAACAAACGAAACAAAACAGAGCACACAGCACACTGCAGCCTGGGGAGAACCCACCCTGCAGCATGGGGAATTGTGAGGAGGAAGAAGAAACATGAGAGGAGCTGTTGGGGACTGACTGCAGCTCTCATTGCTAGTCACCCAGTGCTGCTGGTGTGATGGAAGCTAAGAAAGCCAGGAGTGAAGTTGAGCTTGGGAAAAAAGGAGATGAGAGGGGCTGGCAGTGGGGCGGGTTGTTTGGGGTTTTTTTTGGGGCGGTGGTGGTGTTTTTTTCCCCCTACTGTAAATTTTACAGTAAATTAATTTTGCCCAAGCCAAGTCTGGTTTGTCCATGATGGTAATCGGCTGCTTTCCTGCCCTTATCTCCCCGCATTTGCCTTTTCATCTTATTTTCTCCCCCTATTCTGCCGAGGAGGAGTGAGACAGCAGCTGGGTGTCTAGCTGCTACCCAAGGTCAATATACCGCATTTAGTCATTCGGCCTAGATTTGAAATTAATTTTCCTGAAACTTTGAGAATGTGGGTGTCCTATCCACCCGGCGGGTGAGGTGGGGGAGCTGATCATGTACCACACCGTTAGGACAAACCATAGGCCCTCCAGAAGTTGAAACGGGAAACAACCATTAATTTTATTATAAACGTCCCTAAAACTGTGTCAAGAGGAATAGAAGTCCTGGCAAGCTCTTAGAAAAGATCGAAGTGGAGGGAGAAAGGCAGAAAGAAAGTAAAGAAGGAATTAAAGAAAGCAAGAAAAGAAAAAAACGAGAAATAGCCTTACCACCCCGTGGATCTAGCGATGTGTTGCCGGTCAGCGAGTGGAAATCCCTTCAGTTAGTCCTTGTGGTCTTTCCAGTCCTTGTAGTCAGTCTGCTGTGGTCCAGAGTGGAGGGTACGCTACAAGGCTATGGGACGGTTGTTTATTTTCTGGCGTCAGATTCTCTGGGAATCCTCCCACAAGTGGAGACTGGTTCGCAGGGGAGCTGGTGAGACCCCAGGCTAGTGAACTTTGTGTCCTGGCAGGCGCCGCAGCGTTTGTACGGCTGTCTGCAGGCAGTTACGTTCGTGGCCTCGGGGCAGACAACACAGGAGAACCATCATTCCCCTTTGTGGAGCAGTATCCTCTGCCCCTGTGCCATTTGCCCAAACGATAACGAGCTGTGTATTTCCTTCTATCTTTTTGAGTTGTTTTGAGACAAAACCGGAAAGGCTTTCTTGACCATCACAATAGTTTAAGAAATTTCCATTTAACAGTTTAAATACCTTCGAATACGGAGTTTCTGAAAAAATACATTGGCGCTAAAGAGTACCCTGACTTCTTTCTAGTTAATGCCCCAGAAAACATGGTATCAGATTTGTCTAGGCCTTATCTGTGAGCTGTGTGGAAAAAAACTGGATAACCTAGGGCTTCTAAAATAACACTAGGTGCCTGTGTTTATGCATCTGACTACAGCCCTCGGGTTGGAATTTTGATCCAAATTGTCTATAAAGTGATAGGTTTTTAGACTCCTTCACAGTCAGTGAAGCTCTGATTGTAACAGTCAGTGCAATACAGTCTAGTAGCCTGAGTGACTAGAGGACTCCACTGGTTGTGTTGACTGTAGTAAGAACTTAAACATGACGTTTCTGACTAAGATCATTCACCTACATCTAGGTACTTAATGTCAACTTTATTAGGATGATTAGGACATTTCTACAGGGATGAAGATACCACACAGGAACTATGAGAAACCCACTTTCTGCTTGACCAGCATCTACAAACCCAGGATATATTCTAGCAGTTTACATGGCAATTCTTGTTTACATTTAGGCAGGTGAAGCTCATAAGCAGACACATACATGAAGGTGTTTACAGCTGTAATTCTGCCCAACACTGGAGTAACAGCAAATCCCTTTTGTCCCTGAAGTTTCTTCTGGAATTAGAGAGGAAAGGGATAAAGCTCTAAGCCTAATTTTAATCTTGTAACTGTCAAAAACGGAACTCAAAAAAGCACTAATATATACTGAAATTATTTATTCGTGAATTAGTAGACAGCGAAGATGGAATATTGCCAGTGATAATATTCTGAGGCTATGCTAACTTTTTAAAATCTGACATTTAGGATATATTTTATTAATTTAGGAGATAGGACAGATATATGTACCTCAAATAGACACCCAAGGCTCATTCAATGGTTAGTGAGGAAAAGAATCTTTTGTAAAGATCATTTATTTTATTCTTACACAGACATTTAACATTATGATATTAATAGTATGATATGGGCAAATCCTACTTAAAAAATGCCTGTTTCAGTTCAGAAGCTCTAACCAGAAACCTAAGGATATCCTCTAAGGCATACACATTAACATAACAGATTACTAAAGTTAGGTGAGAAGGATTTCCTTCAGAATTTACCATTATGGTGGATTGATGGCAGTGTGCATAGCTTAATGTTGAAATCTGAAATCTCTAGTCAGTGCATCAGATTCTAGCTCTTTCATTTTTTTTGTTCAGATAATTCTAGAGCAATCTCTGAAATGTAACATTGATGTTGCATGTTATTTTTGCTTTAGCAGAAATACATTTCTTTATGCAAGTTGATATTGGAGACAAGAATTGTAAACAAAGCAATGAAGTACAAAGGTTAAATGCAAATGATGATAAAACGTGTACCAAATCAATAATAATACACAATTATCTATTTTAATTTTTAAATTGCCGCTATTTCTAGTAGTAAGGCAAAAGACTGAAACCATTGCCAAAGTAATGAATATAGGAAAAAGCTCCTTCTGTGATCATTTAAACACCTGTAATGTTGATTCATAGTTAAATGCATATACTTTCAGTTGGAACAAGAAATGTTCCATTTTGACATTTTTAAATCAATAATTTAGCACCCACATCAATGCAGATGTTCAAGCTTCAATGTTTGCTATGAAAAACCTACCAATTCTATAAAGTTTATTTTTACCATGTGAGATTGTTTCTTCTTTAGTTAATTTTTAAAATATTAAGTAAATCATAAGGATGCAGTGGTCTTTTGCAAACTTAGGACAATAGCTTACAATACATTATGCCATGCTTAGCTAAAGTGAAAACAATAAAAACCACTGTAATAAAAATGTGTATATAGCAAAAGTAGTCATCTTGATAACCAGATGTACATAGTTCAAGATTTTTCAGTATCTGAAGAAGAGTTAAATATAGTGGCACAGGTTTTTTTTCTAAAGAATCACAATTACTATAGCTAATTACAACATTTACAGACATATTTCAACTGTCAAGTGTTAATGAAGTCAGTTCAGAAATTAGCTTAAAGAGACCAGATAGCAAGAAATTACTTTGGAAAACTGAACGTGTTTCAACCTTAATATGAGAGAATTGTGTTTCTTTCTTTAGAATACACTACGTATACAATTTAAAGTGTTTCTAACTTTTGCATTAAACATCAAAATTAACAGAGCTTGTAACAATAATTCAAACTATTACTTTTTCTTGGGATGTTTTCATTGTTTTGAATGACGAGTGTCAATACAGGTGACTGCATCTGAAGCACAGCAGTTGCTGTTCACTCTGAACAAAAAAAACATTCTTGTGACTTCAGAAATAACATAAAACAAGGAAATAAATATTGGTTTATACATGGAACAACTGGTCCTTGTCTACACTGAACATGTGTTTGGCAATAAAGAAATACTTCTCAAACCACAAAATATATTCTGCAACACTACATATGCAAAATGCTTCACCTTTCTGATGCAGTGAAGGATGTGATTCATTACATTAGCTGCCTCACTGAAGAGTGTGAAAAAGTATGATCTGGTTTGCCTTGCATAACTACTTTATTTTCTAAATACTTGATGGAGGTATTCAGGTATTTCTGGAAGTTCTTGTCGGCTGGACATGTGCAACCAGTAGGAAATGTTTGCCATTCCATGCCTTCCCATTCCCTGCCTTGCCGTTCCCTTGAGAACGGCACATTCTGAAAAGCTAGGTTGCCAATGAGGCAAAGAGTGTCAGTGCTTGTGGCAACTATCCAAACACAAGGCTATGAGGTATAGGTTCTTTTGAGCCTGATGGCAACAGTTTGCTTGTTGCAGGGGATTAAGGTATGCTACCAGTACATTGCTGTGTTCTAGGAAATTTTTTGGTTGATTGAGGAATTCTTACTTTGAACCTGTGAAGCAAATTACAGAATGGTCTGAGCAAACTTTTAACATTATGCAAAGTATGTTAAAACGGTAAAGCATTTGCTGTGGTGCCCTGTTCCATAAAATTACTACTGTTTTGGTAAGCAGAGACTTGGGAGATCATCCTCTTTCTTTCACATTACTGCAAACTCCAGGTGAATTAAAACAGGTCAGAAATACTAGTGTTGCCGACATCCAGAATAGACAAAAATCAATATATATTTATAGTAAAAAATTTGCTGATTATGCAAACAGAAGAAATTGAAGAGTAAGATTACTTAAGCTATTTATACCAAGACTAAATCTAACTTTTCTTTCTGTCCAACCATCTGGTGTATTAGCCCTGACCAGAAAGAAACAGTCGTTCTATGAGAGCAAATATTACTGTATGAAATCAGATGTGATCCTAATCATGAATTAAGATGGTTTTGATGCAGTGAAGTGTAAAATTCTACTCTTTTTCTGCAGTGACCATAGATACTGCTTTTTTAACAGGTAGATTTCTAGCAGGTTGAACTAGTTTAATATATGGCTAACAAGTATCAGAGCTGATTCAAAGCAGAGGTGGGTGTGTCTGTGCACACAGTCAAGTGTAGAGGAACCTAAGAAAGACTCGTGTTTTTTCAGTGGGAAAGTATGTAGATTCTGTCATGTGACTGAATCTTCATTTTACATTTTTCTGTTTGAAGTGTTTCCAGCCACTGAACGTTACATTTTCTTTCTCCATATGCATTGCCAGGTCTGTGTGGCACAAGCACTTAAAACTTGTTTGCTGTGGAACTAGAAAAACATATGAATTAATCTCAGAAAATGTTTTCGGTGTTATGGATAGATGCGTGGTAAATTACCCATTGTATGTCATTGTTCACTGTAAAGCAGATGGGCTACTAAGTCATAGTTCCCTTTTATTAGGATGTTCATGATAAAATTAAATATAATTAAGTACTATGGATTTTAAATCGTGTGAATAATGACACGATTAGAATATTAATAGTATTTGTGTCAAATGGTGTAAATGTGTGACAATAAACTTCTTGCCTCCTAGAACCTAATGTTTTTGTCATTGTTGCCAACTGTCACAGCCTTCACCCTTTCTGTCACCAGGCTGATGACAGGAGAAATTTACTCCCCAGCTTGGAGCTGTCTCATTTATCCTTGCAGACTGCTGGCTGCTGAGGCAGCTGTGGATTCTCAGCCTGTTTGTATGACAATCTACTGCTTAATGTCAATCAGATGATAGTATTTAATGAAATAATAAGGAAATATAACTAATTTTGCAACAGAAAAAAAATATACCTACACAAATACGGTGTTTAACTAATGCATCTGTGCTTATCTCATGGACTGTTTCAGAAATAGGTGAGAGGCCATATAACAACAGCTGACTACCTGCTCTCACTTTTGAGTCCCCTGACTCAGAATTCTTTTCTTCAGCGGCTAAAGAGGAGTTTTGAGAAAAGTCCTGTTTCTGTGCGTTCTGCAGTCTTCTGCTCCAAGACAAAGTGAATGTAAAGCGTTCCAGGCCCAGTGATGAGAACTATATACCCATCACTGTCTTAATTTTTAAAATGGTCCAATTTTTCAATAAACAGATATTTTATTGATGAATCTGCACAACAGTGATATGCACATAGATCGCGTCCGTAGCTCTGAGAAGTTTCTTTAAAAAATCTAAAACCGTGAAACTATCCCAGTGTAAAGTGCAAATTGGGAGTTCGGGGTGGGAAATCAAGGCAAGTTTTACAATTTATTTTTTTTTTTTGCAGAGCTGGCAAGGCTGTCGCTGTAGCTTTAAGGCTTTTGCTACCCTTATGTAGCCATAGGGGTTTTAAGACTGACTTTGTACTCTTAAGACTATTTTTGGTTTTTAAATGAAACAGGTAGTAGGTGGTGATTTGTCGAAGGAATAAGCACTGGTGGCCTCATAAATTGAGTTCAATTTTGTGTTTCACCTTTTTCATAACAGTTGTCAAGGAACTACATTTATTAAATCAAAACTCAAGCGATCTGAAACTATTAAAACTTAAGCCAGTGGAAAATATTTTCTGAAACTCAAGGGAGGCAAAAATGTGAGCATATTGTGTTTTTTTTTTTGTGTGTGTGTGTATGTGTAAGTAATCTAAGCAGGACTTCATACTGTTTCTCACTCACAATTAAAAGCATTATGGAAAAGGTAAGCACTTCCCCTGTAAACTGGAGAAGTGATGACAATTCAAACTCTATAGATATCTTCCTGCCTTCAAACCATAAAAATCAGGATGCCCTGTTATTATAACCATATTATAGGAAGAACTTGCAGGATAAGGAAGAATTTGTCATCTCTAATTGTTATGAAAAAAAGCACAATGAAATTGAAAGTACAAGAGACAAAACTCAGGGGCTTTCTAGCCATTCTGGTCACATGTTCTTTTTGTTCGCAGTTCCCTGCTAATGCTTCTATAAAACTTTAAAACAAGATACTGAAAGGGAAGGAAAGATTTTCAGAGATGCTAAAGATGTTTAATGGATTTTCATGCCAAACACTACTTGAAACTTGTAGAAAAAAAATCCCAGAGAGTGAAACATATCTACTACAAAGATACTGTAGCTTGACTTCTCATTTTTTAAAAGAGAACTCTGAACTGAAAAGAGAATCTTTGAAGACATCTCCTCTCTTAAGGAATAACCTGACTCATTTTTTAAACGTAAGATATAAAAATTACATTTTTGCCAAAACAGAAAACCTGAATATGCCCTTGAAAATTATTTCTAAATACTACAAAGGAGAAAAGGGGGGGGGGGGGGGGGGGAGGGAGATATTTCAACCTAAAAACGAATCATGTTTTTATCCTTATATCTTTCCATACGTGGGAAGTAAATTTGGAGCTCCAGAGACAAGGGTTCAGTGTCTGTCACTGATGGAGTTCTTGCAGCATTAGCTTTATTGTGCAACGTCACAAATCCATGCAGCTTCCAGTCTTTACAGCTGAGAGATGTTGTGAATCCTATCTGGGCATTCCCCAATGGCTAGACTACACAAAGCACTACAGGCATTTCCACACAATGTTCTTTCTAGTCAGTGATTTCAGTCTCTGAGCAGGCATACGTGTGTTTGCAGGTTAATCATTATTTAGGGTTTTGTTACTCTGTCCGTAAATTTCTTAAATGTGTATCTGCATATATTGAATGCTGGAGATCTCTAGGTATTTTTTGACTAGCTTGATATCCTCCTGAGATTCTCACTGCACTAAGCCTTGCTGACATAATTTTAGGGAAAGGCTTAAATTATTCAGTTGAATAGCATGTATTTTGGGATGAAATTCCTTCACTATATTCTCTGGTCCAAATCGGTTTTTACACAATTCCTTTTGTAAAACAGAAGCACATACCCACAATGCATCCTGCCAGGAGGTTAACGTGAAATTTGAATCTCAAAATGGGGCTGCTTCAGCTTAAGAGTGTCCCTGTTCTAGCCTGTCTGGAGGATGAGAGCTTAGTGTTTGGCTACGTATTGTCATGCAGTGGAGGATTCAGAATCCATGTGCTGTGCCTGCTGGGTAACTGATCTCAACAATAGACCATTATATAAAAGCTAGATGGTGAGGACAGTATCAACATATGTCCTTTGTAAAGTGATTGTGACTGCTGTATGTCTTGATGAACTTAGGGCTGTCACTATACATTAGGAATGCTCTGTACACAAGAGTTACGGGTTCTCCTAAGCAATACCTTGTGCTGTCTCTGTATGGCTCTGATATTTAATCAGGAGTTGAGTTTCTAGGAGCTGAGCTTGGAGCACTAGCACAAATACCTGAGTTCAGTTGTCTTGAGATCTGTGCTGTCCAAAAATAAGCTGCCAGTTAATTTAAAACTCCCTTGGGGTTAGTCTGAACCAGTAAGCAGGCTGGCTGAGTCAGTGTTTTGAATTCAAGTACTTCAATATTGTCTAACTCCCATGTTAGGGAAAGTTTTGATGGCTTAAATCTAGTGATTTGTGCATTTATGCTATGTTTCCCATTCTATGACGCAGACTAGTACATTATACGTATATTTAGCACAATAATACATTGCTTTCTCAGAGTTTTCTAAGATGATATGCTTAAATTTTTCTAATATGTTTTTGGTATAAATGGAAGGTCTTTACAAATTCCAACAGGTAAATGCAGCTAGATTTTTGTGAGGTGTGATGGGAGAGCAAGGGCGGCCATGAGGGAAGATCATCAGGGGAGGGCTGGGGCGGTCATGAGGGGACAGGAGAAGCAGCCATGAAAGGTAAGGGAAGATCGTGAGGGGAGAGCAGGGGCAGCCATGATGGAAGATCATGAGGGGAGAGGTGGGGCAGTCGTGAGGGTGTTAGCGTAAGAACAAACACATAACCACCGGAATGGTTATATGAGGTGCTTTATTGCAGCGCTGGGAAACCAGGGGCACGCGCCCAAATCTGGCTTCAACCTCATCACATTGCATTCGCAATTTATACACTAAAAATTTCGTAACTGATACATATTCAACACAGATTACAACATTAACTAATACATACGCATCAAGGATTACCACATCAGTCTATTATGACATCAGCCTCTTCTGTGCTTGCGCAGCCCCCTCTGGTGGTCGTCCTGATGAAGTAAGGAGTCTTCCTCAGATGAAGTAAGAAATCTTCCTTGGCTTGTCCTTTTCACCTTTTCGTTCTTTGGACATGTCCCAACCTTTGTGTGGACGCCAGCATTTTCTTATCTTCCCTTGACTACCTCTGGTATGTGTAGGTTCTGCTTGGGTAGAGTTTCACCATACACACTTCTCCAAATCCACCATACACCCTTCACCATATATGGTTATGTTTGTTAGCTTTTGCTACTAAGACTACCATTGTAACGTTTGTTATAGAATAACCATGATACAAAACTTCAAACAAAACTGCAAAGTTACGACCATCTTCTAATATACAAAACCTCACTATTGATTTTTAGATTTTTCAAATATAATGATTTCTACTATTTTATATGATTATTTTATCATAAAACTTTGCCCTTTCCTAACAAGGGGACAGGAGAGGCAGCCATGAGGGGAAATTGTGGGACAGGAGAGGTGGCCATGAGGGGAGAGGCGAGGTCTTGAGGTGAGAGCAGAGGCAGTGATTTGGAGAAAACTCCAGGAACAAACTTGCCAACAGATGACAAGCAGGTATTCTTAATTGCAGCGCCGGGAGACACGGGGGATAGCTCCTTCTAACGTGTGTCCCCGTATTGCTATACAGGTCATCCTTACATATTATATCATTTTCCAGAAAGTTCCCTGCATGCATACAAAAATGTGATGGTGGTCTTTAAGGGTCGTTTTTCTCAACAATCTTCATAACCAGCTTAATTAACGTTACAGACATAGCAGTCACCCTGTCCTTCTGCTTATCAGTTAGTTTAACTGCCCATCCTGGACATCTGCTAGTCCCAGATACTCCCCATTCCCAGGTCCTGCTTTTCTGTTCTGCTTTTCTTACGCCTTTTGTACTAAGGTCCTAAGGACCTGAAACTATGTCAACTACCTTCAAGCACCACAGTTATTTTCCATTACAAAGCCATCAAACTTAACCTTACTTAGAACTGATCACATTTTGTGCTTTTGTGCCTCCTTGTCTCAGCAGACATGGCCCATGAGAGAAGATCTTGAGGGGAAAGTCAGGGTGACCATGAGGGGTAGAGGTGACAGATATATAATGTGTGCCACTATGAGGGGCAGCTGTGACTGGAGATCATGAAGGGGAGCTGTGAGGGGAGATTAGATTGCCCTTAGTGACAAGATTTTGGGTAACAGTTGGGCTCAATGATCTTAGAAGGATGGAAAACAGGGTCTGCTATATACCAGGGCTACTCGTTCTTCCCTTGCTTGGATTTCCTCAGCTGCCCGTCCCTGAGAACTCAGTTGACAACCTGCTCATCTTCCTGCAAGGTCGTCTGTCACTGCTCTCTTCACAGGTTGCTTGTCGCTTTCTCCTGTCTCATGCAGAGCCTGGCAACCTTCCCATTCAGTAGTATTTTTAGATCGGTGAAGCCATGATTACCTTGAACCAAGCAAAGCTAGGTAGTTTTACCTTCTCTCCCCTGAAAAGCTTTTCCGGTGTTCACTTTTGGGAGCAACAGGAGGCACCTGCAATGGCAATGTGTAAGTTAGCAGGGGGCAAGGACCTCCCTGCCCAACTGCTACCCTGGCTCTGAAAGGCACATCCCTTGTATGTGTTTGCTCAGCTCAGCTGAGCCAGCTGTGGTGGGATCGCCACACAAAGCACGATGGCCAACCTGCATCAGCCTTGCTCTGCCCTTGGGCAGAGCTGCAGGCCAGTGCATGACCGTGCTTGTCCCTGCGGCAGCAGCCCCATCTTCTGAGAGGGGAGGCTTTGGTTGTCACACTGCCCGTGCACTTCACATACCTCTACTGTTTCTGGTGCCGCTCCTGGTGCTGGTGGCTCCTCACCCGACATCCTGGCCAGCCCAGCCACCTCCTCCCCAAGGAGTTCCTCGTGATGATTGATGAGGAATTCCACCAGCTGTGTCACCAGCACAGGCAAACTGCTGGTTTCACCGAGGTGTCTGATAAGGGCTCAGCCTTTTACATCTGAGCTCTTCCTGGCTGCTGCCCAATGGCTTTGCTGAAGGAGGAGGCAGCCAGGGCCTTTTGAGCAGCAAAGCTCGGCCTGGGAGGCTGTAGCTGGCAGGTGAATACAACATACGTTCCCTGTTTCCTGCACCATGTCATCAAAGGGCAGCTCATGGGGTGGGCTGAGCAGGCTTGGCCCTAGGTTCCTGGCTGTCTTATTGCTGGTGGCCATGTTCCTGCTGATGTTACTGAGCAGGGACAGCAAGTGCCTGAGCAGGAGGAGGTTGGCTTCAGGTACCTTGCTGGCCACCCTGATGGAACAGGAACATGTTAGTGAAGTCGGTGTTGACAGCACAGGTCTCCCAGGCTGATCTCACCCAAGGACACCACCTGGCTTCAGGGACTGCCTTCACTGAGAAAACCACATCTGTTCCTCCCTGCCCTTCAGAAAGAGGCCCTTGCTGGAGCAAGCCCCAGTGCCTGCACGAAGTGCTCCATGGAGAGAAATGCTTTTCTGTGCCCCTTTCCCCCCAGAGATAAACCCCACAGCCACAGGAGGTGGCTTGCAGAAACCATGGCTATTTCAGGCAGGCCACTGCTTTGTATTGGAGCCGCGGTGTGTGCCAGTCCCTGCAGAGAAGGCAGGCTGCTGGCATGCTTGTCTTTTAGCGCTGCCAGACTCTGCTGCCTGTTGGTCTTATCCAGGGCGCTTATCCACTTCTTGTATAGCTAGACATCAAGGAGCTTGGAGGGGATCTTGTGCAGGAGGTCCTGCAGTGCCAAGGGCTGTGCCTGAGGCTTTGGACACTGCCCCCAGGAGCACCCACAGCACCCCTGGCCCTCTGGCTCATGGGCAGGCAGCTGGGTATGGGGTTTGGAATGTATCGAAACTGGCAGAGACCATGGGAAGGAGGAACCACAGCAGGCAATTAAGAGTGACCCGTCACTGACTGGTACTTGGAAGATGTTGGAACTGGCAAGGAACAAGGATGTCAGAACTGGAAAGAGGGTGTTAGTAAGATAGATCAGATAGACCTTTTGCCTGGTGTCGTAAATGTAACCGCAAGGAAGACGCAGATGTGCTTGGCTTGGAAGCATATAAATATCGTGCAATCCTTGTAATAAACGATCCAGCTTGTACTCTACCTCTGGGTCTGTGCCTTCCATCCTCACAGCTGGGTTTCGATTCTGCTCCCGCATGTGCCCATCAGCACCAAGAGAGCCGGGAGCTGCTGGGCTCACCTTGATGATGACAGCCAGCAGCAGCACAGGCTGGCTTTGGAGCTGGACCTCCAGCCCGCTGTCAAGGGCCACCCTGATCTCACAGGAGGCACTCTCAGTGGCTGCCTGCTGGAAGATCCCCTCCGTGCATGGCCCGTGCTCCTTCAGCAGAGCCAGCAGGTCCTGAGGGGACAGAAGGAGAGCAGTTACTGGGCTGGAGACAGGCACTGGGGCAGGTGCTGGGGACAGCCCCTCTGTGGAGGAGCTGGTGGGATGGTGTGGGGTGGGATGGGATGGGGACACCCTGGCCAGGCTGGCTTACCTGGATGGGCTGGGGCAGCATGCCATCCTGGCTGCACAGAGCAGCCAGGGGCCAGCCGAAGGGATCTACCCAGCCAAGAGAGCCTGACAGCCCTGGCGCCTCTGCTGCAGCCGAGATCCCTGGCTGTGCAAATGGCCAGGGCAGCATCATTATGCAGGTCCCGCCTGCTGCCAAGAGAAATAGAGCAAAGAGTCGTGGAGGAGAAGCCCCAGGAGAGTGCTTCCAGACTCCCTCAGTGCTGTCTTTCCACCGCCAAGGGGGCAAGAGAGGCAGTGTTGTTTGGGAATGAGACCCTGGGGCTCAGCCTCACCCTGCCGCAGAGTGATGGGTATGGATGTTCCCTGTGGGAGGGGCAGTTGCAGCCCCATCTCAGCATGTGTGCCTGCCTGCAAGAGCAGGAGAGAAGAGCCAGCCTGCCCCCACCTTCTCCCAAACTCACCAGCTGCATGGCCATGGCCACCTTCACTGCTAGAGGGAATGGGAGGTGGCAGCTGCTTGGCACCTGCAAGAAATGTGCTGCACTCACCAAGTGCACTGCGGGCCCGCAGCAGAAAGGACCCCCAGTGAGCTGAATCAGCCCTGTCTGTGTCTGAGAGGTGGGGATGGGTTTGATTACACCCGAAGTGACCCTTACCTGAGCCTGGCACTAGAGCAGCTTCTCCAGACTGCTGGTGTGTAGTGTCATCGCCTGGACAAGGGGAAAAGAGCAGAAGGTGAGGAGCGATGCAGCTGATGCTGGGCTGCAGCAGCACCTGGGGGCAGAGTAGAGGCAGGAGGGATACTCACAGCATTGCAGCCGCTCAGCTCCTTCAGCACCAGCACAATGGAGGGCAGCTGGGTGACCCAACGTACCTCCACTCCTTCAGGTGGCCTTTGCACTTGGAAGGGGCAGAGAAAGAGCTGTGTGAGACCCTAGGCCAGCTCTTCCTTCTGCTGCCAGCTTGGGGAGCACTTCCACGCTCAGTATTGCCCGGCAGTGGAGCGGGAGCAGCAGCAGGGCAAGGATGTGGCTGGGCACGTGTTAGCTGGACACAGCTGGGTGAGGGAGCTCTGCCAGATGTGCCTGCTCAACAGTGGGGCACCTCTGCCTGCAGCTATTGGTACACCTCTCCTAGCTCAAAAGAGGTGTTTCCTCATCATGTAAATGCCAAGCGCGGAGCATCCCCTGTGATGGGAGCACAGGCTACCCAGGCTGCAGTGCCAGGCAGGGCTTACCCAAGGAGAGTGCTGACCCAGAGCTCCTTCACCGCCCAGGAGCTGGCAAAAGAAAGGAGACATAGCCTGAGAGACCACTGTGCTCCAGCCTACAGGCAGGGGAGGGTGCTGGCACAGCGTTGCCTGTGGGGATGGACACAGGGGAAGGATGATGCCTCATGGAGCAGGACAGAGATGCCGCCCAGCCGTCTGGTGGGACTTGACACTGAGACTCACCAGAAGGTGATGATACAGTAGCCACAGGGTCAGATGAAGATGAGGGAGCTGCTGGTCTTTCCTTCCTCCTCCTCAGCAGCATCCCCAGCTGCACCCTTCCCGCAGCTCAACAGCTGTAACAGCCCCATGGCCAGGAAGAGCTGCGGGTGCAGGGTGCTGCCATGTCTGCAGAGAGGAGCGTCAAGGAGTGATCTGAAGGTGGCTGTGCCAGCTGGCTCCCTTCTAGCACCCACCATCATGACAGGGCCGGGAGACAACTTGAGCATAAAAAACGTAAATCAAAATACACAGGACAGGAGTGTGCCTTTACAATAGGTGGGGACTCCCAGTGCTGCTGGTGCTGCCTCAGCACTGTCAGTGTCAGTGTGTCAGGCGCTGGGGCCATTGCCAGGGCACCACGGGGTTATAACAGAACATTATGGCTGAGGGAGCTGGGTCTCTTTAGCTTGGTGAAGAGGAGACTGAGGGGTGACCTCATCAATGTTTACAAATATGTAAAGGGTAGGTGTCAGGATGATGGAGCTAGGCTTTTTTCAGTGATATCCAGTGATAGGACAAGGGGCAATGGGTGTAAACTAGAGCATAGGAAGTTCCACGTTAACATCAGGAAGAACTTCTTTACTGTAAGAGTGACAGAGCACTGGAACAGGTTGCCCAGGGGGGTTGTGGAGTCTCCTACACTGGAGATATTCAAGGCCCGCCTGGACAAGTTCCTGTGTGATGTACTGTCGGTTACCCTGCTCTTGCAGGGGGGTTGGGCTAGATGATCTTTTTAGGTCCCTTCCAACCCTTGGGATTCTGTGATTCTGTGATTATGGTGACCTCAGTTTTGGAACCCGGGCACCCAGGTAGGAGTGGGCCCTGTGGATCTCTCCCCAGTTTGCTCATGTCCAGCCCCATCCCCAAGGACTGCACTCTTAACTGCAGTGTCCACCAATGGAAAGTCATGTCTCCTGCAGCCATGGTCTTCTGACTCATGGGACCAGGGACCCCCAGGTCTGCCATGCAGGTTGAAGACTGAGGCAAAGCAAAGGTATTAAATGCCTCTGTCTTGTCTTCATCCCTAGGTTTCAGTGACCATTTCCATTAAGTATCAGTCAGATACTTTCCTTAGGCCTCCTCTTGCTATTAGCATAATTCAAAAAGCCTTTTGTTGTTTTCTGATAGAACACTGGCCAGTTTCATCTCTAGTTGAGCTTTGGCCTTTTGTGATGTCTCCCTCTATGTGTGAGCCACAGCTCAATAGTCTTCCCGAGAAGCTCAGCCTTGCTTCTAGAAGGCATGCAATTTCTTTTTTCACCTTAGTTCCAGAAGGAGTTCCAGGCTGGTCTTCTGCCGCACTTGCTGACTTCCATTGACACTATGGGATTGCTGCGCCTGTGCTTTCAAAATGGTTCTTCTTTTAACATGACCAGCTCTCATTGACCCCTAAGTCCCCAGAAGCTCATTTCCAGGGGACCCTGCTAAATAGCTCCCTGTGCAGCTTCAGTTTGGCTCTCTTGATATCCAGAGCAGCAATTACACTGAACTTTCTTCTCTTGACACCCAAAATTTTAAAGTCAAGGTCTTTGGGATTACAGTGGCCAAGACAGCCTTCTGCCATCACATCTCCCATGAGTCCTTGATTCACAAAGAGCAAGTCTAGGAGGGCACCTTTCCTATTTGGTTCACTGAGTGCTTGTGAAAAGAAATTGTGTTCAACAAACTTCAGGAATTTACCAGCCTTACTTGTCCCAGCAGTGATAATATGGTGTTCCCAGCTGAGGTGTGGGAAATCGAAATCCACATAAGGACAAGGGCTGTCTATCCAGAGATTTCTGTTAATTGCCTATAGAATAACACACCAAAGATATCCTGCTGGCTGGGTGATTGATAGTAGACACCGACAAGGACATCGTCTTTGTTTTCCATCCCCTGATCCTTACCCTCAGACTCTACCACATCATCCCTGATGGTAAGTCCAATCCGTTTTACTCTACACAGTGGACATTACACTTTAGATAGAATCATAAAATACTTAGGGTTGGACAGGACCTGAAGATCATCAAGTTCTATGGATAGACATGCACTTCAGAGGGGACAGCTGGAAGGCAGAGGACATACCTATAGAACCTCTGATCATACCCAAATGATGCCAAAGAGTAGGCTACTGCATCAAGCCCTTGATACCCTCTCACTCTAATAGCTGTGTGGACCCTAGTCCGAACAGAGACACAGCAGAAGTTAGAGTGAGCCAAATCCCACCCTAGTTTTAGTTTCTTCTGCCAAGAGGGTTTGCGTCCTGTATCCCCACAGCTGAGACCTAATGGGAGTATTGTCCATACAGTTTCTGTTGCTTCTGCAGTTCTGAGCAAATGCTGGGGCTAAAGGACTCTTTTTTTGTTGTCTGTCTCCTGTGGGATGGGGAGGAGAATCGAGAAAAGGTGAAACCTGTGGAATGAGACAAGACAGTTTAATCATTGGAATAATACTGTTGTTTAACAGGAACAGTAATAACTTAAAGGGAGATAACAAAAAGAGAAAGAGCAATAAAACGGTTGCAGTCCAGAAAGCCAACAGTATCCTGGGCTGCTGTGAGAGACTGATCTGAAATCAGACTCCACTGTCCATTGTCTGAAAGATTGGTACAAGAAGCTGGGATGGGACTCTGCCATTCACTGCCTGAGGGATGAGTGAGAAAGAGCTAAGACTCTTACATCCATTGCTTGGGAGAAGGGTGGAAGGAGCTGGGATAAGACTCATCCATTGCCTGGGAGAAGGGTGGGAGGAGTTGGGGTAAGACTCTTCCTTCCATTGCCTGAGAGAAGAGTGGGAGGGGTTGAGGTAAGACTCTTCCATCCATTGCCTGGGAGAAGGGTGGAAAGAGCTGGGATAAGACTTTCATCCATTGCCAGGGAGAAGGGTGGGAGAAGTTGAGGTAAGACTCTTCCTTCCATTGCCTGGGAGAAGGGAGTGAGGAGCTGAATTGGGAATCCACCATCCATTGCCTGAGGGATGACTGAGAAAGCTGGTAAGACTCTACATCCATTACCTCGAGGACTGGTGTGAGGGATTGCTGTCCATTATCCCAAGAATTGCTGCAGACACCTGTGTGTATGCAGACACATGCAGTTGGCTGCAAGACCAGAAAAACTGGTCCAACAGGAACAGGAATAAGAACATGGGTACTCCCCCCAGGTCATAATAAAAGGGGAAGTAAAACATCATCAAAATGGATACCTTCAAGGGGACTTCAGAAGGACACCTCCACGAGGACACCCACCGCCAATGGACTTCTGGGGGGCACTCTGCTCCCACAGCAACTACAAACCCTGAAAAACTCCCACCACCAACGACAACAACAACAGATCCCTGCTATACCACTGAATTCACGGTGGTGACTGTCTCTCTGCACCCCAAATTCTTGCTTCATTTTCTACCTTTTTTTCCTATCTGTTCTATTGCTATCCCCTTTATTACAATAATTTCCCTTTTTTAATAATAATTGTCTTTTTGTAATTTGTAATAAACAAACTGTCCGATTATGGTACTTGACCTCATTTGTGTCTTAATTTCACTTTTGGGATCACAAACTGAAACAGGGTCTGGCACTGCGGTTTTCTTCCAATCGGACTCTTGACAGCTGCATCAAAAGAAGCATGACCAGCAGGTTGAAGGAGGTGATCCTGCCCTCTACTCTGCTCTCATGAGACCTCACTTGGAGTACTGTGTACAGTTCTGGTGTCCTAAACGTAAAAAAGATGTAGAACTGTTGGAACAAGTCCAGAGGAGGGCCACGAGGATGATCAGGGGACTGGAGCACCTCCCATATGAAGAGAGGCTGGAGTTGTTCAGCCTGGAGAAGAGGAGGCTGAGTGGAGACCTCATAGCAGCATTCCAGTATCCGGAGGAGGCCTACAAGAATGCTGGGGATGGACTCTTCATTAGGGACTGTAGTGATAGGACAAGGGGTAACGGGTTAAAACTTAAACAGGGGAAGTTTAGGTGAGATATAAGGAGGAAGTTCTTTACTGTGAGAGTGGTGAGGCACTGAAACAGGGTGCCCAAGGAAATTGTGAGTGCCTGATCCCTGGTGGTGTTCAAGGCCAGGTTAGACAGAGTCTTGGGTGACATGGTCTGGTGGGAGGTGTCCCAGGCCATGGCAGGAGTGGTGGAACTGGATGATCTTAAGGTCCTTTCTAACCCTAACTATTCTATGATTCTAGATTCACTGACATATTGCTGCTTCTCTCTCCATCTGTAACACCTTCCCATTCTGTCCATCTGTTGTTCATGCTGTACTTTTTGCTTCAGCAATGGTATTGCATGTTTTTTCTTTGATTTCTGTGTGTCCTGTAGCCTTTTGGATTTAAAATATCTTTTTTAATTTCCATAAGACAAATATCTGTTAGTATAAGCTAGTATTCAATTTGCTTGGATTTGAGCAATGTAATTTCTTTTAGCTTATTACTTACAAGGACTAAACTTGTTACTAAGACCTTTTCAGATTTCCAGTGAATAAAATAGAGAAATGTAATGATTAATATCCCCAAGCCATCTTTGGTTCTGTTTTTTTTGAAAATCAAAATGCAACCAAACAAACTGATTCTATTTCTGTAATTGACAAAATGAATCTGACCTCACACTTCAGCTTAATTTGTATTGTTATATTAACATTCCATAAGAGATTTTTTTTTCACTTTTTCATTTATGTCAATATCCTTGAAAATTCCTGTTGATTTGTTCGTGTATCCATAGTGCAAATGAAACATTTCTGTACTGTGTGAGGAGAGCACAAGGATTAATAGCATCCTGAATTCAAGGTTAATAGAACTGTACACTAAAAACTGGACAGAATGACAGGTCAGCTTTCCAAGAACTGCTTATCATCAAGTTTACACAACACAGTATTCCCATAAATATTTCAAGCAAAATAATACCCATGTGTGTCCATAAATAATTTTTTTTTTTACTCTAATTACATGTATTTTCCAAGTAACTGGTCTTTTCATTTATCACAGAATTTCCCCTTATAATCGTACTTCATATCTGACAAGGTAATCATGTTTCTAAATCAGCTAAATAGTTGACTTGTCTGAGTCTTTATACCTGTAAATGAACACAAATGTTTTAACTATTTCCCAAGATGGATTTGAATGTTAGCACTCTTATCAATCCCACAGAACCATAGCTTTTAGTATTTAAACATGTATCATTAAGAAATGGTTGCATTGTTGAGCATTTATGGACTGATTCTTCATATCAAGGTCTTGTAACCTTCAGCTAGGTTTATACTTATGAATTAATGAGATGTTGTAGAAAAAATCTACCCATAAACTAGCTTTGAGATTAAGACATCCCACCTGCGGTGGATTTTTTTTTTTTTTTTTTGCTTTGTTTTGTTTCAGTGGTGTTTTGGTTTTTTTCCCCGCCAGTAGTAATTATTCCTAAGCAGAGTTCCAAACCATGAAAACAGCATGATTCTCACAAGGTGTCTCTGTGTCTCTGAATAGTATTAAGGAGGTAAGATTCCTTTTTGCATCTTATCTGTGCTTGCTAATTGACCCATATTGCTTGCATTCTTATAAACTATAGTGTATGCTCATAAAATTTGCACTTTTACAGACAGGCATGTTCTTTCTCTCAAATGTGTGTTCAGATTTGTTTAATAATTTATAACCACCGAAGTAGTTGGAAGTGAAAATTGTTTCAGTGGAAACAGCTTGTTTCTTTTAAAAAAGTGTAATTACTTGTGTAGTTGTTCAGCATAAGGTTTTCATACAATCCAGTTACGACCTAAAAATAGGCCTTAACTGACACTCAGCTAGACACTCAGCGTAAAGATTTCTACCCAAGACATGGACCACTTCAAGCATTATTGGGGTATGCAAATTACCTTTTTTTTTTTTCTTGAGTTCTTTTGTGCAGAAATTAGTTCAGCACTTCAGATGTCTTTCTACTTTATGTGACAAATTGCTTAATTAGGAAATGACAACATTCTTTTTGTTGCTGTTCTTCTCAATTATTTGTATCTGTCATATCAGCGGGATAACTTGAAGAACAAATTATCCAATATAAATAATATCAGCAAGATAACCTTAGAATTTAATTATGATGCCCTATTTCAGTGAATAAACTGAGTTTGACAATTATTAACATACAATAGAAATGACTGACACACAATTACAAAAAGCATCTCTAAACCTATGGTAGTTAAAGAAAATGCAGGGATGGTGTATTAATCAGTGTAAACGCTGAAAAGAGGCTCCTAAATTTGCTGATCTGTGCATTATAACTTAGATTTAGAGAGTTTTTTTCTAATTTATTAATTGAATTTCGCCTCTCCCTGTTCTGGAATTCTCTGCGGGTGACTTAGAAAAACTCGCAAATGTATTTATCATTTCACAGTGTTCAGAAAATATTTGTTGTGAATTATTTTTGCCTGTAAACAATTTCAAAGTAATGTCTAAACCCCCTAATATTTAAAATTCAAATGAGTCTCGTCTGATTAGTTGATATTTGAATCTAAAGCCTGAATTAATTCTCAAATGCTTATAAATATTTTCTTGTACCTGTCTGAAATGGCCTAGGCCACAGTTTTACATAAGTTTTACAAAATTTTACTAGGAGTGACCTAGTTAATTTATCATTACAGAGTTTTAAGACAAGTGATTGTATCAACTCATTTTCATATTCTATTTTCTGCATTATAATAAAAAAGCAAAATGTAGCATGTTACATGGTTAGCATTACTAAGGGCATGTGGAAGCATTTATCTGCACTTTATGTATCAAATGAATACTAAATAGCAAATTAGTCTGTCTATCTAAAACTTTTTCCCTGTAAATCACTGTCACGGTTTATCAAAACCTGGACATCTACCTATTTCTTGTTTTAAATCAAATTCACAGAAGTACATTTCATATCTAGCATGTTCTAGGAAATACACATTTGAATTTTACTTTTCTGTTGGGCATTGTTGACTGTGTGAGCCAGATAGATTAATTAGCTAATAGTGAAATGTTAGTAAAGAATTTTCTATTGTTTTTTAGTTTCTCTTTTTGCCTGCTATCAGTCTACAATTTACCTTCTTTAAGTATGTGCTAATTCAAGATCAGTGAGCACTATATGCTGAACGCAGCAGTACAACTATTGCTTTTCATATAGATTTGTGTTACCGTTCTTCCCATTACATCTGCCAGTTATGCCAATTACACTTCGTTAAACTTCTGTTTTTCTACATATTTATTGCCATACTGTCTGTTGTTCCTTGTGAGGAAACTAAAAAAATGCTTGCTTAATGTCTATGTTGTGCAATGCATCTGCATTCTTTGATTCTATGATTTTATTAATTTTAAATCTATTGTAGCTGGCAGCAAATTAAATTAATTTTGCTTGTGTCTGTTTTGCCCATGGCAGTAATTGGTAAATAAACTCCCTGTCTTAATAGTGACTTACGGCTTTTCTCAGCCTATTTTCTTTCCTGACCTGTTGAGAAGTGAGAGAGTGGCTGGGTGGGTGACTGGCTTTTAACCAATGTTAATACATCAAAAGGCTATCAGTATCTCTCTGTTTCAAACTACATTGCATTTTTCTCACTGCATTGCATATTGCTGTTGTTCTTGATGTTTATATTACAGAAGAAGACTTTGTTATTTGTTGATATGCTGGAGGGAAGGGATGCCATCCAGAGGGACCTTGACACGCTTGTAAGGTGGGCTGATGCCAACCTTATGAAGTTCAACCACGACAAGTGCAAGGTCCTACACCTGGGTTGGAGCAATCCCAGGCACAGCTACAGATTGGGCAAAGAAGAGATTCAGAGCGGCCCTGCAGAGAAGGACTTGGGGGTGCTGGTCGATGAGAAAATGAACATGAGCCGGCAGTGTGCGCTCGCAGCCCAGAAAGCCAACCGTATCCTGGGCTGCATCAAAAGAAGCGTGACCAGCAGGTCGAAGGAGGTGATCCTGCCCCTCTACTCTGCTCTTGTGAGACCTCACCTGGAGTATTGTGTGCAGTTCTGGTGTCCTCAACATAAAAAGGACATGGAACTGCTGGAACAAGTCCAGAGAAGGGCCACGAGGATGATCAGGGGACTGGAGCACCTCCCGTATGAAGACAGGCTGAGGAAGTTGTGGCTGTTCAGCCTGGAAAAGAGAAGGCTGCATGGGGACCTCATAGCAGCCTTCCAGTATCTGAAGGGGGCCCATAGGGATGCTGGGGAGGGACTCTTTGTCAGGGACTGTAGTGACAGGACAAGGGGTAACAGGTTAAAACTTAAACAGGGGAAGTTTAGATTGGATATAAGGAGGAAATTCTTTCCTGTTAGGGTGGTGAGACCCTGGAATGGGTTGCCCAGGGAGGTTGTGAGTGCTCCATCCCTGGCGGTGTTCAAGGCCAGGTTGGATGAAGCCTTGTGTGGGATGGTTTAGTGTGAGGTGTCCCTGCCCTTGGCAGGGGGGTTGGAACTAGATGATCTTGAGGTCCTTTCCAACCCTAACTATTCTATGATTCTATGATTCTATGAAATTATATTGTTATGCAGCATACTTTTTTAATTAGAAATCTTTGAGAGGTTCTGATATGTTTCTTTGATTTCAAGTCAAATGTCGAGCCCACCTGTAGCTGAGTTACAGATAGGGCTCTCTGGTAATCCTTCTCAGATAATAATGAAGTTTTGGAGACTGAGAAGAATTTTCTGACTTTTAGTATTTGTTAGGGCCCTAACAAACTATATTGCTAGAGGCAAGTGACAAACAATTTTTATCTGTGAGGAAAGCATTCAGATGAATTTCTGTTTAATCAAAATCAGTTGAACTGAAATGGAAGTGTCAAAATGGACCAAAAAACCTGCATTCAGTAAATGAGATTTATTCTAATATGCCCCTCTGAGTACTGGAAAATAAGACAAAATTTGTTCCCTTTTGTCCATCATTTGAAAAATTGCATTACCTTGCTTCACCTTCCACTATGAGCTGCTTAAACAGAACCTAGCTTGCTTCTCAAGATTAAGTCTAGACCCTACTGAAGTGAAAGAATTTTAAATGAGAAATGTTAACAGAGTTTTAACTGCTTAGTAGGATATGCCAGTAAACTACTTGATAAGACAATTTGAAAACTAATACAGTGTAAAGATAGTAATTGTATTGTTTAGACTGTAAAAGCATAATAGCAGTTCTTGTATTATGTAGTTCATTATTAGTCAGCCTTCCTCCCTGTTTTATTTGATGTGGCAGTATATAGGGTCCCAAAAAGAAGAGCCACATTGCACCAGCAGCTGACATGCATGTCAGTAGAGACACATAACTTCTGATGAAATAAAAAATGGCTTCCAATCTGACATAGTAGTCACACTGTAAGACAATTAATGATAAATCATAGTGTTAATTTAATAAGGTTAATTTAAGGTCAGTCTTAGAGTTAGTGTTCAGAGATCGACAAAGCCTACAGCTCCAGAAACACTGGGGCTGCAAAAGTCATGCCAAGGGGAGCATTGCACAGCACCAACAATACTTCTTTCACAGATTTCCCAACTGGCCCAGGCATGGTACTGAGGGATGTAGGCCTCATCTGTATGGTGGTGGCCTAAGTTAGGCTTAGGTTTACAGTTAGGGTTCAAAGATCCACAAAGTCTGCAGCTCCAAAGACACTGGAGCTGCAAAAAGCTCCCTGCAGGAGCTTGGCACAGCACCAACATTGCTCCTTCCTCACATTTTTCGTTTGGGCCAGCAGTGGTGCTGGGGCCATAGGACTAACCTCCGTGGTAGTAGCTTAAATTAGATTTGGGCTTATGGTTGGGGTTCAGAGATCCACAAAATCTACAGCTCCAGAGATGCTGGGGCTGCAGAAGACAAGGCAGTAGGAGCACAACACAGCACCGACATTACTCCTTCCACATATTTTAATATGGGCCAGCCGTGGTGCTGGCTATAAGGGCCTCAAAGCCATGGTGCTGCTTAATTTAGGGTTAAGGTTAGGGTTCAGAGATCTACAAAGCCTACAGCTGCAGGGTCACTGGGGCTGTGAAAGGCATGCCAAGGGTAGCTTGGCACAGCACCAACATTACTCCTTCCACACCTGTTTTAACTAGGCCAGCCATGGTGCTGGCAACGTGGGTTGCATTCCCATAGTGGCAGCTTGAATTAGTGTTCGGGTTATGGCTCAGAGATCAACAAATAGTACATATCCAGGGACAGTGGAGCTGCAAAAGGCATGCCAAGTGGAGTTTGGCAAAGCAGTAACATTTCTCCTTCCACATATTGCTCATCTGGGCCAGCCATGGTGCTAGGGGATGTAGGCCTCATCTCTATAGTTGCAGCTTAAACTAGGGTTAGGCTTAGGGTGTAGGGTACAGTGATCCTCAAAGCCTACAGCTCCAGGGACACTGTGACTGCAAAAGGCAGGTCAGCAGGAGCTTGGGACAGCACCAACATTACTCCTTCCACACCTTTTTCATGTGGGCCAGACATGGTACAGGGGGATGTAGGCCTCATTTCCATGGTGGAAGCTTAAATTAGGGTTAGCCTTAGGGTTCACAGATCCTCAAAGCCTACAGCTCCGGGGACTTTGGGACTATAAGAGGCATGCCAAGGAATGTTTGGCACAGCACCAGCATTACTACTTCCACACCTCTTTCATTTGGTCCAGACATGGTGCTTGGGATGTGCTCCTCGTCTCTATGACAGTGGCTTACATTAGGGTTAGGCTTAGAGTTAGGGTTCAGAGATCAAAACCTACAGCTCCAGGGGCACCGGGGCCGTAGAAGGCATGCTAAGGGGAGCTTGACACAGCACCAACATTACCCCTTCCACACATAGTTCATCTGGGCCACCAATGCTGCTGGGGGATGTAGGCCTCTACTGTGGCAGCTTATATTAGTGTCAGGCCAAGGTTAAGAGTTAAGAAACACAGAACGTCCACAAATCCTCGGACACTGGGTCTGTAAAGGCATGCCAAAGGGATCATTGTACAGCAGCTACATTACTCCTTCCACACCTTTTTTAGCTGGGCCTGCCATGGTGTTGGTGGACAAAGGCCTCATCTCAATGGTACCAGCTTAAATTTGATTTAGGCTTAGGGTTACTTTTCAGAAATCTGCACAGCCTACAGCTGCAGGAATATTGGGGCCTTAAAAGGCATGACATGTGGAGCATGGAAAAGCACTGCCATTTCTCCTTCCACCTATTGTTGAATTAAATTAGGGTTATATTTATGGTTAGGGGTCAGAGATCCACAAGGCAAACAGCTGCATGGACACAGGTGCTGCAGAAGGCATTCCAATGGGAGCTTGGCACAAAACCAACAGTACTCCTTTCACAACTTTTCCATTTAAGCCAGCCATGGTGTTGGGGGGTGTAGGCGTCATCTCTACTGTAGCGGTTTTATTTAGGCTTAGGCTTAGGGCTAGGTTTCAGAGATCCACAAAACTTATACCTCCAGAGACACTGGGGCTGTAAAAGGCACGCCAAGGGAATCTTGGCACAGCACCAACATTGCTCCTTCTACACTTTTTTGCACCATGTCTGTAACCCTAGCCCTAATTTAAGCCACTAACATAGAGATGAGGCCTATGTCCCCTTCACCACAGCTAGTCAAGTTAAAAATGTGTGGAAGAGGTAATGTTGGTGTTGTGCTAAGCTCCTCTTGGCATGTCTTTTGTAGCCCCAGTGTCCCTGGAGCTGTAGACTTTGTGGATCTCTGAACCCTAGCCCTAAATATAACTGTAATTTAAGCCACAGCCATAGAAATGAGGTCTACATCCCCCAGCCAGGCTGGCTTAGATAAAAATCATGTGGAAAGATCAATGTTGGTGCTGTCCAAAGCTTTCCTTTGCATACCTATTACATCCCCAGGGTCTCTGGAGCTGTAGCCTTTGAGAATCTCTGAACCCTAACTCTAAGGCTAACCCTATTTAAGAAGCCACCATAGAAGTGAGGTTTACATCCACTAGCGCCCAGACTGGCTTAAATGAAAAAGGTGTAGAAGGAGTAATATACGTGCTGAGAAATGCTCCCCTTGGCATACCTTTTGCAGCCTGAGTGTCCCTCAAGCTGTAGGCTTTGTGGATCTCTGACCCTAACCCTAACCCTACCCTAACTTAAGCTGCCGTAATAGAGTTAATGCCTGTTTCCTCTGCATCATGGCTACCCCTGTTAAAAACGTGTGGAAGGAGTAATGTTGTTGCTGTGCTAAGATTCCTTTGGCATGTCTTTTGTAGAACGAGTATTCCTGGAGTGGTAAACTTTGTGGATCTCTGAACCTAACCTTAAGGATAACCCTAATTAACGCCACCGCAAAGGAGATGAGGCCTACATCCTCAACACCGTAGCTGGCCCACATGGAAAAGGTGTGGAAGTTGTAATGCTGGTGGTGTACCAAGCTCCCTTTGGCATGCCTTTTACAGCCCCAGTGTCCCTGGAGCGGTAAACTTTGTGGATCTCTGAACCCTAACCCTAAGGCTAACCCTAATTAATGCCATCACAATTAAGATGAGGCCTATATCCTCCAGCACCGTGGCTGGTTTAAATGAAAAAGGTGTGTAAGCAATAATGTTGGTGCTGACACAAGCTCCCCTTGGCATGTCTTTACAGCCTAGTTGTCCCTGGAGCTGTAACCTTTGTGAATCTCTGAACCCTAAACCTAAGGCTAACACTAACTAACACCACCACAATGGAGGTGAGGCCTACTATCACCATTGCTGACCCACATGAAAAAGGTGTGGAAGGAGTAATGTTGGTGCTGTGACAAGCTTACCTTTCCTTGACTTTTACAGCCCCTATGTCCCTGTAGCTGTAGGCTTGGAGCATCTCTGTACCCTAAACCTAAGCCTAACTCTAATTTAAGCTGCCACAATAGAGATGAGGCCTACATTCCCCAGCATCATGGCTGGTCGAGATGAACAATATGTGGAAAGAGTAGTGTTGGTGCTGTGCCAAGCTCCCCTTGGCCTGCCATTTGCAGCCCCGGTGTCCCTGGAGCTGTAGGCTTTGTGGATCTCTGAACCCTAACCCTAAGCTTAACCCCAGTTCAAGCCACTGTCAAATAGATGAGGCTTAAGTCTCCAGCACAATGGCTGGCCTAATTAAAAAATGTGTGGAAGAAGTAATGTTGGTGCTGTGCCAAGTTTTCCTTGGCTTGAGTCTTACAGCTCCATTCTCCCTGGAGCTGTATGCTTTGTGGATCTCTGACCTGCAACCCTAAGCCTAACCTTAATTAATGCCTCCACAATAGAGATGAAGCCTTCACCCCTAGCACCATGGCTGGCTTAAATGAAAAACGTGTGGAAGGACCAGTGCTGGTGTTGTGCCAAGCTCCCCTTGGCATACATTTTTACAGGACCAGTGTCCTTATAACTGTAGTCTTTGCGGATATCCGAACCTTAACCCTAAACCTAACCCTAATTTAGGCCAGCACCATGTAGGTGAGGACTACATCCCCTAGCACCATGGCTTGCATAAACGAAAAAGGTGTAGGAGTAATAATGTGGGTGCAATTCCAAGCTTTCCTTGACATGCCTTTTACAGCCCCAGTGTCCCTGGATGGTTGGCTTTGCAGAACTCAGAACCCTAACACTAAGCCTAACCCTGATTCACACCACCACAATAGAGATGAGGCCTACATCCACCAGCAGCATTGCTTGCCCAGATGAAGAAGGCGTAGAAGGAGCAATGTTGGTATTGTATAATACTCCCTTCAGCATGCCTTTTGTAGCCCCAGTGTCGCTAGAGCCGAACCCTAACCCACATCCTAACCCTATTTAAAGCCTCTGCAATAGAAATGAGGCCTACATCCCCTAGCACCATGGCTGGCATAAATGAAAGAGGTGTGGAAGAAGTAATGTTAACTGCTGAGCCAAGCTCCCCTTAGCATGCCTTTTTCAGCCCCAGCGTCCTGGAGCTGTAGCCTTTGTGGATCTCTGAGCCCTGACCTTAAGCCTAACTCTAATTTACGCTGCCACTTTAGACATGAGGCTTGCATCCGCCAGCACCGTGGCTTGTCCAAATGAAAAATGTGAGGAAGGAGTAATGTTGGTGCTTTGCCAAGCTCCATTGGCACGCCTTTTACAGCCCCTGCGTGCCTTTTTCTATTTCTGAAACTTAAAGCTATGCCTAACCCTAATTAACGCTGCCTAGATGAGGCCTACATCCCCAGCACCATTGCTGGAACAGATGAAAAAGGTGTCGAAGTAGTAATGTTGGTTCTGTGCCAAGCTCCTTTGGTATGACTTTTAAAGTCCCAGTTTCCCTGGAGCTGTAGGCTTTGTGGATCTCTTAACCCTAACCGGAAGCCACTGCAATAGAGATAAATCCCCAGCACCATGTCTGGCCCACATGAAAAAGTTGTGGAAGGAGTAATGGTGGTGGTGTTCTGAGCTTTCCTTGGCATGCCTTTTACAGCCTTAGTATCCCTACATCTGTAGGTTTTGAGTATCTGTGAGTCCTAAATCTAACCTTGACCCTTATTTAAGCCACCACCATAGAGATGAGATATACTACTCTTAGCAAAATGGCTGATTAAAATAAAACTGTGCAGAAGAAGGAATTTTTGTGCTGTATAATGCCCTTGGAATGTCTTTCGATGTCTTTGGAGCTGTAGGCTTTGTGGATTTCTGAACCCTAACCCTAAGCCACCATGCCGCCACCATGAAGATGAGGCCTATATCCCCAGCACCATTGCTAGCCCACTTGAAAAACGTGTCAAAGACGTAATGTTGGTGCTGTGCAAAGCTCCCCTTGGCATGCCTTTTACAGCCCCAGTGCGCCTGAGTCTGTGACCTTTGTGGATCTCTGGACCCTAGCCCTAAGCCTAACCCTAATTTAAGCTGCCATTATGCAGATGAGGCCTACGCCCCCAACACCCAGCTCTGTTGCTGGTCCACATGAAAAATGTGCGGAAGGAGTAATGTTGGTTTTGAGCCCAGCTCCCCTTGGCATGTCTTGCAGTCCTAATGTCCCTGGAGCTGGAAGTTTTGTTGATCTCTAAACCCAAACCCAAAGCCTAGCCCTAATTAACACCCTTCAGTGGAGATGAGGCCTACGTCCCCAGCACCATGGATGGCCCACTTAAAAAAGGTGTGGAAGTGTAATTTTGGTGCTGTGCCAAACTCCCCTTGCAATGTCTTTTACAGCCCGTGTCCCTGGTGCTGTAGGCTTTGTGAATCTCTGAACCATAACCCTAAGAGTAACCGTAATTATAGCTGCCACAATGGAAATGAGGTGTACATCCCCAGCACAGTGGATGCCCCACATGAAAAAGTTGTGAAAGGAGTAAAGTTGGTGCTATTCCAAGCTTTCTTTGGCATGCCTTTTATAGCCCCAGTGTCCCTGGAGCTGAAGGCTTAGCGGATCTCTGAACCCTAACCCTAAGCTTAACCCTAAATAATGCTGCCACAATGGAGATAAGGCCTACTTTCCCAGCACCATTGCTGGCCTGTTAAAAAAGTGTGGAAGGAGTAATGTTGGTGCTGCGCCAGTCTCCTCTTGGCATCTCCCTAACAGGCCTCGTGTCCCAGGAGCTGTAAACTTTCTGGATCTCTGAATCCTAACCCTAAGCATAACCCTAATTGAACAAGTCACTGTAGAGATGACGCCTACATCCCCAGCATCATTGCTAGCCCACATAAAAAAGGTGTGTATGAAGTAATGCTCATGCTGTGCCAAGCTCCCCTTGGCATGCCTTTTACAGCCCCAGTGTCCCTGAAGCTATAGGCTTTATTTCTGAACCCCAACCCAAAGCCTATCCCTAATTTAAGTTGCCACCATGGAGATGAGACCTACTTTCCAAGTGCCATTGCTGGCCTAAATGAAAAAGTTGTAGAAGGAGTAATGTTGGTGCTGTGCAATGCTTCTATTGGCATGTCTTTTGCATCCTCAGTGTCCATGGAGCTATAGGCTTTGTGAATCTTTGACAGCTAAGCCTAACCCTACTTTAATCCACCAACATGGAGATGGGGGAGTACATCCCCCAGCACCGTGGCTGGCACAAATTAAATAGGTGTGGGAGGAGTAAATTGGTGCTGTGCCAAGCTCCCCTTGGCATACCTTATACATTCCCAGTGTCCCTGGAGTTGTAGGTTTTGTGGATCTCTGAACCTTAACCCTAAACCTAACTAATTTAAGCTGCCACCACAGAGATGAGGCCTACATCCCCTAGCACCATGGCTGGCTTAAATGGAATATGCGTGGAAGGAGTTGCATCAAGCAAAATGTGTTGCATCAAGCTCCCCTTGGCGTGCCTTTTAAGTGGCTTCAAAAATTGAAACTGTAAGACTCACATACAAAACTTCAAAGTAAATTAGGTGGCAGAAGCAAAGCCATTTGTGCCTACATAAATGACTGGTTACAGGAAAGAAAACTCAAATAGGAGTAAATTGTCAGTTCTTGAAGTGAAAAGAGGTCATTGGTGCTGGTAAGCAGGGGGCTGTACTCTATTCATCATTGACATGGAAATCAGGAGATCAGTGAAAAGAAAAAGGCTGCTGAAAAAACTGTTAGTCAGGACAGTAAGGTTGAAAGCTGATTGTGAGGAACTGGGGAAAGACTGTGTACGACTGAAAGGGCAAGGAAGTGACAAATGAAATACAGTGTAAATGAATGTAAAATGATGCAAATGGGAGAAAAACAATCCTAATTTCACATATAAAATTACAGGTTCTAAACTAACCACTACCTCACAAAATGGTACCCTGAAACACCAGTTAAATGTTATCAGTGGTCAGAAAAATCAATAAAATGCTAGGGACTACTGGGGGAAAAGATAGAACAAAACAAAAGCCACCATAATGCTGTTAGCTGACTTTCCCATACCTTGAATGATGCAAGCAGTTCTGAGTCTAAAAAAGTATGCAGTATACTTTGAAAAAATCCAGAGAAAGGCAGCAAAATACAGAATATTTTCTATACAAGCCATGACTGAATAGGCTAAGAACATTTAATCTAAAAAAATATTAATTAGAAGATATGTGATAGAGGCCTAAAAAGCCAGGACTATAGAATCATAGAATCATAGAATGGTTAGGTTTGGAAAGGACCTTAAGATCACCAAGTTCCAGCCCCACTCCCATGGGCAGGGATGCCTCACACTAGACCATGTCACCCAAGGCTCTGTCCAGCCTGGACTTGAATACTGCCAGGGATGGAGAATTTGCCACTTCCTTGGCAACCCATTCCAGTGCCTCACCACCCTCACAGTAAAGAGCTTCTTCCTTATATCTAACCTGAACTTCCCCTGTTTAAGTTTAAATCCTTTACCCCTTTTCCTACAGCTACAGTCCCTAATGAAGAGTCCCTCTCCAGCATCCTTGTAGGCCCCCTTCAGATACTGGAAGGCTGCTGTGACGTCTCCATGAAGCCTTCTCTTCTCCAGGCTGAACAGCCCCAACTTGCTCAGCCTGTCTTCATATGGGAGGTGCTCCAGTCCCCTGATCATCCTCGTGGCCCTCCTCTGGACTTGTTCCAACAGTTCTATGTCTTTTTTACATTTAGGATACCAGAACTGTACACAGTACTCCAAGTGAGGTCTCACATGAGTGGAGCAGAGGGCAGGATCACCTCCTTTGACCTGCTGGACACACTTCTTTTGATGCAGCCCAGTATACGGTTGGCTTTCTGGGCTTTCTCAGCTGTGAATGCACACTGCTGTCTCATGTTCAGTTTCTTGTTGACCAGCACCCTCAAGTCCTTCTCTGCAAGGGATGACAGCAGACAATTATGTCAAGGTTGCAAGTCAGCTTATGTGACTTGTGGTGATCTGTTGTGGGAAATACTGTGTTCAGGGTAGTTCATGTGCTAAACTATGCAGTTCCTTCTTCCTTAGTTACTCATGGGAGATTTTCCAGTTTACATTCTTGGTAAGACACACAAGTAGCACAGACTTCCCTGGCTCACCGAGGTTTCTTGTCTTCTGAGGGCAGCATGACTCAACATCTGTTTGAAATGATGACAAGAAAATTATGTTTAACATGAACTCAGAAATGTTTCCAAGGTAAGGTTTGGAAGTAAGCTAGCTGGGTGTTACAGAACCTGCAAAGTTCATAGGGAAAAGACACCTCAAAGGTAACAAGTAGGCAGAGGCTACCCTTTCTCCAAGAGAGTGTTTCTAAGATTATAAATAAATAATTTTAAAGTTAACCGCCATTTAGCTATTAAAAAAAAATAAGAATCCCTCTTCCTAACAAAATTTGATTTTTGCTTATTACTTTTTTCTTTATTTTTTCACAGAAATTTCCAAATTCCAGGCTGGTTTTTGATGCAGAGGGTTGACCAATGTACAGGGGGGTCCAACTAATGTACAGGGGGGTAGTACAGAGGGGTTGTACAGGTGGGTGTACAAGGGGGTTAGAGGAATTCGCTTGCTTAAACAAAAGTATTGTCTGTTGTAAATACCTATCATGCCTACTAAGCAGAACAAAGGCACTAGCTACTGATAAGGGGAGAAGCCTGGTTCTATTGATAAGCAGCTATTGATAAGGAAAAGCAGATGCCTGAGTCTATTGATAAAGGTGAGAAGCAGATGGTTTATGGCTGGGATACTGACCAAACGCTAAGGCCATGTGTGAAGACTAAAAGGTGAAAAGTTTAAGAAGAGGAAGACTCATTTACTTCATCTTGAAGACCCCTACTCATAGGAGGAAGACACATTTACTTCATCTTGAGACCCCTGCCCATGACCGGGGGAGGCACTGTGCAGGCGCAAAGGACCTTCTAGCTCATTATAATACAAAGCGGGGATAGATACTAAATACGTATAGGCGTATTGAGTAATCTAATGCATATACATACCTTAAGAGAATAAATGTAGAGCAAAAAACGACCCTGGGTGTGCATACTTTGGAGGAACTATCCCCATGCACCTCAGCACTGAATAAAAGCATACCTACTTTACAACTTCAACGAGTTGTGGAGTCAATCTGCGTATCATTTTTACCCTGATTCTAAGGGGTGAAACTAGCCTAGCATCTCAATTGTTAAAATCCTTACAATTTCAAGTTATTTGCATTCAAGTTATACAATCCAGTCTGAAAAGAAACATTATTCTTATTTTCCTGTATTTCTGTATAATAATAAAGTATCATTCCACTCTGTGATGCTGCCTATCAAACGGGAGAATGCACTAGAATTATTACTAAATATTAGCAATTGAATTCTTTGCAAGGTATAGGGACTACAGTTTTACTTGCTTGTTTTCCAATTGATGCTAGAGAAGTAGGGTCATTTAAGTCCTCTAGATCTTTAACAACCTGACTTAAAATAAACAGATGGGTACCTAGTTGATTCAGATTATCAGGGGTATTCCCAGTTCAAATTTTTATAGTACGTGCTATTTGTCCTCTTGAATGAGAGTAAGCCCACATAATACCAGTTCTGACTTACAAATAATCAGAGATTTTTAAAATGTTTTTGACTGTTAAAATATCTTAAGATAACATTGTTGAAGGCACCTTTATTTGTAAGTTAGATGCAGAAGAAAACTATTTGAAGAATAAGCCATAAATATGCATGCTAGTTTTGGAGCTTGTTCTGTTGGGATTTTTAATTACTCCAGCTTTTAAAGCTGAAGTTTTATATTTAGTCATCTTTGATGTAATTGCATAGCTGAGGCTGTTCTGTACCAGTCTGTGCCGTGTCCTGCAGTGCAAATAGCAGCATGTCAAAAGCAAATGGCCTGCCAATTAATCTAAGCAATGTTGAACACAGGGAATTTGCTAACCCACAGGCAGCTGAGGTATAGTTTACTTGCTGTGACATCTGGTACCTGTTATTTAAGCAAAAGGATATTTAAGCAAAAGGATATTTTGTGAATTTCACATGTATTCAGAGAGGTCTGATGGTGTAACTATTTCAGGTTTGAAAACTGAAAAAAACCCCAATGCTGGAATGTCAGGTTTTGTCACATATGAAATATTCAGAATAGGGTTTTATTTCAGGTTTTAAAGAAAGAGAATAAATTTAATGTCTTCATCATGAGCAACAATAAAGTGTCTTGTTCTAGGGCACTCTGCATCAAAATGGTATTTCTAAATGGAAGTTAGTATTTAGTGTGTGTACCACTGAGGAAGGTTGTTAACCTTTTCTTGAAGCACCAAAGAGCTATGTAATAACCATGCCTCTTAGTAGATACAAAGCATTTAAATGCTTTCACAATTAGAACAGTAAGGGGGAGTGGGAATATCAGGATATAAGCCATTTGGTTTTCATTTTGTATCTTGAATAAAATGTAGAAATTATGCATTGGTCATGTACATCAAACAGGAAGAACTGGGAACAGCCTGTCATTGTTATCCATGCTGTGTGCCAAATAGGGAAGACATGCACAGGAAGAAAATGGAATGCGGTTAAAGACATACACCTAATGCACGTCTTACTGAATAGGGACATTTAAGGGAAAGGGAAACCTTAATTCTGTAGTTTCCTAGGTTTTGCATGCTTAAATTTGGATTCCCATTGTTTAGCACTAGTTTTCATACATAAGCTTATACATATTAAGGATTTGAAGCTATTGTCATGGTTTAAGCCATAATGTTTTTAAAAGATGTAGCACTTACTATTATTTCCATCTATCTTAAAAAATTCATCAGACAGTGACTGGAGTGGCACTTACTGTGCTTTGCCTATATGGACTCTAGAGATGATGAAGTAAAACCACATACTCTGTCAAGAAACACTGTCCTGTATATCAGTCTGCAGACCCTCATTGTCCTTGTTTAAAGATGTGCAGCGAAGCTAACAGTATTTTCAGGAAACTCCTAGCTGAGTTACACTGTGAAAAAACTGAGATTTCCTACAACTAATTAGGACTGTAAAAAACAATTCTTCTTTCCCAGAAATAGAAATTAACCTTTTAACTGCACCATTGAGCAGTTCCTTACATACAGCATGACACTGACTGTTCATCCATGTGGGGAATCCACACATTTAATGGTAAATAAAAAAAGGTTAAAGAGCATCTATTCATGTAAATGATATATGGCTAAACTCTGTGGTGACCATATTAGAAATGTGTGAACTCTTTATTGCTGACTATGCTGATGCTGGCATCTAAAAAGAAAGATATATTCAGAAAAGACTTCCCCACTAGAATATGCTTTAAAAACATGCACTGGAAACTTTGTGAAATTATTTCCATGACTTCACAAAGGGATTATCTTAAAATCTTTTTCAGATGCTTTTCAAAAGAGAACTTTGGTATTAAGGTCTGTATTCTGATTTCTGCTACACTAGTATGAATTCTGAGTGCAATTTACACTTTCCCTCAGTTTAGTGAAATTATCTGCAGTTCACAGCGTTAAAATCAAATTAATAACTAACCAGGTTTCCTTCTGAAATACTTTTCCACAATTTTAGACACTAGAAAAAAAAATCAAAAAAATCACAGAATTACTGTTGATGACTTATGATGAAGTCACTAAAAATAAGAGAAAAACAATGCCAAAATACTAGAACCTTTTATTGAGCAAGTCATAATGTGGTGTCCAGTTCAAAACAGCAACCTAAATTGTATCTAAATTAAATTTTGAAAGATGCAATTTGTGTGAGACAGCTCTTCTGCACTGGAATTAAGTCATTAGGGCATGTCTGTAACTATTTCACATGCAGCACTCTCTGCAGTCAAATAGACTGTCACACATGAATGGATTATAGGATTGGGCCCAATGCTTTTTTACTTAATGAACCACTTAAATTGTATTTGAACTGACTAAAAATACCCTGTCAGTTTGAATTCTTCCAACTTCAAGGAAAATAGAATGGTTTCTATTTAATAACTTACATTTACTCTTTGCACAACAGATCAAACTATTCACCAGGTTGTATCTCATGAGCATTCAAGATTTGCTTTTATATGTTTCCCTCTGATTTTTTTGAAAGGAAATGATAAATTCAGCATGCTGGTTTTACTAGAACATATTTACTGTATGCTTGTCTTTACTTTTGGCAGCTGTGGCAAATAATGTTATCTACATATTATTGTGTCATGGTTTAAGCCCAGCTGGTAACTCAGAACCATGCAGCCACTCACTCACTTCCCTCTTCTTCCTCCCCCTGTTCCCAGAGAGGTAGGGAAGAGAATCAAAAGAATGTAACTCCCACGGGTTGAGTTAAAAACAGTCCAGTAACAAAGGTATAACAGAAAACCACTACTGCTGAGGTAGTCTATGCCAAGGATGCACGGAGCCTCTGGACCAGTCACAATGGGGTGCTTTTGCCATTTCCTCCCAGTCAGGCTGATTTCAGCCTCCAGTACAGTCAACTCTTGGGATCCTCCTGTCACTCCAGAAATATAAATGAGTTCCACCCCTTGACAGCTTGATGGCATCAGGGTACACTGTGCACCTGTACCTACTAGAGCCTTATACTTCCATGGGACTGATGTGCCAGACCATCTGATCCACACAGTCCAGTAAATCTGATTGTCCCCTACCTCCACCTGGCTGGATGCAGGGCCCCTCTAAATAGTGATCACAATACTGATCACTTACATCTGGTAGACAGGGATTAGTCTTTTTTATAACAGGAGCTGGAGTAAAATCAGCTCTTCCACTCCATCAGGGAACCCACTCACCAGAGACTGGACAGATCGGATAGATCATCTGTCAATTTTTTAACTCCTGGGAGTTTTTCCACAGCTGAAATGATGGAAGGGGTGAGATTGTCTTTGAACTCTCGGAGTTGACGAATCACTTCATCCTCTGTTGGTGGTGGTACATCATGCCACAATATCGATGCCAACAAGTGGGCATATGATGATGGTGTGCTCCATGTAAATTTCCGCCACATGGCACGTGTACATACAACTTCATCTGGATCTACGGATGCATTCCCAGCATCCAGCCTATGATAGATCATCTCTCTCTCTCTCTCTCTCTATATATATATATATATATGTATCATAGGCCCACAGAGAGTGGGCCTATAAGGATGCTGGGGAGGGACTCTTCATTAGGGACTGTAGCAATAGGACAACAGGCAATGGGTTATAACTTAAACAGGGGAAGTTCAGATTGGATATAAGGAGGAAGTTCTTTACTGTGAGGGTGGTAAGGCACTGGAATGGGTTGTCCAAGAAAGCTGTGAATGCGCCAGCCCTGGCAGTGTTCAAGGCCAGGTTGGAAAGAGCCTTGGGTGAGATGGTTTAGTGTGAGGTGTCCCTGCCCATGGGAGTGGGGTTGAACTTGATGATCTTAAGGTCCTTTCTAATCCTAACTATTCTGTGATTCTATGATTCTATCTCTAAAATGGCTGATTCCCTCAGAGACTGGATGCTTTTCTCTATTGTCCACTTGGCTGAACAACTCATAACATTGTCCTTGTAGGGAAACCTGTCCTTCACAGCTGCCAAGAGCCACCTCCAAAGGCTGAGGGACTGTTTCTGTTTTGCAACTGCTTTGTCCATTCCCACTTTCCTAGCAAGTGATCCCAGCTCCTTGGCTTCTCTTCCTTCTAGTTTGTGACCGTTGGCCCCGTTGTCACAGCATCGGAGCAGCCAGGTGGTGATGTGCTCCCCTGGATGATGGGTGAAATCTTTTCACATATTCCGTAGCTCACTTGAGTTCCGGGGTTGAGAAGTCACCTCTTCTTCTTCTTCCTCTTCCTCTAATTCACACAATAATAACTCTTATTCACATGTTGTCCCATATAGTAGGTGCATTGGTTCTTCATCTTATTTCACTGTGCCGATTGCTCTTCTTGCCTCGTTTGCTTTTCTCCTTGTGTACTGGGGCAACTGATACTGGCACGAACTGGTCATTTGGTTTAGCTGCAAAGACTGTCACTGTGGTTGGAGTGGGTGTAGTGTCTGTCACTAGGGTTGGAGTGGCTGCAGTATCTGTTGTTGGGGTTGTTGCAGCTGCTGTGCTTGGGGGTTGAGTAGCACCAGCAGCTGCATTATCTGTAGCTGCTGTACTTGTCACTGGGGTTGGTGTAGCTGCTGTGCTTGGAGTTGGAGTAGCTGTGTTGTCTGTTGCTTTGCCATCAGATCCAGAGACATATTTTCCCTTTGAAGGTGCTGGACAGTGTTGAACAGGGCTCTGTAAGCATAGGCCAAGCCCCAGCACGTTACCATGATTTGTCCCACTCTGTTATGTCCAAGATGACAACATACCTCATTTTAGTATTTTACTAATTTTTCTGGATTTTGCACTTGTTCAGTGGTGAACTTCCAAAGCACTGGAGGGGCTCAGTGGACTAGATACTTGCCCATACTATCCCACACACCCTGCCACTCATGGCTGTCCAGCCTCGGGGAAAAAATCTCTTGGTCCTCCTATATCATTGTCTATCCCTAGACAAGACCCAGTCCCGACTCTGCTTAATTTTTGAGATGGGACAAAATGGTCATGGGTAAAACACACTTTCTATGTGTGCCAACATGGTGATCCCCATCACAATCAGCAGCCAGGTCTCAAGGGTACCCAAAGGCCACTCAAAACCTTCAGAACTCTCAAATGATGCTGTGAATAGTCTTGGGGGGCGGGGGGGGCTGGGAAGGTAAGGGAATGTCTCCTGCATAGGTTGACCACCCAAGGAGGAAAAAAAAAGGTGTGTAATTGCTGAACACTTCCATTATATACCTCTCAAAGTATAGCTAGAGGTGGTGACCACACTGGGAACACAAGCCAGACCAGTTTCACAATCAATAAGTCTATTGTATTACAAGTCATTAGCATAAAGTACAGCAAAACAAGAACTTTAGTCCAGGCCCCCCAGCCAATACACACTAAAACAGCAAATACTGGCTGTAAGTGAGGTATGACATGCTGAAACTCTGAGATCAAGAGTAACAACTTTGAAAGCCAATGAATCAGCATTATAATGAGTGACTATTCATCCAAAACAATGAATGCTTATCACAGATACGATTAGACACACTCTGGTCAGATTTGTTGTTATCTCAAACCTGCGTGCCCCACATTGGACGCCCCAAAGAACTGTCGTGGTCAAAGCCCAGCCAATAACTCAGAACCACACAGCTGCTCGCTCACTCCCCCCCTTTTTCCTCCCCCCAGCTCCCCAGGGCTAGGAAGAAGAATGGAAAGAATATAACTCCCATGGGTTGAGATAAGAACAGTCCAGTAACTAAGGTATAACACAAATCACTACTGCTACCACCAATAATAATAATAATGATAAGGGAAATAACAAGGGAAGAGAATACAGCCGCTCCCTACCCGCCAACTGATACTCAGCTGGACCAAACAGTGATCAAGCCCCCCTGGGTAACTACCCCCAGTTTCTATATTGGGCATGATGTGCTGTGGTATGGAATAGCTCTTTGGTTAGTTTGGATCAGGTGTCTTATCTCTGCTTTCTCCCAGCTTCCCCTCCTCCCTGGCAGAGCATGAGACTCAGAAAGTCCTTGGTTAGAGTAAACATTACTTAGCAAGAACGAAAAATATCAGTGTTATCAGCGCTGTTCCCAGGCTGAAAGTCAAAATCACAGTACTGCAACAGCTACCAAGAAGGAAAAAAATGACTGCTACAGCTGAACCCAGGACATACTGGCATTTGTAGTGTGCTGTGCCATAAGGTTTAAAATTGTCTTGGCTTGAAAATTACTATGTTTTCTATTCTTAGAATCTTACTGTGTTACATACGCTTCATACATATTTTTATTATATATGCAGACTGTATCTTTTATAAGAAGAAAGGACATGCATCTGAGTTCAGAAGTAAATCAGATTATTTTGCAACTTAATTATTTACCTTGGGTTTACAAAGTAAATAATTTTTTGTTTGCAAAGGCTAGATTTTTCTACAAATTTTACCATTCAAATTTAAAAAAAGTCCTTTCTTAATCTCTGTGTTACAGATACCAATGAATGGATAGGTCTTAAGGGCCTTATTTGAATTTGTAAATAACTTAATTTTATGTGCAAGATTCCCAGAGGAGGATAGTACAAATATTCATTCTATGCTTTAAATTACTACAGAAGCTAAATATTTTCTTAAGATTTGGTAAATAAAAGTAGAAACTAAGCAAATTATCAGCGGCTCTAAGTTCACCTGTAGTAGCCACACTATACATTTTTTCCCATTTAGAAAGAAACCAGTTTAAAATTATATTAACCTCTATCAATCTTAAAAGATCTTTTAAAATGAAACTTTGGGTTGTTTGATAAAATGAATGTCACCCTTATCTTTAAAATAGTATTAAGCACTCAACTCAAATGTTACTGTATGAATGGTCTTCCCTGGGAATTAGTCTACATTTTTAAATCATGACTGAGGTAGGTTTAGAAAATAAAGTTTAAGCATTGGTCTAACATGAAACACTATATATTCGAATCAAACTGAGATGTGTATTGCCCTTACTCTTACTAAAAACTATAGGTTATTTCAGACTGTTTCGCAGATGCAGATTTCTCTGTTTGTGCTGTACATACTGTATTTCTGGTACTTTGGTGGCAGCGATGCAGAGGAAACAAAAACGTCAAGATGTGTGTGACCATTAACAGAACTAAACTTAGTCAAGCTTCTGGTGCCATCTTGTGGGTAGGTAAAAAATAGAGTGTTGTTGGAAAGAACGAAAAACTGAGCACGAAAACTGTGTTTTTTATATTTGAGTTTCAACAGAACTCACAATGTTTATTTTTCTCTAGCTCAGTTTTCTAAACTATACCCTCAGAATTTACAGCAATCCCAATTAGAGAGTAAAAATTGTTTCTAAGACCCAAATTTCCTGAGAACTGTTTTAACCAGTATTTCTTTCTGTCCTTTGAATAAAATGTAGGTCTCCCAGCAATGGCACATAGCAGGATTCTGAGAAAAGTGGACCTCAAATTATATCCACTACAGCAATTTTCGTGCTTTAAAATTAAGTAGCTCCTTCACAAGTCCTTCATCTTGATTGATTCAGTAAAATTCCCTGCTATTCTCTAATGCTTTTCTTTATCAACAAATAAAATCGAACAGTAAACCAAATCAAACAGTAAAACCAAATGCTCTTAAACCAAATTAAGTGTTTCTATGCTGTTTAGAACCTCATACCTTGATTAGCAGTTTCCTTGTCACTGACCATCTTGCCTTAGTTCATTTCATATTCACCTTTTTTCAGCAATGTTTATCTGTGCCCAAAGTCATAGCCAGTGGCTGGAGGAGTGGAACTCATAGACCCAGGTTAAATTCTCAGATTCCTTGGATAATATATGGGCAAACCTGAGTATTTTAGGACTAGCTTCACAAAAAAGAAAGTCACAACCCCCTCCCCCAACAAAAACCCCACTCAACTACCCCCAAAAGCAACCAACTAACCAAAAAATAAGGCCAACAACAAAATGAACAAAAAAAAAAAACCCCAAAAACACACCCCAAAAACAAAACCAAAACCTAACCCACCACCATCAACAAAAAAAACCCTTAAACCAGTATGCTAGACAGAAACAGCAGTTCCTGGTTGATTCTAAAAGAATTTGCCTGAAATTTTATCTCTCATATCTCTTTTGTAAGGAAAAGTGTGGCCAGCTGTAATAAAAATGGCAAGAACAGGAAAAGACAAAATACTGATCTTTAATTCTGTGACCCTACTGAATAAAAGTTGCCTTAGTGAATAATGTGCTTGTGTAACTGAAGGTTCTTATGTTTTATTCCCCAGCTCTGGAAGTTGTTAGGAAGGCTGAGTAATACCCTTCTTTGAGAATTTTCCTGCTTATCACACTGCAGAATCACATTCTGGTTTTCTTCTGCTCTCACTAATTTGATGAGTCTTACATTTTTGCCAGACTGCACTAATGACACAACTTCAGTAAATGGGAGATGAAAGCTATTGGTTTGGAAAGCCTTATGAAGAGCAATAGACTGAATCCAGATTTTACACTTTCGGGAGAAGTGTTCCAGAACCATTTGTCAGCTATTTGACATCTCATGAAAAACAACTAGCATTATGGGCTGTGATTTTTGAATAAAAATGTCTGTGACTGCTAGCCTTTATACTGAACACTGCTTTCTGCTCATGAGTCAGAAAGCCAATTTGGACTGTAAGCTCCAGGATCAGCAGCCAGGGCATGAACATATGGTACTATTTAATCTATGGGTCCCAGAGATGCTTAGATTAAATAAATACATAGTAAATAGCAAATATTCACACTGTGAACTGTATATTCCTTGCCTTGAGCAAGGCAACTTTGGTGCTATGTCCTGAATGTGATTTTATGCTGTGAATCCTGGCTTCGCAGAAACCTTAATTTAGACAAGAAATAATTTAGCATATGCATGCTTCTGTTTGCACAGGTGTTTTGAGTGGACTTAATCTGTGATAATTTATGTAGAATATCTAAAAGTTAAGCATCTAATATTTCACAAACATGCTGAAAGGTGATGTACTCTTCCCACTGGACTGCTGTGGAAGAAGGTGGCCAGTGACAAAAAAAACACCTGCAACCTCTTTTCCCAGTAAACATGTCAGTGATACTCTACTAGGTCATGTCTGCGGCCATGTCCTCAGCATTCTCTACCTATCTGTTTACTTCTACTCAGAGGATGGTGATGTTGTGCTATTGGCTTCTAATGATCATCAAGCAGTACTTCTAGATCCTATTCATGCAGAATTTAACTGGTATTTGATTTGACATTTTTGTGCCACAAGCTTGCCATTCTTGAAGGTCAAATATCCAGTTCAGTATATCATTCACATATATGTTAAGATTAATTTTAGCAAACATGGGTACATCTATATGAGTACATATAGACAAACAATACTGGGACATGTTCTCAGGATCTGGGTCTCAATCATTTAGGTTGTTGAGTTACTGGAATGGTGTTTGGCATGACTTCAACTGCCACAAGTACTTTTTTCCCATGTGATTTATCTGTACAAGTAGCACAGGACAGGGACCAGGCCTACTAAATCATATGGGAGCAGCACACTCTTTTGCAGCATAAAAAGACTTGAACAGGACTGGCACAGGTTGCTCTGGACCTTTGTACTGTACTGCTTTAGACAGTCTAAGCAAATACATGTAATCTTATAATCAGTATTTAAAAAAAAAAAAGGAAAAAAAAAGAGGAAATTAAGGAAAAAACCTTAATTCGATCTAATCTGACAGTTTAAATCTATCAAACCTTGGGTTTAGAGCTTGAAACAGCACAGGATTCAGTGGGAAGTTACACATTCAGCAGAGACTGGAGGTAATGAATTCAGAACATAGAGCAAATAAAGCTCTTCAGAGAGGCTTAGGCACAACAATGAATCTTGATTAAGTAAAGGAATAAGCATGCAGCCAATCACATTACCAACTAGTTACACAGTTCAGTACTGCAGTATCAGAGCTATGCTTAAGAAATCATAACCAAAATTTTCATGCCACTAAGATTTTACTTGTTCTGTGTAAATTAGATTACCTTCTTTTGCTGATTCTCCAGAGTTACTGCTTCCATTTTGACCCAGTTACAGCTATGAGTCTTTTGAGTGCTATACTACATGCCTGATGGTGGGATCATGAAAAGGAAAGCACCAAAGTATAATATAAGCATAGAATATAAGTAAGCAAATAAAATCTTAATTGCTGAAGGGATCACCACGCAGAGTAACAGGCAGTGGCTGATGATCTGAAAATCAGACAGTAACTTAAATTTGAGCTGTTCTAAAGTAGGTATTATGTGGGGTGAGGTCGCCTTTAATATTTTGCTGGATTATGAGTAATAGTAGAATATTGTAATGCTAATTCATCAGATTCATGCAGCAATGTTTTGGTAGCAGGGGGGTTTCAGGGGTGTTTTCTCTGAGAAGATGTTATGTCCAATACAGCCAATGCCAGCCAGCTCCAAGACAGACACACCAACAGCCAAGGCAGAGCCCATCAGGGACAGTGGTACTGCCTCTGGGATAACACATTTAAGACGGGAAAAAAAACCTGGTATACAACAGCAACTAGCAAAGAGGAGTGAGAACATGTGAGAGAAGCAGCTCTGCAGACAGCAAGGTCAGTGAAAAAGGAGGGGGAGGAGGTGCTTCATGTGCTAGAGCAGAGATTTCCCGAGGTGTAGAACATGGTGAGGCAGGCTGTGCCCCTGCAGCCCATGGGCGTCCACAGTGATGCAGCTCTTCACCTGCAGCCCATGGAGGACCCCAGACCAGAGCAGACCAGGGGGATGCCTGAAGGAGGCTGTGACACTGTGGGAAGCCTGTGCAGGTCTTGACAGGACCTGTGGACCTGTGCAGAGAGGGACCCATACCAGAGCAGGTTTTCTGCAGGGCTTGTGACCCCATCGGAGACCAACACTGGAGCAGTCTGTTTCTGAAGGACTGCAGCCTGTGGAAGGGACCCACGCTGGAGTAGTTCATGAAGAACTGCAGCCCATGGGAAAGACTGATGTTGGAGGAGTTCATGGAGGACTGTCTGCTGTGGAGGCACTCCAGGCTGGCACAGGGGAAGAGTGTGAGGAGTCCTACCCCTGAGGAGGAAGGAGCGGCATAGACACATGCGATGAACTGAACACAACCCCCATTTCCCATCCGCCTGTGCACCTTGGGGGAAGAAGGTAGAGAAATCATGTGTTAAGGTGTGCACGTGAAGAAGGGAGGGGTAGGGGAAAGGTGTTTTAAGATTTGGGTTTATTTCTTAATATCTTACTCTGATTTCATTGCCAATGAATTAAATTAATTTCCCCAAGTCAAATCTGTTTTGCCTATGATGGTAACTGGTGAGTGATCTCCTAGTCCTTATCTCACATCATGAACATTTTGTCATATTTTTCTCCCTCTGTACAGTTGGGGGGGGTGTGGGGTGTGTGAGGTGGGTACTTGGCATTCAGCCAAGGTCAGCCCAATCCAGCCAGTTTTGTTCTTCCAGGACCTTAACATATAACAGGAAAATCATGTTGGCTAAAAGTGCAATTTTTTTTCATGTCTGAACACCACTGGATTTACTGGAAGTGAGTTGCTTGTGTTCATGTAGATTCAGGCAAAATACAAATACAAAGGGTCAGTTTAAATGCATAAATCACGGCTATGAGGTGATTGATATAATTTGATTTCTTGTGCTTTTCTATTTTTGATGGTAGGCTGGCTTTGTGCTTTTTAATCTGTTTATTCATTTTCATATCACTGATTGCGGTAATGTATCACTTACTTAAGATTCCAGCATTTTTAACAATATTAATTACTTCAATTTATATGCGGATTTCATTCTTAGTAATTAAACTGTGACTAAGTAACAACAATATAAATAAATCTTTCACTTTTACTCCAGTATTGCTGGTGTTTAAGTTAATGTCTAATTTCACAATGGTTTTGTTTGAATTCAGAATCAATATTCCTGTGCTGCACACCACAGCAAAAGAATTTAGAGGACCATATTTTGCTTATTCTCTGCATATTCAGTAAAATATTATCCATTGGTTTAATAACAGGACTTGTGCTTCTCTTCCACCTGTCCTTATTAGGTTGCATGTATTTCAGCAGTAGACACAATCAAAATGGTGAAAAAGTTCCACAGGCTCGTTTTTCCATATTTTTCAAAATTTCTTCTGTCATCATCACATAGTCTTACCTACCAGCATGCTAGTTTTGGTTTCTGTGTAGCTGTTTGTAAATTTGTATGGGCTTTCTGACAGATTTTTTTTTACCCTCATGTGCTGATTTTGAAGTTAATTTTCTTCCCAGTAGCTGGTGCAGTGCTGTGTCTTGGCTTTAGTCTGGAAATAATGCTGATAACACACCGATGTTTTAGCTGTTGCTAAATAGCACTGTATCCTGATCAAGGACTTTTTAGTTTGTCATGCTCTGCCAGTTAGGAGGGACACAAGAAGCCAGGAGAAAGCAGAGACAGGACACCTGACCCAAACTAGCCATACACAGCACATCATGCCCAAGTACGCAAACTGGGGGGAGTCACCTAGAATGGTCCAATCACTGCTCAGGGTTGGGCTGGCTATTGGACAATGGGTGGTGAGCAATTGTATAGTACATCACTTGTTCATTTGGGGTTTATTCCCCTAGCTGTCTTTATTTCCTATTACTATTACTTATTATTCTTTGTTACTTTATTATTGTTATTATTATGATCTTTATTTCAATTATGAAACTGTTTTTGTCTCAGTACATGAGCTTTACCTTTTTTCCAGTTCTCCTCCCCATCCCACTGGGGCAGAAGGGGGTGAGTGTGTGGCTGTGTGGTACTTATTTGCCAGCTTGGGTTTAAACCACTACAATTCTTTTTAGTGCCCAGTATGGGGCATGAAAGGTCATTATAATGACAGATAAGACCAGAGTCATTCATGAAGAGTAGTTGTCTAATTCTTAATAAAAAAATAATAACAAAAAAATTATAAAAAAATAATAGCAATATTGAAATAACAAGAGAAAGTAAAATAATTAAAAGGTGTAATCAACATAAAAAGAACATGGAACTGTTGGAACAAGTCCAGAGGAGGGCCACGAGGATGATCAGGGGACTGGAGCACCTCCTGTATGAAGACAGGCTGAGGAAGTTGGGGCTGTTCAGCCTGGAGAAGAGAAGGCTGCATGGAGACCTCATAGCAGCCTTCCAGTATCTGAAGGGGGGCTATAGGGATGCTGGGGATGGAGTCTTCATCAGGGACTGTAGTGATAGGACAAAGGGTAATGGGTTAAAACTTAAATGGGGAAGTTTAGATTGGATATAAGGAAGAAGTTCTTTCCTGTTAGTGTGTTGAGGCACTGGAACGGGTTGCCCAGGAAGGTTGTGAGTGCTCCATCCCTGGCAGTGTTCAAGGCCAGGCTGGACAAAGCCTTGTGTGGGATGATTTAGTGTGAGGTGTCCCTGCCCATGGCAGGGGGGTTGGAACTAGATGATCTTGAGGTCCTTTCCAACCCTAACTATTCTATGATTCTATGATTCTATGAATAGCAATGTGGGGAATAAACAGCAGTAATCTGGGAATGAGTGTGTATATTCTACTGTTTTATATGATACCTTTTAAAGCTTATTATAATGTATAGGACAGTTGCCAGTGTACAGTGCAAAGAGATTATAGTACACCTAATGTATAAATTTCTTCTTCTAATATTGCTATAATATTACAAACTGTATTGTATTTCGTAAAACTATGATAAGAAATACTGTTAACATTCATTATTGCAAGAATATCTTCAAATCATTCACAATGGAAAACAGTTAACAAAACATGCAATTTCTACAAAAGTTCATAATTCTCATCAGAAAAATTTATCTTGTTATCTATGTTCACTATGGAACATATAAATGCAATGTTTTAACTCAGGTAGATTTGTCCAGGCTGAAGTATTTTGGTTAGGTTTGTTAACAACTTTTGTTTCCTGTTCTTCTTTTAAATAGCAATTCAGTGTAAGTACATTTGGCACCTGCGTATATTACCACAGTGATTCCTGGTTTTTATTTAACTTCTGATTCTCAGCTGCTTCACCCAACTAAATCTCCTATAACCTTGTGTGATAACCTCTAGTCCTGTGGTTTAAAACATTATGGGAAGAAATTTATATTTCAGCTTGTTGGAACTGATTTGGAACATGATCTTGACAAGTGTAATTTCTAATAGGAGAAACACACAGCCTTAGTTGTAAACCTGAGTTTAAATTGCCTTCTTTTTACTCTTGAGTGTAACTGTTGTGGCTTTTAGGATCACTAAGGGTCAAGCCAATGACCATAAATTAGTGTTTAGAGGTAAAGGAATGTGTACTGCAGTACCATTCTTGAACTGGATCTCTTTCTCCTGGTAAGTTGTGACTGGTCTATGTCTTCTCATATTAATTTTGTGCGATATTGAACTACAGCATCATAAATTCAGTGCATGCATACCAGTTAAAATCTTTATGCTCTCTAGAGTTTCATAGGATTAAGATTCAGCTTAATTTTCAGAATATTAAAAAGAAACATCTGTGACACAAGACAAAAATCTTCTGTGTAGCTTATTCTTTAAGTCTTCTTGGTCAGTTTTTTGTTTTGTTTTTTGTTTATAATATTTCTTAGAACCATGTAGTTTTCATGACTAGCACTAATAAGCAACTGGACAATCTATATGTTCTTTCATGTGACATCAATTCCGTATTATGAAGTTATAAGCCAGCTTTTCCAGAGCATCAAGATCAAAATGGATGTAATGGTCAACACAAATATTGCTTATGAACGTAGTTAACTGTTTTTGTCTAATGAAGGTCAGATAAAATACATAATAAATTAATAATGAATAAATTAGTTTTTAAGCTTTCCTTTAAAATTCCACCAGTATTTTTCCTGAATTGTATCTAAGAACTAATTAGAGATTTGTTTTAATGGAAAAGTTATGAGCTCTTGATATGAAACTGTGGCAGTAAAGCCAAGACTTAATTTGATAAGAACAATTGGTTAAGCTTTATTTGAAATCATTGCAACAAGTATTGAAAAAAGGGCATGCTATAATTTTGAAAATAATGTAAAATTAAAATCAGTATCAGATTTGAAAAGTGTTCGGAATAAAGAAAAAATAAACTGTCTTTTGGGAAAATTATGCATATACTTTTTAGAAGCATTGCCATGGTGCTTTTATTATTGTTATTAAAAACTATTTAAACAGGAAAATATTAATTCTGTCTGTTTTTTTCTCTGTGAATGTTTGATTTTACATGATACTCCTGTAATGTTTTTAATGGTGTCTATAACCTGTAACTATGGACATCATTATTTCACTTGGAAAATAATGTTGCAGTAAACCAATGATAGTAGTCTCGATAGTGATTTTTTCAATCACCTATGCTAAAGGAAGGTAACCTCTTACTCCTCTTTATCAATTAACTGTAATGGTGATAGCTGCATAAGAGTGAAGCCAAACGAGTTTAGATGGGGTTGCCACTCCCCATCTTTTCAGATAAACTAAACTTTTCTACCTCTGTGGTACTGGAAAGTCACCCATGGTATAGATCAGACAGCTTATCCATGGTCTTTAAACAGAGTTACAAGGCAGACGTAGTTTTTGTTTCACAGTCTGCATGTTTTCCCTTCTCTACAGTCTCTTGTCAGAACCAGTTCCTAGCTCGTTGATGCAATTTCATGATTACAAGCCTAAATTGTGATATAATATCTTCATAAAAAGCCTAAATTTACTCAGAGCGCTATTAATTCTTTAATTCATTCGTTGGAACAGCCAGAGTTTCATCTTTAACATTAGCATGTTGCTAGATCTCAAGATGAAATGTTTTACAAGCTGATTCTCATATACAAAACTCTGGGTTTGAGAAAAGAATTATGAGTTTCAAAAAAAATGAGTTTTGATTGAGAATCCAGAGTGGAGGAGGGTGTGTCTAACAGCATTCAGAAAGATACCCAGATTTACTAAATAGAGTAGTCTTCAAGACTCTACTCTTTTCAATTTAATTTTTTGAGAGGAATTGCAAATTTCTGTTTTACCTTCCAAAGTGAACCTTCACCACTATTACAGTTCCTTAAATGACTTCCTGTGATCTGCTAAGGGAGAGGAACTTGTGATTTTTGCTCCCATTTCAAACAATCTAGGTCCAGAGTCGTTTTAGTATTTGTACCTAAGTGTTATTAAATTCCTTAAGCGCTTAGCAGAACACATCAGAACTCACAACCCCTTCTCTCATGGCTGCTGCTTAATCCTGTGTATGCCTAAGTCCCTAGCTATATATATATCTGCTGACTATGCATTTTTAATATTTGCACTTTTAAGATATTTTTTGTGTTGTCTCCATGTATTTGTCTTCAGGGACTGGCAATTCTCAGACCATGCCTGTGCTGCAAAGAAGACATCCAGAGTGTGTTCTGCATACTCTTTCCTATTCAGATCCCTGCTATTTTGTAGATAATCAAATACACATCAAAGCACAAACCTGTGTTAGCCATTCTCATGTCTCTTGACCCAATGACTAGGATTTATAGAGGGGAATGACTTTGGGTAAGATTATGAGAGCAGTGCCTTAAAATAGAATGCAATAATGAAGTAGCTTAGGAAATCTGTCTTTAAATCCCTTTTCCAAAAGTGAGATTTCAATTTGGATCCCTCAGGTGCATTTTGTGAGAAATGACTGACACAGTTAAGTGCCTCTTCCAGGGGGAGCTCATGGCTGGCAGTAAGTCATACCTCTCACACTACTTTTATGCAATACCCTGCTCATCCTGCTGATTTGTGTGAATCCTATTCCTAATGGTTAACTCACCATGCAATATGAACAAAGATGGGAATATAACCTGAGTCTTTGGACTCCACTTGTCTGCGTGCACAGCCAACAGAAAAAACAGTACTTTCCAGAGGGCATCATTAGTCCATAAGTAAACAAAATTACTGGTGATGCTTTACTTTCTTGGTTATGCCTTTTAAATACACAGAAAGAATCTGAGATGATGTGGATCTGATTGAAGTACTATTTTCAGAGGAGAGAGCAGGATCTTCTCAGGATTATTCTAGCAAATACTTTTTGTAGCAATGTGTATCCATACCTTACCAAATGGAAATGATGGAGAATGACTGCATGAGGTTCTGGTGTTTCAGACCACTTGACCAGGGAGGCATCTTGTGGTATACTTGTAGATCTAAGACATAGTTATTATTATTACTGTATCTTTTTTTTTTTTTTTTCAGATGAAAGTATCTGAAGCTCTGAAGACCTTGCCTGAAGCTCTTGAGCTTGCCTATCTGAAGCTCTGATAAATGTACCTGAAGTATCTGAAGAAGCTGTAAAGCTGTGTTGTGGTTTAAACCGATCCACACAGCTCGTCCACTCACCCCCCACCTCCAACCCTCCCCGCTCCCGGAGGGATGGGGAGGAGAATCAAGAGAATGTAACTCCCACGGGTTGAGATAAGAACAGCCCAGTAACTAAGGTATAACACAAATCACTGCTGCTACCGCCAATGATAATATTGATAAGAGAAAATAACAAGAGAATACGATACCACCGCCAAACAAGTTCGACCCACCTGAAGAGAGAGTGTGCCCTTCCGGGTAACTCCCAGTTACCTCCCTGGGCATGACGTGCTGTGGTATGGAATACCTCTTTGGCTAGTTTGGGTCAGGTGTCCTGTCTCTGCTTCCTCCCAGCCTCCCCTCGTCCCCAGCAGAGCATGAGACTCACAAAGTCCTTGGTCAGAATAGACATTACTTAACAACAATTAAAAACAATCGGTGTTATCAGCTCTCTGCCCAGGCTGGAAGTCAAAACACAGAGCTTGCACCAGTTACTAAGGAGCAAAACGGCTCCTGGTAAACTCAGGACAAGCTGACATCATACCCTACAACCAAGATGCATTGAAGTGTATATGCTGCATACCTTGTGATGACAAAGGGAGGATCTAAAGAAACAACGCCTTTAAGGTAATACTGAAAAATGTAAAATGAAGATAGCCAAATCTGAAGCAGTATTTTTCATAATGTCCTTTGAAAGCAACCATTGCAGTGAACTGTTACTAAATCTCTGCCCAGTTTTTCTTCCAGCAGCAGCTAGTTGCTTCACCTGAAAATGAAACGAGTGATTTAATGTCTACATAGTGTGTCTAATTTATTAATATTTATTTAATTAAGTGCCTTGAAATTGTGCAAATTAACTGGGAAGTTAAATCATTTGACCGTGTACAGTTACTGAATGAGTCAAGAAATTATTTGAGGACAACGGATGTTCCAGTGTTGTCCCTGAACTGAGCTCTGACTTCATGATTACAAGTAACTTTTTTCATTGCTATGAGTGTTTATGAAATTAGGTGCATCAAATTCCCAACTCTATGGTCCATGCAAACTAGAAACTCTGAGACACATCATTCCTCCCCTGAGCCTGCTCCTCTACACCTGCAGGCCTGTTCTTGGACATAGCGATCTGGGATTTGTAGCTCCAGAATTCTGCAGGTTAAAGGAATTTAACATCTGTTAAATTTTGAGTTTGGGCGTCTGTCTTTAAAAAAAAAAAAAAAAAAGGAGAATATTTTAATTGAAGTATGAACAACCCTTTAGGCCTTAAGTCTCTCTTCCAGTGGGAAATGGCTGCCACAGATTCCACGCTGTTATCCCAGATGGTGGTATGCTGCCCATGTTCAAATATTTTTCTTTTGGGATCTAAGCAATACTTGACTAATATGTATAATTAAATATAGGCACACATGTGCTTAGTGCCTGTCTGCACAACCAGCTATTATCAGCAATTATGTTGCAAAGTATGACAAAGTTGATATAGAAATGTTATAGACAAAAGGCTGTTGGCAGAGCCAGCTGCAGAATTTCAGGTGACGCAGGCGGTGGTGGCAGAACAGGTACTGGATGAGGAAGGTTAGAAGAAGTTTACTGGGTCTGACATGATGATGCTGAAGCAGAGAGAAAGGCTAAGAAGGAAAAGGAGGAGCTGTTTATTGTGAGAGAAGAATTCACCTGCCACTACAATGAGAAGAGGTGATTGGGATGGAAGCAAAGGTTTACTGTAGGGAAAGGGAAGCTTCAGGGCAATTTGAATGAATGGAAAGTATATTAGTCCCTTTCTGTCCTTTCGCCCAACTCTGATTGCCAGCCCTTACGCATAACCTATGTGTGCATAGACTAAAAATAAATGCAAACATACTGACGAATGTATTTAAAAGTGCTCTCACACTATAGAACATTCTATAGATAAAGGTCACAGTTCACTTCAGGTTAAATCCTGAATAAAAATGGCTGGCTGGAAGATTCACCAGGAAAATGTAAATCTAGTGAAACAATCTTTATTGGAAATGGTCCATTTTACATCAAAATGTGCATATACAGGGACCTAGAATCATATTACCTGAACTGATTTCTATTGTTGTATCAATACAAAGGGAAAGAAAGAGTCTTCCAAGCAGATAAGCCCTAAAGCATGCAGTATACTAAAGTGAAATTAAATATTAACACACGGAATTGCACCCAGAAGCATATATGGAGATAGTGCAGTAGTCTTAGAAGCCCTGAAGTAATGTGCTAATTTTGAGTACAACTTCTAAACAAGACAACAGCTGCTTTACCAGCTGTAGCTTTCCCATCTTTTTCAAAGTAGCAAAGGTTGTATAGTCATGCAGTGTGAAAGCCAGAAAAATATCAATGGCTATGTACATCTTTATATAATGAGTAGCGATTATAATTTGTGCCAAATCTACATAAATCCAAATCCAAATAAAATAATCAGGTAGCTACTATAAAACTTCATGCTGCAGATTTCTTTTCCAAAAGATAAATTTCTCTTACCAGCAGTGTCAGTGTGTCATTGGAAAAAAATAGGACCAAGATACAAACCTTTTTTTTTTTTCTTGCAGGAAACCAGTATCATTGTAACTGTGTCATGAGGCTAAACTAGCAAAGCATTCTATCTTATGCTCTTTCTTTTTGACTCAGAAGATGACAAAATAAGTATGACTTTTCAGATATAATAGGTAAAACTCTGTCTAGAATAGCTTGCAGTTTGGAAATCTTACAAGGAAAAAAGAAATAGAGTATTAATACTGTTCAGACAGGTTACAGCAATGTAGCCTAGACAGTCTTTCATTATCTTGGCCAATAGGCTAACTATTAGGCTGCTATACAACAAGGGGGCATAAGCAGAAACAGAATTGCCTGCTTTCAGGAAAAAATTCTAGGTTTTTACAGAACGGCATCACATCACAGAACAGGAGAAACATTTCTGGCTTGAAAATGTAAGTGAAGCTTTTCTCTAACTCTAGTCGTTTCTCTACTAACTAATTCCAGGCAGGAGCATGTCATTAAGAAGCTAAATTACAACAGTCATGAAACATGTAATTCCACTTTGGCCAAGTAAGTGATATGAACACTCGTATGTCTTACTGTGAAAACCAACTTGATGGCTTATAAAGGGATCTTACTAGGAAGATGGAAAGAGACTCCTTATCAAGGACTGGATATAAGGAAAATTCTTTTATAGTGATGGCTGTGAGGCACTGGAATAGGTTGTCCTGAGAAGCTGCGGATGTCCCATCTCGGGAATTGTTCAGGGTCAGGCTGGTTGCGGTTTTGAGTCACGGTCAAGCTGGTTAGGGTTTTAACCAATCCGGAAGGTGCTCCTGTCCATGTCAGGAGGGCAGGAACTAGATGATCTTTAAAGGCCACTTCCAGTGCAAGCCATTCTACGATTTTACGATTCAGTGCCAATTTGGCAGTCTCAGCTCATTGTAGGTTGGACAGTGCTCTGACATTATACATCTAACACACACTGATCCTCCAAAATACTGAAGATGACCTAAGGAAAATGATAGACATTGTGCTCTGGATACTAAAGGGTCATATATTTATGTGACTCCACAGAATCTGTGACCAGATATCCAGTCATAAAATCACAGAATCATAAAATAGGGTTGGAAAGGACCTTAAGATCATCAAGTTCCAACCCCCCTGCCAAGGGCAGGGACACCTCACACCAAACCATGTCACCCAAGGCTTCGTCCAACCTGGCCTTGAACACCACCAGGGATAGAGCATTCACAACTTCCTTGGGCAACCCATTCCAGTGCCTCACAACCCTCACAGTAAAGAACTTCTTCCTTATGTCCAATCTAAACTTCTCCTGTTTAAGTTTTAACCCATTAGCCCTTGTCCTATCACTACAGTCCCTAATGAAGAGTCCACCCCTAGCATCCTTGTAGGCCCCCTCCAGATACTGGAAGGCTGCTATGAGGTCTCCACGCAGCCTTCCCTTCTCTAGGCTGAACGGCCCCAACTTTCTCAGCCTGTCTTCATACGGGAGGTGCTCCAGTCCTCTGATAATCCTCATGGCCCTTCTCTGGACTTGTTCCAACAGTTCCACGTCCTTTTTATGTTGAGGACACCAGAACTGCACACAATACTCCAGGTGAGGTCTCACAAGAGCAGAGTAGAGGGCCACGATCACCTCCTTCGACCTGCTGGTCACGCTCCTTTTGATGCAGCCCAGGATACGGTTGGCTTTCTGGGCCGCAAGCACACACTGCCAGCTCCGACCAACACCCCCAAGTCCTTCTCGGCAGGACTGCTCTGAATGTCTTCTCTGCCCAACCTGTATCTGTGCCTGGGATTGCTCCGACCCAGGTGTAGAACCTTGCACTTGTCATGGTTAAACTTCGTAAGTTTGGCATCTGCCTACCTCACAAGTGTGTCAAGGTCCCTCTGGGTGGCATCCCTTTCCTCCAGCATAAATGGCCACAGATTCTATATAAGTAGGTTTCAGTAACACAGATAGTTGAGACTCTTTCTTAAACCTATGTATTGGGTGCCTTGCATTGACTTGCATCTTCTTTCCTTGCCTCACCTCTTAAAGGATTGAAAAGAATAAGAACATTTTCAGAACGTAAGTAAATACAAGGTTTAGGAAACACTATTAGCCTCAAATTTTAAATCTGAAATAGTTGCCTGTAAATGAAGACAACATATATAAAGAATGCAGGGTTTTTTGTTTGCTTGCTTTTAAAGCTACTAGAACACCTATCATCTTACAATCCTGGGTTCAAGGGTTTTCCAAGAATTCCTAATCATACCATAAATTGCTATATTATTATGCCTTCTTAGATAACCTACTGATGCTGTTTGGGGTGGCCAAAACCATACATATTTCATAGAAAATAAATTACAAATGTATAAAAGGAGTGTAAAGCTACTCTGTATACAGGGAAGGAAGAATTTAGCTGTCTGTTGTTTTCTGTTTTATCAACAGTAACTCACAGATTTAAAGGCCTCAGCTAAAAGTAGTTATGAAAGTAATATATCTGAAACAGTTTGGAAAAAAATATAGCAGACAGTTTCTCATGTAAAACCAGGTTATTACCAAAGGGTCTGCTAAATCTGTGAACTTGGGAGGGGAAAGAAATACTGGATAAGGGGAATTAAATTTCATAAACTATTGCTGCTTAAATTACAAAAGAAAAAACAACCAACAACCAAACAATAAAACCCCACACCAAGCTTTTGTGTTTTTTTTTTTTTTTTTTTTATTTAAGAAAAATATCCTAACCACAACTTAAACTATATGACAATATGGGATATCTTCACCATGTTCTTCCTATTATCACTAAGCTTGAAATAAAAGTTGCTGCCACTAGAGATCATTGTTGCTCTTTGCAGAAGGGGCCAGCATTAAATATTTATTTCAGCACGTATCAGTAGGTGCAGTCCCATTTTTTGCAGAATGCACTTCATAATATCAAAACACAAACACAATCAGAAATAAGTGCCAGCTCCAGCATTTCTTCTGTAACTTTTAATGTCACAATAATAGTAAATGAAATCCTGGATGTTTCTGTCCCAACACCAAATATCACTGATGAGTTGAAGTAACCATAGACTGAACTGTGCCAGTCTTAGATTTAGTTTTTACAGCAAATGTCAGCTATTTCCTTTCAATCACATAATTTTTAATGTCATTTACTCCTTTCAAAAATTTCCATCAGCATTACCTATTTATAAATGAAATGAAACAATAAAATTTGAGAACATTTCTCAAGCTTGATTTCTCGTGCTACAGTCTCTTTATTATAAAGTCTATATCTGCACCAAAAATTTTAGTGCAGTATCATTTGTTCTGCAGATTTTTGTTCTTCAAAAGTCTGTGGAATTTCAGTCTTGAATCTTCATACAGACAGTGAAGTTAATGCAAAACCTCCCATGGAAATTTGATTAATCTCAAAGTATTTTGGATATAACGTTGCAATAATATCTAGAGTATAGTAAAAAACATATCAGGTGTAAAATAGAAAAATACTCCCCTCTTTTTTTACTGAATTTCTGCTTAAGCTAAAAAATAAATAAAATCACAGAAACAGTGTCTGCAGTAGGGACGCCGAAGTCCTGAATCCACTAACCAAGGTTCCTTTTGAGTTCAGTAAAGCCAGGACTGAATTACATTCATCTTCCTATATATTGGTACTCAAATATCCCAGAGTGTAGTTTTGGAACAAGCTTACTTTCATCTGTACCCTGGCTAGTTAAAGTTGCCACTTTCTTCAAGGCCAGGTTGGACAGAGCCTTGGGTGGCATGGTTTAGTGTGAGGTGTCCCTGCCCATGGCAGAGGGGTTGGAACTTGATGATCTTAAGGTCCTTTCCAACCCTAACTGCTCTATGATTCTATAATAAGCATCTTCAGGTAAATGTCCTTACCATTAATCAGTTGGACAATATAAAATATGACAAAATGCCTCTTCTCCTTTCCCCATTCCCCCCCTCCCCCCCCCCCCCCCCAAAAAAAAAAAGACAAAGTAATTCTCTCTTTTAAGAGCTAGAACTATTTTGTGTAATAAATAATTATCCCTCCATCAACACAGGGGACTGAAGAAAAATCTCAGAAAGAATCTAAGAAAATAAAAAAGAAGAAATTCCAAATTATAACTGATCAAAGGGATAACATCGCATGTCAACCAAACAGCTAAATCCTATAGCAAATTAAAATAACCTCAAGTGTACAACTGGCAACACTATCTATACTGACTTCTAATGTATGAAGGATTTTTAATTTTGGGTTCCCTATGGTGGTATATTTGTTTAAATGATAGTTGATGGTTTTAGTGATGCATTTCCAAATATGCCCATAATATTTTGTGATTGATTTCATTTTATTTTCCTCTTGGGAGGCATTTCCAGTTGTTTTAATATAGCATGCGTACAGCTTAATTGTACTATGTTTTATTTTTAAAATTTTGGTGTGCCCATTAATTTCTTAAGTTTTTAAAAAACATTTACATTGGTTTGAACAATCAAAATTGCAGTCTGGAATAAATAGAAAATAAATTCATTGCTTCACAGGATCATATACAAACTCATTTCACCATTCCTAGGTCCGTTCTGAACTGAGTGACCTAATTTGGCATGTGTAATACTCAAGTAGGGCAAAAGGACCTTAAAAGTGTGATATGTTTCATGTCCATCACTGTATATGGAAAGCACTGAGTTTTAGGCCACAAAACCACACTTTCTTCTTGGTTTTCCCTTGCTGGCAGTTAATGTTTCAATGAACTTCAGGATCTTTGTCAAGCAAGGCTTCTGATTCGTTTCAGGAGGTGTAGAAGACCTATTAGCTACCACAGATGAAATTACAACATTCTTTGACAAAGTCTTTTCATGAAATAAGTTATTTAGTGCTATGCGGGGGGAAAAAAACCCAACAAACTATCATTTCTTTCTTCTTAGGCTTTTCCTGTCCTTCTTCCATCTGTCCCAAAAACAAGATATGGCTTCTCTACTGATTTACTAGACTAGAAACATGCTTTAAATATTTTAATTAAATTTGAATTAATTTTGGAGTGCATGCAAGTCCTTCCTAATCTCAAGGCATCAGAAATTTTAGGCCCCCAATGTAACTGTGAGCTTACATTTTTGCATGTTTCTCACACAGACACATGAAGTCATATTGCTGTGTTACTTAAAGCAAGGGACTGTACAAATTCTGAAGATTTTCTTTAAGACTAAATTTCTCCTTACCTCTCTCCCTCCATTCAAGACAAAGAATTTCCTAGGATGCAGGGGGAATTCAGTTGGAAAGTTAGCATGTTTCCAGATTACACTGCTTTTCCGGAAGGAAATTTTAAAGACCTTCTGACCATTAGAGAAAATGAGAAAAACAAAAATGCGAGAAGAAGAAAGTAGTATGAAAAAAGAGCAGGTTTTGCTTTCTTATCTTGTCATTTATTAGCATGTCACAGAATTAACAATAAATATGCTCAGAATGATCCAGTCAATAAAAGACAGTGAAAAGGAGACTCAGAGCTTCAGCATGGTTTTAAAAACACAGTGGTTACTGGATGCCAAAATGACAATTGTCATAAGTTAGTAGACATCTTTTGCATTCTTTGGTCATCTCGTTCATCTCCTCTTGGCTTCCTCAATCTTTGACCTACAGTCAAGATTCAACAGCATGGCCTACTAGAATTTAAGATCCTTCTCCACCTTCATGCTAACAAGCAGTGGTTTAATTTCTCACAAATCACAATGAAAATTGACTAAAGTCTGCATAATATATGTCATGGTAATAACACTATTCATAATAGATGAAAAAAGCCCACATGCTTGCTTTATTACTTTGTCTCTGCACTGCCTATAAAAACAGTTAAAACCTACTTCTTTTTCTAAATTAACATTACTGCACTTCTGATGTTAACTAAAACAAAAAAAAAAAAAATAAAATAGCTGAACACTTTTTTTTCTGCCATATAAGCCTGCTATATATCTCCCAAATTGTTGAGACACCCATTTTGGGGGGCAATAAATACAGAGTAAGCAAAGTACAGTATATCTTTTGATATGGATTCTTGATGTGAGTGATTATAATTTTAACAGATGCTACATTGTTTGATGAAACATTTTAGATTCTGAATGAAGAGTCCTTGAAGACCAAGAATGAAAATAATGTCTTACATGTGCAAAATAAATCTGACTTCTCAAGTACAATAGTCATTTACTGCTATCTAGAGTGCTGTGTAATGCAGTCATCACAGAGTTCATCAACAGACAATAGATGATAATTCTTCTTCCCTGTGAAAGAATTATCTCCTCATATTTTATAGGTGTTGGGCCGAATCCTGCAGTTCTTACTCCAGGATTGATTTCTCAGACCTTATTCATGGTAGATAGGAGCACTTCAATCCATGCTAATGAAATAATGTTAACTCCTTCATTAAGACTAACAGAGACACCAGTTCTCAGGCAAAGGAGATGGTTGAGGGGTGAGTTATGAATGAGCATTTTGTCTGGTAAGGAACAAAACCTTTAATACAGATTTTAACTATTCACTTCATAAAAGGAACAAATACAATTTATGCATACTTGACCTGACCTTTGGAGTACTTGAAGAGTCTGTAAGAATTTGTGTTAATAATCTGAAAAAAGGACCAGAGTCTGGACATTAATTACTGCAAATCTGCAAAATATTTATTGTGCATGAAAATAACATTGGTTCCATTGTTTCGTCAAAGTGGATAGTTCAGGCCCTCTTTGTACACGTTATTCATTCTCACATAGCAGTTCATTTGACTTAAAAATGACAAAATCAAAATACGCAGTATATGTGTTTATGAAAATATACAGCAATTAGCCCTTATAATTTCTATCAGCCTTTAATAAATATTCGCAAGAATGAATAGCAAATGATATCATTTGGGAAAAAACAAACAAACAAACAAACAAAACCCCTAAAACCAGCAAAAAACCCCAACACCACAACAGAAGGATAAATTTATTAAAAGATAGCCATGTTTTATTTCACGTGTAACATTTTACTGTCTAGAAATAATGTGAAAAATACGGTCTTGCCCTATTAACACTTTGATGGCATTTGTTTCTACTTTGACTGCATATTGTTTCGTGTTCTTTGAGTATAAGATTAAGCAGAAAATAACAGTACAACACCTATGTTTATAAGAGCCTGCTGATGGCAAATCTGTTATTTCTGGTCTTGAACTTTTTTCTCTTAAATTTTACTATAAAAAAAAAAAAAAGGTTATTTCTAGCTAGGAAAAATGTTATTTGAAACAAAAAGCACCAAATGGAAATATTGAAATAATGTTGGACAAAAATTCACATTTATAAGTAAAATCTAGCCAAGAAACTAGTATTCCAGTTGTGTTTACAAATAAGCCCTGCTTGAGAAAAATGCATATTAAAATCTGTAGTATTTGAAATACCTCTTGTGTTTCATTACAGTGACTAGTAGGAGGCAAGAGGAAGGTCACTGTAGCTGGTAAATGTAGTTATGAAAATGTGTTATTGTGTGAGAAGGCCCTGAACAGACTTAAAAATTGTACTAAGCAAAAGGTCAATCAGAAATTTCATGGGTCTTTCTGGCCTCGAAATCTGTAAAAATGAGCAGGTAAGAAAGGAAGAAGATTAAGATGAAAGTAAGGGGTTTTATTTTTAATTTGGCTCTTTCTGATTAATAAAAAAAAAAAGGTCTAATAGGAAAAAGATGTCACCAACAATTATATTATCATCAGAAAAGAAATCTCTATATTACTAAAATGTCTGTGAATTCACCGTGTTTTGAGTTTCTCTATACACACCAAGCACATAGACATCTAGAAGTGTCTCTAAGATTCTTTAGCACTGGATTCCTCAGAATATCCCTCATCTGACATCACAGTGACTACGATGATTTACTCTGTAGTGCTCATTTGAAACATGATAATTTTATTTAAGGGGCTTTAGTTTATGGTGAATTTTGTTACTGGGGTTTATTTAAGAGCCAGCAAGATTATGGCTTTCTCTTCATTCATTTATGGCACTTGGTTGATCTGTTTCCCCAGTGTTACACTCAGCTTCCCCTTACCTCAGAGAGGTTCATGCTGGTCTGGGAAGATCAAGCAAAAAGTCATCTGTTTTAGCACTGTGCTGCTGTTGACAGTTACCAGTCTTGAGGGTCAGCAGGCAAGGTCCCTGAGACACCCTCTCCTTTTCTGTCTGACATCCAGGATCTTCTCTTGCTTCTCCAGCAGGGATGTTCATCTTACTCTTTCCATGTCACCTCCTGTTCTCTGAAGCTTCTTCTTCTTTTTGATAACATTTTTATTTTTTCCCCCTCCTTTACTTTTCAGAACCTCCTATCTCCAGCTTTCTCTTTCTAAAAAGTTTATGTGCAGAAACAGTGTTGGCTTAGTGTCCTAGCTGGTGGTTCTGCCTCATGCTGTTTTACTAAATGAAGGATTCGAGAAGTACCGCTTTTGTTTAGTCCAAGTTATATAAAATTTACCACCAGTCCATACTACTTGAAACTAGCATGTAGGAGGCTTCTCAAGAATTCAAAAATTCAGTTTTGGACACTCATCCTCCACTTCCCCCTCAACACACACACACAGATTACCCGTTGCCTTTCAGTGTTCACAGTTTCTTTGTCTGGTTGCGTTTTTTTTTCATAGGGAAGGGTTTACTTCAAGGTGCATTGTGGCTATTTTACTACAGTATGCTCTGGTCTGAGTGAGTATCAGGAGCTTGTTTTTGCCACTGGGACACATAAGACCTCGTAGATGCAACAGGTAAGACCCTTTTTGATATCAAGCCTCAGTGGATAGTGGACCATAGTGTTTGAATAAATGGCAATATACCAAGTTTTCCTCATTTTTACACCTCTTTTTAAACACTTCATTCCACTGTACAAGTTTTTAGGAGAGGTTCCTTTCACCAGTACCCACAGAGGTTCAGCAGAGTGAGGCAAAAGTTGATACTCCTTCTGACACACATCTGCGCAGTGCCTCCTGTGAGATTTACAGCTCCAGGAGGTCTGTGCACTAATACTTCACCCTGGCAGAATTTCCTCTGCACTATGTGTTACAAATGAGAGAAGAAAACCACTGTACTTAATTTTTCTTCCAGGCTGATACAGCAAAAGAACGATGAGCATGAAGGACATATGGAAGGGTATTTCACCAGCTTGGAGTGAGACGCAAGAAAATCCTATCACTAAGAGGTGAATTGAACATGAAAGGCACTACAAACAATAGATCAAAACCAGAACAGAACTGGTGTACGCAGTTAAATGAATGAACACTTTTCACTTTGGGAAGAGAGAATAAATGGACTATTGTATATTCATCCTGCACAGAAAAATTTTTAAGTAGAGGTAAACAATGAAAATAGTTTTGCCCAGTTCTTCAATTTCCCTAATTGTATCCCTACGTGATGGGCTTTCTCCGAGACATTTTATAGAATAAATTATGCTGATATGGGAAATTGAAGAAGTGTCTCTGAAACTACGTGATGAATGCATGCCAGCGTTATTCACGTTGTACAGAAGGCATACCATGCAGCAGTACTTCATCATGTCTATAGGTGGAAGCAGAAGACCAAGTCTCATGAGCAAATACTCCAAATGGAACAGTCCTTGAAGAAACTTATTATCTAGTTACACTAGAGATGAATATTCTCTTAAAAATACACGAACATTATTTAAGAGGAACTGTAGAGTCAATAGAATATGAACAATGACTCCTCCTCTCCAAAAAAAAAACACATTGCAGCCAGAACTAGTCCTTTTCTTCAATGAAGTGAAAAGCTCGTTCAATTTGCTCAGCGTGGGAGACTTTGTAATTTTAACTGGATGGCACAATAGATATTGATAAAAATAAAAGTCTTTTAACATAATAGCAATGCAAGACAATACCAGCAGAATGTCTTGTCTGTGAGCAACGGCCATTAAAAATATATTAAAACATGCATTCAGCTCTTTCATTTCCTAAAATAAAAAAAGTTGTTAAGTGCTTACATTCAAAAACCTTCTCATAAGGAAAGAAGGAGAGACAGTGAGCTCAGGAAGGAGGCCACCAGATCTAGGCTTGGAAAACAAAAGCAAAGTAAAGGAAAAGGGCCCATGAAACCAATCCTAAACCAAACCAAACCAAAAAACCCCACAGCTGAAGAGCTAGTTAAGCCAGAGAGAAACATAGTAAGTCTAATGATGCAATAAGCTTCATATACGCATGAGCAAAATATCTTTTAAAGATATGTCTATAAAAATACTTTTTAAAATCTACTATAAGTGTTTGTTTCTTTCTGGAGCTGAGAGGTGTTGTTCACTAGAAGGAATTATCAGTATTTCAAATAAAAGATGCATTTGTGCAAAACTGTGAGGCTTTTAACTGCATAGTAGTAAACAAAGGGAAAAAAAAATCCTCCATGAAAGCATTGCCTTGCTTTCACTTACTGACCCTGCTAAACTGTTTTCTACATAAGTAAAGCATACATGGCAGATTGTCTAGTAAATAAAAAGGATAGTTTTCACTGTAGGAGAGTGGTGGGGTAAGAAGATGAAAGGATCTAGTACAGTCCATGGCAAGATTGTCCGATGAAACAGCTAGTGAGGAAGGAACTGTTGTTTTTCAGTGCCTCACAAGGTTCAAAGCATACATATTTGTCCTGGTTTTGGCTGGGGTAGAGTTAATTTTCTTCACAGTAGCTCGTATGAGGCTGTGTTTTGGATTTGTGATCAAAACTGTTGATAACAGGGATGTTTTACTTACTGTTTACACAGAGTCAAGGCCTTTTCTGCTTCTCACACCACCCCACCAGTGAGTAGGCTGGAGGTGCACAAGAAGTTGGGAGAGGATAGAGCAGGGACAGCTGATCCCAGCTGACCCAAGAGATATCCCATACCATATGGTGTCATACTGAGCAATATAAAACTGGAGAAAGAAGGAAGAAAGGGGGGACATTCGCAGTGTGGCCATTTGAATTCCCAAGTAACTGTTATGTGTGATGGAGGTCTGCTTTTCAGGAGATGGCTGAATATCTGGCTGCCAATAGGAAGTGGTGAATTAATTTCTGTGTTTTGCTTTGCTTGTGCCTGTGGCATTTGCTTTACCTATTAGACTGTCTTTATCTCATCCCACAAGTTTTCTCGTTTTTACCTTTCTCATTCTCTCCCTCATTCTGCTGCTGGGGAATGAGTGAGGGTCTGTGTGGTGCTTGTTGCTGGCTAGGGTTAAACCACCATAGTCCTTTTCAGCACTCATTGTGGGGCTTGAAGTGTTTGAGTCAATAACAGATTTGTCTGGAATGTCCTAGAGCAAATTTATGCCTGTTATTGCTGTTCAGCAATTGTCAAGCTTTTGTGCTTGCCATAGGGGTAGCTTGCCTTAGGGGTAGCTTGCCTTACTGTATAGTATAGTTTAGTGCTTGTCAGTAGTTCCTCTTTGCTTACAATGCTTGCTGTACTGCTTATCATTTTGCTCTGTTGTGCATGGGAACATTTGGATAACAACAGTGGTGATACAACATGGCTGGCTGATGCCAGGGCTATTTTGCTGCTATTGTACTGGGCAGGCTGGAATTCCAGTGTGAAGTCAAGTTGAAGGGACTGTGACCTGTGGGTGAGTCCACACAGGAGTATGGAACCCTGAAGCATCTATGACCATGGATATGCCTGTGTCAGCAGGTGCATCTTCAAGTGTTGTGGTTATGTCCATGCTGCAGCAGGTATACCTTGAAGTATCCATGGCTGTGTATGAGGTCATGCTCTAGCACCTCAGAGCATGTGTCCATAAATAAGCCTGTGACAGAGCAGGTATACCCCTGGAGGGACTGCAACCAGGGGTAAGGCCATGTTGGAGCAGGTTTACCTCTGAAGGAACGGTGGCTGTGGGTAAGGCCACGCTGGAGCAGGAATATCTCTGAAGGCATTGTGGCTCATGAAGGAGGACACATACTGGAACAAGCACACCTCAAGTCAAATGTGGCTGTGGATAAGCCTATACCGCAGCTGATATAGCTCTGGAGAGACTGTGGGTCACAGATAAGACTCCATTGGGAGCAGGTACAACCCTAAGGAACTGCAGTCTGTGGATAAATCCAAGCTCAAGCAGGTGTGAAGGTGGAAGTTCATTGTAATGTTAAACCCAATGGTCTGGTCCAAAGGGGCCAGGACTGGAAACTGTAATTGAAATACCTTGAAATTGTTGTAACCTGGGACTTGAGTTGCATGTTATGGGAACTAGAATAGCAGGAACCCCATGTTTCTAGCCAGGCTAAGAGCAAGTGGAGGAGTTCATTGCAATGTTAAATGTTATAACCTGGTCTAAAGGGAGAAGGGGTGGAGATTGTAATGGACATACCTTTAGACTGTTGTAACCCACAATCTGAGTTGCATTTTATAGGATTTACTGTAGTAGGAACCACCTGAAGCAATGGAGGACAAGCCTTACAAGAAGCAGTGCAAATGCAGCAGTGACCTGACCTGACCTGACCTGGCATTGGTGCTCAGTAACTCCAGGCAGCACACCACCTCTCCTGTTCTGAGTGAGCCCAGTAACAGATGGAGCCCAATGTCATAGACTGATTGAACTCAATGGACATTTTGTAGACAATTGTGGACAATTTTACAGACATTTTACAGACATTTCACTGGAGTGGTCTATAGGCTAAGAGAATGATATCTGTATATTATATCAAAGGATGGAAAGGGTGTGGGTGTGTAATAAGGATCTATTGAAAAGTGTGGGACCTGAGCATGATGTAAATGGAATGGAATAAGGAGTGGAGAACATGCTGGGTTTGATAGGGATTGAGTTAATTTTCTTCATAGCAGCTGGTATGGGACTGTGGTTTGGATTTTTGCTGGAAACTGTTGATAACACAGGGATGTTTTAGCTATTGCTGAGCAGTGCTTTCACAGAGTCAAGTGCAGTGTTATGCTGGAGATGTACAAGAAGCTGTGAGGTGACACAGCCAGGACAGCTGACCCCAACTGCCCAGAAGGATATTTCATACCACATGGTGTCATGCTCAGCAGTATAAAGCCAGGGGAATAAAAAGGAAGGAGGGGACATTCAGAGTGATGGTGTTTTGTCTTCCCAACCCATGAGTTTTCTCACTGTTACCCTTCTCATTCTCTTCTCCATCCTACCAGAGAGGTAGCGAGTGAGCATCTGTGTGGTACTTAGTTGCTGTCTGGGGTTAAAATATAACGATATTAAAACAACTTCTACATGCAGGTTGTGCAGAATATTAGGGACAGTACTTGCTAAATTCAGTTTGCAAAGCTGTTTCTTCTCTTTCAAAAATTCATGTCCTGTAAATCCTCAGAGCCCACTGTCTAATTATACTGGGCATTTGTATACCTTCTCATTAAAAACTAAACTCCTATTTTAATGACTTGGTTGAAATCCTTTGAAGATCAGGCTGTTAGTGACTGAATGTTGTACTCTGAATGCCCTTCATGCTGCCCTCCTCCCTTTATTCCTTTCTGAGCTTTGGTAATTTTTCTTTTTTTCTTTTTTAATCTAATTTTAGATGCCTTACCTGACTCCAAGTGAAAAATACTGAGATGGTTTGTTTGAAGGCCACTTTTGCACCTTGACAGAATAGGTTGGTCTGAGGTAAGTGTTTGGGTTGCTTTTAGCTAATGGGAAAGAGTCTTTTATCTATCTAGCTGAGGTGCTTGCTGAACAAATGTATAGCTGATACAGAGCAGCATTTACAGTACCACATCTTTAACAAATCGGGTTATATTCATTTCTGGGATAATTCCAACTGGCTGCATTCAGATTACACCAACAATTAGTTTGTGCTCTGGATTTCAGAAGATAAACCTTCTCCCAGTTTTGTATTTAGAAGGTGTATTTCCTCTATCATTAGTTTTTTACTAGGATCACTATGGGTTGGACGATTTGATTTAGCATTTGAGTCTTTGGCTTATGTCACACATCCAAAGATTCCGGACAGTCTCAGTCTCAATAACAGATTTAGAAATTAGGGAATATATACCTTTTTTATTTAAGTGGCTTCTTTCAAAACTTTACTTTTTGCCCTTCTGTATATTTTCTGCAAGAATTTTAGTCATAACTGTTACTCATATCACTTAGAACTGTTCTCTTCCTGTACTTTGGATGGGTTTTTTTTCATGTTAAGACAATGAAGAGCACGTTCTTCATTCCATGAGTTTCATGGAGAGTTTCATCTCTGAGTTTCTCTCCCAAACAGAGTAGTAGAATTCTAGCACTGGAATAAAGAATAAAATGCTGTTTCTGTTGGAGTAAGTTTACTGATCTTTTCCTGATTTTTCTCATCATAAATAAAAAAACGGGAATACAAGCTTTAAATGGAATTTCTCTTACAAAACCAAATATATTGAGAATAGCATTTAAAAAAGTGGGGAAGTGTAATTAAAATGCAAGTTATTTCATTTGCAAAATATATACACGTAATAATTTCTGCGTTACTTAGTAGATCTTACATATCTTACTGGAGCAAAATTCAGAGGGTCATACTGTGATACACTGACTTGCAGCAAATGGCACTTTACTCCATAAGCTTTCTCATTTATTCCAGTCAGGTTTTATATGCAAAGAAAAACATAACATGAAACTTCCTTATTTCCACATTGAAAATATGAAAATCTAACTTGCTAAGAAAAATACAAAGTTTAAAATTCATTAGAAATTATCCTGGAAATTATATTTTGTTTATTTTGACAGGTGCAGAGAAAAATTCATAAAATATTTCATCTCCATATTGAACGTAATGGGAAATAGGAACATTATTTTGATACACGGTTTTGCTAGCAAGTTTCAAGATGAAATATTGCCTATCATAGAAAATACACCTAATCACAAGCAAAAAATAATAATACTACAAAAATTGCCAGCTTTAATAAAAGCTAGGACTTACTGATTAAATAACATTTTATATTGAAGATTCTCTAACATAAAGGCCTTTATTGAAAAGGTCTGATAGGCTCACAGGGAAGTTTTATTTTATAGGTTCTTAAGTACAATTCCCTCATGCCTAGAATAAACCTGGAGTTGGGAAAGCATGAGTGGAGCTCTTATCAAAACAAATGTGCATCAAAACACAAATAGCTTTCTATTAGCCATGTCACTATGTTAAAGAATGGGTAGGCGGAATCCAAACAATTATCAGGGAAACATTGGAACATTATTCAAAACAACTCTGACCTTAATAACTTCTTTAAAGATCTTCTTCTGATGGCTTATGGAAGATGCCCAACTTAAAAGACAAAAGTGTACTCTTAAAGTGCATTGTTCATCTGTGTAGACCCTCAGTGGTATAGGTACCCAATGGCAATTACTTTTGTGATGACTGTGACCATGTAATTCATCCCTGAAACGTGTTTCATTTCATCAACCTATTACAGGGGGAAAAAAAATATCCTCTCCTATTTAATGATAAACAACATCCACTACAAAGAAGGTTTCAGTTGTGTATCCAACCAAATGTCCTTGCACTCCAGTTAGTGTGTGTGGATCAGACCAGAAAGATTATCACAGAACAAATGTGTAAAGAATCTGCTTTTCGTTAGGGGAAATGATGAAGCCTCTCTGCAAGCTGAATACACTAACACTGGGAGAGATTCTAATCTGAGGTACTCAGCATACAAAGCTTCTTCATTCAACAGCAAATGTTTTTATGAGCTTCTGAAGCCAGCTATTCATAACCTCACAGATGCAAGGACTAATCCTTCTAAAATGAAGTTTCTAAAGGAACAATGAGGATCTTCAATCACATCTTCTTTTCACTTTCCACAGGACAGGCAGAAGTAAAACCACCATCACTACAAGTTAAGTTTACATATTTGAGACAATTTATGTAATTTAAATATTACTAACAAAGTTCAATTCTTACTTCTTCATATTTCAGTAACGCAATACATACAGAGCTACAAATATTACATGTAATAGTCAGCTGTGAAAATACCCAGCCAAGGCAGAAATATTTAAAATAGTGACAGATCATTCTTCTATCACAATATCTTGTGATAATTGGCCAGAAGATTTAAAGATACTGCTTGCATTACCTGACAAAGCTCTAGAGCCAGTTGTCCATAACCATAAAATCATAGAATCATAGAATAGGTCTAGTTGGAAAGGACCCTTAAAGGCCATTGTCCTGGGTTCAGCAGTAGCAGTCATTTTTCTCCTTCTTAGTAGCTGGTGCAGTGCTGTGGTTTTGACTTTCAGCCTGGAAACAGCACTGATAACACCGAAGCAGAGACAGGACACCTGACCCAAACTAGCCAAAGAGGTATTCCATACCACAGCACGTCATGCCCTCTATAGAAACTGGGGGGAATTACCTGGAAGGCCCAGATCACTACTCAGGTCTGGCTGGGTATTGGTCAGTGGGTGGTGAGCGGTTGTATTCTCTTCCCTTGTTATTTCCTTTATCATTATTATTATTGGTGGCAGCAGTAGTGGTTTGTATTATACCTTAGTTACTGGACTGTTCTTATCTGAGCCTGTGTGAGTTACATTCTTTCAATTCTGCCCCCCATCCCTTCGGGAGAGGACAGAGGAATAAAGGGGAGGGAGTGAGCAAGTGGCTGCATGGTTCTGAGTTACCAGCTGGGCTTAAACCATAACAGGAAGATGCTTCAAACCCCTGATCATCCTTGTGGTTCTCCACTGCACCCTCTGTAGCAGCTCCTTATCTTTCATGTACTGAGGAGCCCACAACTGGATACAGTATTCCAGATGTGGCCTCACCAGAGTCAAGAAGTGGGGGAGGATCACCTACCTCAACCTGCTGGCCACACTCCTCCTGATGCACCCCAGGGTACTATTTACCCTTCTGGCCACAAGAGCACACAGCTGGCTCATAGTCAACATCATCTACTGATACTCCCAGGTCCTTTTCAGCTGAACTGCTCTCTACTTAAGCATCTCTCTCATGAGGAAATGCTGAGAGTTGGAATTCTTCAGCATGAAAAAGAGAAAGCTCAGGGGAAATTCTTCAATGTATATAAGCCTGATGGAAGGGAATTAAGAGAGAAGCAGGACCATCACACTAGTCTCCAATGACAGAACAAGAGGCACATATTAAAGTACACAAAATTATACCTGAATACATCAAAAAATTTTATTTAATCTGGGGGTGGTTAAACACTGCAAGACTGCCGAGAGAGGTCATGAAGTTTCTGTCTGTGGAAGTGATCAAAACCCAACTGGTCACATTCACAGAATAGTAGTAAATGGCTCAGTGTCTCCCTGGAGACCAGTGAGGAGTGGTGTCTCCTTAGGGTCTGTATTAGGACCTGTACTGTTTAATATCTTCATCAGTGACGCAGACAGCAAGATTGAGTGCACTCTCGGCAAGTTTGCAGAAGACACCAAACTGAGTGGTGTGGTTGACATACCTGAGGGACAGGATGTTGCCCAGAGGTACCTGGACAAGCTTGAGAAGTAGGCCCATGTGAATCTCATGAGGTTTGACAAGGCCACTTGTGTCAACACAGGCTCAGAGATGAAGGGATTGAGAGTGGCCCTGTGAAGAAGGACTTGGGGGTACTGGTGAATGAAAAGACAGACATGAGCTGGTAATGTGCACTTGCAGCCCAGAAAGCAACTGTATCCTGGGCTGTATCAAAAGGAGGTCAATGGAGGTGATTCTGTCCCACTACTCCACTCTTGGTGAGATGCCACCTGAAATATTGCATTCACCTCTGAAATCATCAGCAAAGGAAAGACATAGATCTGCTGGAGCAGATCCAGAGGAGGGCCACAAAGATGATCAGAGGGATGGAACCCCTCTCTGTGGAAAGGCTGAGACAGTTGGGGTTGTTCACCCTGAAGAAGGCCCTGGGGAGACCTTATTACATCCTTTCAGTACTTAAAGGGTCTTATAAGAAAGGTAGAGACAGACTTTTTAGTAGGGCCTGTATTGATAGGGAAAAGGGTAATGGTTTTAAAATGAATGAGTGTATATTTGGACCAGATATAAGGAATACATTTTCTACGATGAGGGTGGTGAAACTCTGGAACAGATTGCCCAGTAGGATGGTAAATGCCCCATCCCGGGAAACATTCAAGGCCAGCCTGGATGTGGTTCTGGGCTATCTGATCTAGTTGAAGATATCCCTGTTCACTGAAGGGGGGTTGGACTGAATGACTGTTGTGGTTTAAGCCCAGTCGGTAACTCAGAAACCATGCAGTGGTTAGCTCACTCCCCCCCGCCTTCCTTCCCCCCTCCCAGAGGGATGGGGGGGAGAATCAAAAGAATGTAGCTCCCATGGGTTGAGATAAGAACAGTCCAGTAACTAAGGTATAACACAGATCACTACTACTACCACCAATAATAAATGATAAGGGAAATAACAAGGGAAGAGAATACAACCACTCACCACCCACTGACTGATACCCAGCCAGACCTGAGCAGTGATCTAACCCTTCCGGGCAACTGCCCCAGTTTATATACTGGGCATGACGTGCTGTGGTATAGAGTAACCCCCCTGGCCAGTTTGGGTCAGGTGTCCTGTCTCTGCTTCCTCCCGGCTTCCCCCCCTCCCTGGCAGAGCATGAGACTCACAAAGTCCTTGGTCAGAGTAAACATTTCTGAGCAGCAACTAAAAACATCGGTGTTATCAGCACTGTTCCCAGGCTGAAAGTCAAAACCACAGCACTGCACCAGCTACTAAGAAGGAGAGAAATGACTGCTACTGCTGTACCCAGGACACTTACTTATGAGGATAGTTTGCGGAAGCTGGGCCTAGTCTAGACAAGAGAAGACTGAGAGGGGTTTCATTGATGCATATAAGTATCCCAAAGGTGGGTGCCAGGAGGATGGTGCCAGAGTCTTTTCAGTGGTGCCCAGCAATAGGATGAGGAGAGATGGCCATAAACTAAAACACAAGAGCTTTCCCCCCAACATGAGGAAGCACTTCTTTCCACTGAGGGTAGCAGAGCACTGGAAAAGACTGCCCAACGGTTTGTGGTGTCTCCCTCTCCTGAGACATTCGAAACCCACCTGCACACATTCCTGTGTAACCTACTCTAGGTGGCCTTACCTTGGCAGAGGTGTTGGACTAGATGATCTCCAGAGGTCCATTCCAGCCATAACGATTTTGTGATTCCGTTAAACACTTCTGGCATCCTATTTCTGTTTAAGGTTATATTTGTTCCCTTGGCTACAGCTTTGAATGGGGACCTCATATAGATAGCTAATGTGGCCCTCTGCTGTGATTTTGGAATTCTCCCCAGCCTCAGTAAATTTCAGAACTGAATGTTGAAAGTGATTGCCTTCTTTGCTCCTGTCTTGCTTTGAAAAAAAAAGCAAAGGTAAAATTTAGAAATAGTTTAATATTGCTTCCACCTGTCAATGCAGCGATTGTTTAGCTCTCTACATCTGTAATACATAAACCCTGACAAACATAGAGATATATTAGGAAGAAAATTTTTATACTGGAAGTCCTTTAAGACTTTATTTTCCTCTTTTTCAAGGGATTCATTTACTAGCATTGCTGAGAACTATTTGTCTAACAAGCTATAGTGAAATAAAGTATTTTAGTTCACATGTTTATGCAATTTTAATCAAAACAATGTTAAATGAAAAGAATACAATTCAAATTCATTTAAAGGAAAAAATATAGCTTGATAGCACTAGATTGTGGGTGTTTTGGGTATTTATTTATTTATTTATTTATTACTATTTTTCTCTATCACTCCACCACCAAAAAAAAAAAAAAATTAAAAAGGTTCAAAATGCTGAAGATGAAAATCTCAATTCCCTCATTCATCTCTAACATAAAATGAAAGGAATTCTAACAATTTTCTCTTGAGTCCAGCCCACACCACTATGTCAAAGATGGCTAGGGAGTAAGCTTGAACACTAAAATTCTTGATTATTTACCCCATTGAATTTTCAGGTCTGAATTGTTTCAGTCAGCTCTCTCTGAGATAAATCTGCAACAGAGGTGCTATCTTTAAACAGGTGGAATGTGACCTATCAATACCACTGGGCCACAGGGACAGGGTTTGGTCTCTTATTCTCTTTTATTAACAGTGCAGTCATAACCTTTGAATTGAAGCATTTATTTCTTTTCAAACCAGTTTACCAAAGCCTGAAACATTTCAAACACTAGCAGAAGCTTTATAGGAATATTTCACTGGATAAAAAAATAAATACAAATCAAAACCTTGTTATAATTTTAAAGTAACTTTTGCTATTCCAGCAGACAACTGGAGACAGAGTTTTTCAGCCCAAAAGATCACTTTGCTACCCTCTCTCTTAACATGCCTATACAGCTTACCCATATGATTTAAAAACCTGCCTTCTCAATAGTCTTCTTTGAGACCAAAGTAGAAGCACTCAAATCACAAGGAATGGCATTCTCCCTTTAGCTCAAAGGCTCCTGGCATCAGTGTGCTGGCACATCTCTATATCACCAGTTGTGCCTTGACATAAGCCAGACTTTTTCTTGGTCTCCTTGTTGCCAGAACTCACACCCTGGTACAGATTGGCAGTGGCAAGTCTATGGGTATTACCATCACAGAGGCTGCATTTATATGGGAGGGGGACAACCTTCTCATGCCTTTACCTTTTCATGTAACTGTCAGGCCATACCCAGGCTTGTGATAACTGTAGGATACAGAATGCTAACTAAAGTGTTGGAAGCCTCTCTTTCTCAGAAGTGGAGTTTTAAACAAAACTGTATAAACAGCATGATTCTAGTGATAAAGTGATCTTTGGGTCTTAATAAATAAATAAACCCACAGTCCCTTCCTCTGGTCAAGGAAACTTGGAAGCTCTACCAATGTTTCTTCTAAAGAAACCACATGGCTTGTTGCTAACTGATATGAGTTAGTCCCTCCCTCAAGGTATGGACATACTGACTCCATGGGATTATTAATTAAATTTGAAAAAAAGTAATCATAATTTCTCTCCCGTGTTTCAAGTCACTTTCTGATTAAGTGCATAGTAAAAGTACTAATTTAAACCAAAATGTTGACATCTAATGGATAACTGTCCCCTGAAAAAGAGTATGAGGAGTATGATCACTTAATTCCTGTACAGACCAAACTATTCTTTTTATCATCAGTGTATAAAAAATACTTGATCTGTAAGGAGCTACTTTTAAGGGAGGTTTTATGCAAACTTCATAGAAATAATTTTTATGGTTTTTTTTGTAGAATTAGTTTTTAGTAAGCTTCAGAACTATCTGAGATAGTCATAACATCTGAGGTGTTCTGCTCACAGATGGTACCTATGATGAAAGATCTATGGGAAACTCACATGCTTCTGATTAGGAACTGCAGTTCAGGTTAGATACCTTCAGATACCTCACACGTCAGTGATTGTCTGTGTTAAAGTGTGTCGTGGTTTGAACCCAGCCACACAGCTCATTCACTGTCTCCCCCCACTTCTTGCCCTCCCCCTGCTCCTGGAGGGACGGGAAGGAGAATCGAAAGAATGCAACTCCCACGGGTTGAGATAAGAGCAGTCCAGTAAACTGAGGTATAACTCAAATCACTACTGCTACCACCAGTGATAATAATGATAAAGGAAATAACAAGGTAAGAGAATACAACACCTCAGCATGAGCCGACCGATAACTCTCCCAACCCCACCTGACCAAGCACCGACCGATACCTCTTCCAACCCTGCAGTGCTTAGCCCTTCCGGGTAACTCTCTGTTAGATCCTGGGCATGACGTGCTGTGGTATGGAATACCTCTTTGGCTAGCTTGGGTCAGGTGTCCTGTCTCTGCTTCCTCACGGCTTCCCCTCCTCCCTGGCAGAGCATGAGGCTCAGAAAGTCCTTGGTCAGGCTAAAACATTTGTGTTATCAGCTCTGTTCCCAGGCCAAAAGTCAAGACACAGTGCTGCACCAGCTACCAAGAAGGAGAAAAATGACTGCTACTGATGAACCCAGGACAAAGTGATTGATTGCAGTGCTGAATTTTAAGAAAAATAAACCTCATCCCAATTGACTTTTGTGGATCCAGGATGTTATTCCCAGTTTGTGGGAGCTTCTCTTTGTTTATAACTAAATTGGAAGAATATTGGCTAAATATCAGCAGCCAGGCAGCAATTAAGAATCACCTGTAAAATAAAAAATCAGGAAGTGATAGTAGAAACTGAGTCCTGCTTTCAGTCAGTGTAGCCAAATAACCTGACCAAAGGTAGCCGCCAATTTGGAGTAGGTGTTTGGACTACAATATCTATAAAGCAGCCAAAAAATACATGTCTAGTGCAATTGGAAAAATGTCAGACTTTTGCACTAGACTGAATATATGACACAAGAGTTGTGTGGACAGCATAGGACCACAAAGGATATTTTCTGGGGATCTTAAATAGAAATTCATGCTGAAGTGTGAGCAACTGCTTCAAGCCTTGTCTGGGCAGGAGAAAAAACAACCGAAACCCCAGCCTTTCAAGAGGATATTTGTCTCATGTACCTCAAATATATTTTATGAGAAGATGAACTGTTCTTAGGAGGACCCACAGCCAGACATTTGTAAGAGTATCTGGCTTTAGAGGAATTGTTGACACATTGTAACTGGAGTATTATGAACTAAGAAAATTACCTTGAGATGTATGAAGCTGTTACTTCATAAAGAGAATAATGTGAAGTCGTTTAGAAAACATTTCACTCTTTATACAAAAATAATGGGTACCAGCTAAAGAGAAGATAAAAAAAAAATATTTAAAAAAACTAAATCTTTCATTCTGAAACTATTGAGCATTTTAATAGTTTTTTATGTAAAATGAGACAAGGGAGCTAATTGAAAACTGTATTCCTAAAATAATAGGAGAGGGCAGAAGTGCTTTACAAGGAAAAATGTAATAAGTAATATGGTTTTAATTAGAGAGTATAGAAAACATACAAACACTGAAATGGCATATCATGTTCAAGGCCAAAGGATGCTGAAATTTTGAGAAGCTATTTGAGAAAAATTTATAGGGATCTGAAATAAACATGAGAACAGAAACAGTAGATCAGATCCACCAAATGTACCTAGATAGTTCAGAATTAACTTGAGGCTGGCATTAGATAACGCATTAGAAAGCCACAGAGACATGCTGAAAATAGTGGGTAAAATTCAATAGTTTCTATCTCTGCAGTATTTCTGATAACTCTGAAAAACATACTGGTCACCTATTTCCTTACAGCCATGTGAATTTTACAAAATTTGGGAAAAGGAGTTAATCTTCTCGAGACTGAAACAAACAAGGAAATCACTGTTACAGTGGTTGAAATATGTCATTGTTAAGGTACATATCTAAATTTTTCACTTGTTTTTTAGCAACACAGAATTTTATTTTAAATTATAAGTGCCTTTTAAAAAGAAATACAATAAACCTTAGAGGGTTAAAAACTCATAACTGAAAGAGGTAAAAATTGATCCAAAGTAATTCTTTCAGCTCCTGTTTTGTAAAAATTATAATCAAAACCATTCCTGTTTGATTTGAGCTAAACCGATATTTTTCCTCTTCTGAATTTCCACTAAGGGAATAAATTAAGTGTTTAGGTAAGTAACCAAATGACAAGCCTACATTTGTAATTATATGAAAGAAATAAATCTATTTCTGGATTAAAAAAATATTTTAACTCTACTCTGAGAAAAAAGAGCGTAGCAGCTGAAGTCACTGGAAACAAAATACTCAGGAAAACTTTGAAGGACCAGAAGACAAAAGAGAGTTTAAAGTACCCAGTTTGTCCCAGAATTCTCACTTATTTCAGAATGGTTTCCTCCCCTGCAAAAAAAACATATGTTGGGTAAGCTCGTAACTATCAATATATTGAAAACTTACTGTATAGTACAAGATAGTGGAACACTTTCCATTTGAATACTTCCGAGTAATTAAGCTTGTGATAAATATAGCGCATGAGCAGGATTCAGTTATCTAACAACATCTAGCACCATATTGCAGCTGAGAGTGAGCAGAGAAAAAATAAAACAAGGTTATCTAGGGTACTGGCAAGTGGTCTTTCTCATAAAGTGAGAAATAGGGGCTTCATTTGCTACTTGGTTTATGGGATTTTAAGCTGATAGTTCTAATAGCACAAGAGTGCTGTACCTAACATCACATAGTGCAGGAATTATGAAGGAGGAGTTGTGAAGCATGGTGACCATTTCAATTCTGATGAAGCTGCATCACTCTAGGGAAAAATGAAAGTCTCATAGAAGTCAGGGCATAGTTATAATTTTGGTAGTTAGGGAACGTGCCTTGGAGAAGTATACAAGAGTTTTGTTATTTTCTTCTGGAGTGTTCATGCATTTTACAAAAATAATTTTGGCCACAAAACAAATACTCCTTCAAATTCAAAAACATTCGATGAAGACAACAAAATTTGGAAAAGTCCCTTCTGCAATGTAAGTAACCCTTTGCCACATTTGAAAGCATGCTGTGGGTAAATAGTATGCCTTCTGTGACACTTTGATGGTTAAAAAGACTGAGTAGATCCTTTGCATTTACTAGATGGCAACAATTCGTTATTAAATAATGTGGACTATTTTTTATATTCGTTCTAAGATTATGAGATCCATACGTATTGAAAGACCTTTCTATGAAATAGCATTCCCTTCTTATTCCCTGCTGAGCTGACTCTCTTTCTGGGCCTTTTTTTGAAGGACAGATCCTGCAAGCCCTTCACACACATAGAATCCCATTAGAGATCCTTAGGCTGTATCCAAAGAATGCCAAAGTCGATGTAATATTCTTACTGACTTCAGTGGCTTTGTTTAAAGTCAAAGGACATGCAAATGGAAGTCCATCATTCACTGCTATTTCCCAATGAATGGATATTTCTTTTAATATGTAGATAGATTCAGATATTTTAAGGCCAGTGGTCTGTGACAAATTAACCTCATCTCTTTTACATGTTACAAGACACTTAATTTCATCAAGTCAGGTCACATGTGCATCCAGCATAAAAAAAAAATCTTTGTTTTCCTTATATGATATGAGGAAAACTAGATAATTTATATTTTCCTTTTTATTCTGCTGAGCCCAATTTATTTCTTAATGATTATTGAGTCCTGAACTGTGGGATTATCCTTTGAGTCACTATAGACCAACCTTATCTCTTAAACTCACAGCCTTTTTACTTAAGTAATACAAGAATAAGACCTGAGTACCATCCCCCTCTTAGCTCAGACTTGTGTCCTTGTGTAGCTGATTAAACATGAGCGGGTGTCCTGGTTTCATCTGGGATAGAGATAATTTTCTTCCTAGTAGCTGGAACAGTGCTGTATTTTGGATTTGGTCTGAGAATAATGCTGATAACACACTGATGTTTTAGTTGTTGCTAAGTATTTCTTACCCTGATCAAAGACTTTTCATTTTCCCATGTTCTGCCAGTGAGGAGGGGCACAACAAGGTGGGAGGGAACACAGCCAGGACAGCTAACTTGACCTAGCCAAAGGGATATTCCATATTGTAAAGTGCCATGCTCAGTATATAAATTTGGGGGACTTTGCTGGGACGAGATTTGTCTTGACCCATGAGCTTCCACCTTATTTTTTCTCCCTCTCCTGTTTAGAAGGGGGAGTGGTAGAGCAGTTGGATAGGCTTCTGTCAGCCAATTAAGGTGAACTGATCACAATGTACAAACTTGTCTTCACTCAAAAATTGTATTCAAAATATTATTTTCCCAATGCCTCCAGCTGACCAAAACCACAAATAAATTAAAAAACCCAAAACAAACCTAACAAAAACCAAACAGCCAAACCCCCAAACCTCCACAAATTTCTGGAGTTTATAAAGGGATAATTAAGAAAAACGTTTTTGGAGACAGATTGCTAAGTGTTAATACATCACTGATAAAAACACTGATCAATGAATGAACTAATCAAGGAAGTAAGTTGTTTGATGGCAAGCAACTGTTACCCCACCGGTTTAACATTTGAAGCTCAAGATGATTAAAACTATTAAACAATTGCCCTGGTGGAAATAAAGAACGAGATTAAGATTAATCTCACTTGAATGTAGCCATCTAAAATATTAATTTAGTGTAACAGACTTGGCTACTTTCACTCTACATGAAAGAAGGAAGGTAGAGACGTCCAGAAGGTAGCTCAGTTCATCCTGAAATAAGTCTGTAACAGTATGAAAAACCTGACAGAAGCTGTTGTCTAAATTCACCTACCTTTTTATAAAGGAGAAATAGGAAATAATCCATTCTACTGTATTACCTCGAACTGAGTTTTTTTACTTCAATATGTATATTCCAAGTTCTCTACGGTATGCTTCCCTATAGACTTGTCCCATTCTTTTCTGTATCAATATTTTTCTCTCTCTCTTTTTTTTTTTTTTTTTAACACATTATGGCATTATGTTTAGGTTTTAGATTACTGTTTGTTTTTTGGGTTTTTTTTTGTTTGTTTGTTTTTTCAACAATATTTAAGTTTTAATTAATCTGAAACTTGTTTGGGATTCAAGTGTAGGTTCAAAAAACCTAAATTTGGTATTTACAATATAACAGTCTACAGGTCCAATCTCCATTATACTCAGGAGAGATAGTCTACTTTGTATCTGGTGCAATTTGATATGTTCAAATATATCAAGACTTCTGCGACAGACAGATATGACACAGGAGGTACTGGAAGTTAATACCCTTCTGCAGCTAAAGGTCAAGTGTGATACCTTGACTTTTCTATCTCAGAAGGTATTACTTCAGTAGAAAAAATCTGGAAGTGAATGTGAATCTTTTCAATGAATGAAAAGCTAAATGAGGCATCATAGGATTCAGAAACTTTGATATCTGGGTCAGCTTGAGAATAAACCAGTTGCCCATCCACATTGCCTGTTTATATTCCTCACAAAGTTTTGAGAGCCTATCTGTAAGTCCCTAAAGGCTTACAGTCTTTCCATCTCAGATTTACTTGCAGTATGGACCAGGATGGGGAGGATCCTATGTCGTATGCCTCCAGATATCTCATTTGTTCTTGTGGAAAGCAATAGAATTCGGAAGAACAGAGAAGTTGATGCCTCTCCACAGTTGTTGCCCTTCCCCCTTTTTTTCAAAGAAAGATTTTTTTTTTTTTAAAGACATGATCTGACACAGGAAAGATGAGATGTTTAAAAAGATTGGACTTGGGTGGCATGTTTGTGCAGCACTGTGTATTGGAATCAACTAGCTGTTCAGACTGCTTTCAGGTGTACTCTCTCAGCTACAACGAAGATTCAGCCTGTTAAACCAATTCTATGTTCCTAATAGAACTTTGCCTTTGTAGTTAATTTTGTGACTGTGACAGCATTTTTACTTATGTGGCTATGGTGCCAAGAGTAAAATATTTCAGAAATTCTCAATAATGAGTCCAGTTACTTTTCTGGAAACATAACGTAAATAAAAATAAAATATGAGGTAATGCAGGAGTAGACACAACTCTAAACCTATTGCCTTCCTGATTTATAGTTTCCTGGGACTTCTTCATTTCTGAAAATTCAGTCTATTCAAACTTTCTTACATTTAATTTTAGTGTAACTGAGCAGCTGTCATCTGTGTGGTTATTTTATAACCAGCATTTGCTGTCTACACCTATGTATGTTTAGCTGGTAAATACCTGTTATGTTTCAACTTCAGTTTTTCTGCTTTTTATATATGAGGACATTTTCATTATCAAAGAAATACAAAACAACACACTGTTATATACATGTACATCAGACATGTGTAATTTTCCATAACCATAAATAAGAGCTTGAATAACCTTGATCTTCTATTCTGTCATATTGTTTTTAAGCTGATGTAACACCATTGACATCAATGGGCTTACCCCAGTATGAAATTGGTGTAATGGAGTGGAAAATTATTGCTGAAATCTCTAAGGGGATATTCAAAGTTCCCTTTACTGTAAGCTGTGTATTAGATTGGAAGATCCATAATTTGGTATTTCCATGTTTTGATGTGTATATCAAATGATGAAGAACACTAAAACACTCAAATGGGAAGCTTTTCATAACCTTTCTTAATTAAGCATGAAATATTTCATTTTAAAATTGTCATTTTTACTGTATGTTTAAGTATGTACTCAATGTCATAATTAATTTTAACTTTTGAGAAAAATATGGTGTGTAGCAATTTAATTTGATACTATACACTACCAGAGTCAACATAATTTGTTGAAATTTAAATGAAATGAGTTGGTTTGCCTTTTTCAACCAAATGATGTATGGAAAAGGAACTCTATTTGTGACTACCTTTTATGAAGCTACATAGCAGATGAGATCAAGATTTCATAAGCCTAAGTATTTGTGTATTGGTCATAGTTAACACCTAAATTAGTAACTGGTTGCAAGTCTTTTCAGTTTTTTCAAGTAATTTTCCAGAGAAAAGCTAGATTAAACTGTCTTGATTTGCTTTCCCTAATTATGAGATCAACATGTGAATATCAAGTGGAACATAAGGATTGTATGTCTGCTCAGTTTCATACTCTTTTTCCTATGAATTTCTGTTACAAGATGATGAAAATATGAACCACAAACCACTTTTTCTTAAAAGCAGAGAGACGCACATAGCTTCATTTTCCTTTCACCTCTGCAAAAAGTTAATCTGTCTTTCAAAGCAAAAATGATATTTGAGGAGAACTGTATTGGTGGGAAGTGTTGATAACAATGTGGTTTTTAACCACATTGTTAAATTTTATTACAGTTAGGAAGAGCTTCGTCAAATCAGTTGCATATAATTTACTTTATTCTTCCATTACTTCATATTGAAGAGTCAAGGTCCTGTTTTTTTTTTGACTATCAGTTAATAAAATATTTCCTGAATACTTTAACTTCCTTTAGAAAATTTTTTTAAACTTTTTTTTTTTCCTGTCAGCACTCGTTCTCACACAGCTCACAGAAAGTGCTGCTTATTGTCTTGATCACTTTCGTTTAAAAATTTCTGACTTTGTTTCTTATGCACTGTATTTTTGAACTATTGGTGAGAAAATTCTCTCCTAAGTAAAAGAAAGATGTATCTAAAAGAAAGGAAACAGTGCCAAACCAAAAATCCTGTGTGATTCCATTTTAAAAAATGTCATACAGAAACACGATTCTGAACTTCTTAATTTCATGGAGGGGAGAGAGGCCGTAATGGGCAAAACAGCAGACACTGCTGTTAACAAGTTCCTAATTTGTTTCCTCAGCATCAAAAATTATTTTGAGGAAAAGTTTCTGGAGCAGCTCTGCAGAGAATTAAGGCAAATTATTTACTCATTGCAAACCATTCACACTGATATATTTGTGTCCTTTGATTTCAGATAGCCTATATGGGTGATATTCAAACTGGTGTTTTCTCCCAGTTTGCTTTCAGAGCAATCCAAAGTCAGATTTCAGTATATACTATAGTCCTCTGTACAAATTTCACTGATCTGGGATCGTCCTATTCCTCATTATCTGTGCATCTGAAAACCTCAGTAATTTCAGCTGGCATTTTGGTTGCCTAAAGATTTAGGCCAGGGTCCTAATTAACTATTTCAGTTTAGGTTTTGTGTCTGATTTTGATTGATAATATCTGGAGGAGAAAGGTTTGGTTTATTTCCAGATAGATAGTTTTCCTTTCTTTTTTTTTTTTTAGCTTTACATTCTTTGAATTTAATTCATTTCCTCATTAATCTTTATTTAATTACCATTTTCTTCTGTCAATAGTTACACAATATTTTTATTATATTAAAATAACATTTGTAGTAGTTTCTCACTTCTTTTCATCAATCTTGTGAGTGTCAATATCAGTCATAAAAATGCGTATATTCATAATTCCTTCAATAGATTTACCTTTGAAACCCACTCACTCACTTCTCCCCTTTTTTCTCCCCTTGCTCCTGGAGGGATGGGGAGGAGAATCAAAAGAATGTAACTCCCACAGGTTGAGATAAGAGCAGTCCAGTAACTAAGGTATAACACAAACCACTATTGCTACCACCAATAATAATAATAATGGTAAGGGAAATGACAAGGGAAGAGAATACAACCTCTCACCACCCGCCAACTGATACCCAGTGACCTAGCCCTTCCGAGTAACTGCCCCCAGTTTATATAGTGGGCATGATGTGCTGTGGTATGGAATACCCCTTTGGCTAGTTTGGGTCAGGTGTCCCGTCTCTGCGTCCTCCAAGCTTCTTGTGCCCCTCGTCACTGGCAGAGCATGAGAGACTGAAAAGTCCTTGGTCAGACTAAACATTACTTAACAACAACTAAAAACAACGGTGTTATCAGCATTGTTCCCAGGCTGAAAGTAAAAAACAGAGCGCTGCACCACCTACTAAGAAGGGGAAAATGACCGCTATTGCTGAAACCAGGACAATGTGCTAGCCTAACCCTACACACCTGTGAGACTGAAATACGCAACCCCTTTTCATGTGAGCTGTGCTGAAGAGAAAATCAATCAGCTTCTTCTCACTACCCACTAGCTGGCAGTCATCCTGCAGCTTTTTTGGTCAGTGACATTGTTCTGTGAGTGTTTCCTTGTATAGCACGGACACAATCAGTTGTATTGGTGCAATTTTCTTAATTACACCTTTCAAGCCAACCTGCAACAGATCAGAAAGTGCTCTCACACAGTGCTGCTAGCAAAATTATGTGGAACTTCCCCTAGCAAGGGGCTGGAGATGTGCACCGAGAAATGCAATTATTTTTCTACAATTCTACTTCATTTCACACTGGTCAAACCTTGTTTTGGTATTAGTAACCTTTCTGAGTTTGTCCAGTCTTAATTAGACAATTCCAGAATTCCTCATCGGCTATAACGTACTTATACAAGTACTAACTGATTTCAGCTTGTAAACGCAGACATCTACTTATGCAGCTGAGTAAGAGCTGGCATAACTGAGCTTAACAGATGTCCAGATTTCAAGATGCTGGGCCTAGTTTTTGATTTGCGCTGGAGTGTCACTTGAAATAAAAACTAGTGAAGCCAACCTTCATATCACAGGGTATTGATCAGAATGTTCTTTTTTTCTGTTGCTATCATTCTGATCATGGAGCTTCTTTTACTAGAATAGTGGATGCCTATGAATATCAGGATGTAAGGACACTATTGAAAAAAAAAACCTACTAACTTTTGAAGCTACCATTAACTGATCATAAATGAATACTTTTCTAGAAGAGTTGATTCAATCATGTATTTTTACAGGATTCTCTGATATTAAAAATGTATCATAAGGAGAAAAAAACCCAGATAATAACTGACAGAGGTCACAGTTACATAAAAAAAGAGTTGGAAAATGGAAGAATATACAAAAGAAAGAGCAACATGCAATCATGAAGGAGACAGATACATCAGTGCAAAGTTGTCACAGTTCAGCTCAGGTTCAAGCTGGCTGCAGGAATCATCATAAATATCTGACATGTTGAGGTTAAAGAAAGTATCTGAGCATTAAAATGACTTGGTAGTAGAACCAGGTTTGAGTTTACAGATTTGCTGAACACTTACACATGCCAGGCTTTTTACATTAATTGAGAATTACTAACAGATTATTTTTTGTTTTCTAATTTACTGTAGAGAGGGTAGAGCTTAAAATTTATTTCATACTTAATTTAATTTTGTTAGTGGAATTTGGAAAGGATGGCCAGTTTTAAGGAGGAGTTTGAGTAATATTGTGACTTGATATCATAACACATATAACATTTGGATATCAAAATGGTCTTGGAAGATTTTAAGTTAATAAATTTTGCTTATAAAAATGCTTAATCTAGAAATCGATATTTTTGTAGTGTGATGGCAATATGTAAATATATTAAAAAATTAAGAAATCTATTGAAAATATTTCCTCTGCAAATGTAAGCACAAGATACAAGTACATTACAGCTCTGTAAATCTTGGGTTCTCTGAAATTTGAAGTTCTCACACTATGAGGAAATACATCAACTTGTCTATTGAAAGGGATTTTCTTATTGTTTCTGCTGATCTGTAAACTCCAAAAAATTTTTAAGGTTATAAATGTCTTTATTAAAATTACGATTTCAGCCGAATTTATTTTAACAAGAATTGTAATGTATTCTGCCCTTTGATCTCTTAGCTTGAAATGCTGCCTGTTTTTCCATTATTCCACCATCCATTTGCAGATAACAATACATCAGAACCTTTTTCTTGCTGCAGAAACAATGCCCTTTATTTGAGAAAGGACATTGTTTTGACAGATAAAGTAGGCATTTGATAAATTGGAACAGGTTCTGAATTATTTTGAGGGGAATGTGTGCTACATCTGTCTGCTGATTTTCCACTGAAGCAGTGCTTAACTTTCTTGTCTGTTTGTGATTTATTGAGCTGCAGAAAAGGTTAGGAAAATTTCATGGCTCTTCTCTTATAATTTGTAAGTGAATCAAAAAGCATTTGTTACTGTTTATGATCTCAAAGAATAGAATTACCTCAAAACATTTATCCACTACAAAAAGTGTAGTGACAACAATAACAAAGATAAACAAAATAATGATCTTCTAAATTATTAATAATAAAGAAATACAACACAGAAAACAATTTCAGCTGTTCAAATGCATGGAATGTTTATAAAGATTTGTGTGTGTATTTAGACACATTTTTAAAGGATAAATTAATATACAATATCCAGTATTAAGGAGGTATTTACAAGGATTCTTATTACATATATGTTTCCAAAATGCTTTCATATTTCAGTAATATTTATCAAGTTACAGTTTAGTAATATTTATCAAGAACTGCTCACAAACTAATGTGAAATCCTGGTCACAAAGGAATAAAAAGATTCATGTTACTCAACATTCAGAGCTGAATTTAATTGCTGAAACTGTGAATATTTTTTATTGTTTGATACATTCTAGGGAATCTTATCTGATCTGGCCTATCTGTAAATGGTAAGGGCATTACCTATGGATGTTTTCAATAACCTATGGCATTTCGAATGGCATGCCTATATTTAGGTAACCAAATCAAGCTGTAAGGATGGAATCCAGTCTCAGACTTTTGATCCTAAAATTTAGGTATTTCACCGTAGATGTTCACTTACAGGTTTTTAAGCTCTCATTCCCGTTAATGGAGGGTTTATGAATATGTCCAGTGTAATCGCATGACCACCGTAAACCAAAGAGATGCGAGGGTTCCATAGAGTAACTGAATATTGCTGTCTGGTGTTACTTGGAACTTTTTGGGATGTTTGAAATACCTGTATTAGACAAGGGAATTAAAAAAACCAACCAAACAAAAGAAAATCCACTCTGTTCTGAACCAGCAGCCTTAGGCCAGATGTAAGAACATAGGGTATTTCAGATGTCACTGACACTGTATGCTTGCAGTTTGTGAATAGCATGAGATGTCTCTGAAGAGTGTGCAGCTGAATGAAGCACCATTAACTGTTCAGAAAAAAGCATAGAAGTCAGAGTCAGTTGACTAAACATAGGTGTCCAGTAACATTTGAGATTCCCGTTACCGTGCCTCGCATCCAGCTTCTGTTTCGGATCAACATGCATCTCCCATAGGCCTTTTTTTCATCACTACACTTCTTACTTAGATGTCTTACCTCCTTAGACACTAAGTACCTAACTGAAAAACTAAATTCAAATATGCAGAGGAAAAAGTGCCCCTCCTGAAGGATAACTCATGCCACATAGCTAAACAGTTATTTTAGGATAGGATTAGTAAAGCTTTAGAGTACAGAGGCAACCTAGGTAACTATTATGTTGATGATTGAAATTGGAGACCACTAGTTTTATTATTTTATTTGTATGAAAATAACATTTATGCTTTTTCTCTTATTTTTTCTTTTCTTCATTTTCCTTATATTAAATTACACACAGCTACATTATAATGAATATTAGACATCTATGTACAAAAACACATAAAAGGTAGAAAAATTGATGAAATTTAACAAGGGCAAGTGTAGAGTCTTGCATCTGGGGAAGAACAACCCCATGTACCAGTACAGGTTGGGGGTTGACCTGCTGGAAAGTAGCGAAGGGGAAAGGGACCTGGGGGTCCTGGTGGATAGGAGGATGACCATGAGCCAGCAATGTGCTCTTGCGGCCAAGAAGGCAAATGGCATCTTAGGGTGCATTAGAAAGGGAGTGGTTAGTAGGTCAAGAGAGGTTCTCCTCCCCCTCTACTCAGCCTTGGTGAGGCCGCATCTGGAATATTGCATCCAGTTCTGGGCCCCTCTGTTCAAGAAGGACAGGGAATTGCTTGAAGGAGTCCAGCGCAGAGCCACAAAGATGATTAAGGGAGTGGAACATCTCCCTTATGAGGAGAGGCTGAGGGAGCTGGGTCTCTTTAGCTTGGAGGAGACTGAGGGGTGACCTCATCAATGTTTACAAATATGTAAAGGGTAGGTGTCAGGATGATGGAGCTAGGCTTTTTTCAGTGATATCCAGTGATAGGACAAGGGGCAATGGGTGTAAACTGGAGCATAGGAAGTTCCACGTTAACATCAGGAAGAACTTTACTGTAAGAGTGACAGAGCACTGGAACAGGTTGCCCAGGGGGGTTGTGGAGTCTCCTACACTGGAGATATTCAAGGCCCGCCTGGACAAGTTCCTGTGTGATGTACTGTAGGTTACCCTGCTCTTGCAGGGGGGTTGGACTAGATGATCTTTTTAGGTCCCTTCCAACCCTTGGGATTCTGTGATTCTGTGAACAATAGATTAGATCTCTCTGTGATGTTCACAAAGCATATGCCCTCCATTCACTGAAACACAGATATTGCATACGGACTTTCTTTTGACGCTTGACCCTTAGAAGTCAAAACTTGCTTGTTTGCTTTTCTTCTATTGACTTTCTGCTGTTGATGTAACTCCCATGCTGTATATATTTAAAAATTCCTCACATCATTATCTTGAGGATACCAGGTTTACTTTGATCAAAGTATAAATTTAGTTGTTTAATTATTCATTATCCAGAGTTTCCAGAATTTTCCTATACTACATCAGACAAATGGCTCTTCTATGCTTTCTGTTGAAAGCTGGGACATGTATTTGTTTAGGCTAATGTTCATTTTACTAACTCTAGCTGAAACAGCTAACCCAAGCTAATTATACTTGCTATCTCTATAGTTAGTGAAAATGGACTAGTACCTCTAAAGAATGGTAAATACCAAACTGAGACTTGTTTGAGATAGATCAGTCTCTGCAAACACCTGCATTTACTGCCCATTAGGAGAGTCTTAGAATTACTTGTTGCTTATTTTAGCATGGAGAAAGAACTAGGCACCTCATCAATCTTAGACATATGGGACATTTTATTAATTTCCTGTCTTAGGCTTTGTATTCAACCATGACTTTGTGTCAGGCTTTTAGAAAGAATTTAGAATGAGAAGTCAGCATCAGCTAATTTTTACCATTGCTCACTGGTAGTCCTGTGGGGTTTCTAAGGAAGCTAGACATTTTAATATTACTCAAAATGTATATCGGCATATGTCCTTATCTTGTACTAGAAGATAAGTACATAAGACAGTGCAACTTTTGAGCAAAAAAGTTTTTTGAGTTTGTGTGTGTATAAGTTGATGACATTTGTAGCCTTCTTAATTTTGACAAAGTTTGTGTGATGAAGTTAGGCCTTCTCAGCTCAGTGGGAATGACCCAGTTACTAAGATTTCCGCTCCCAGTTCTTGTCACAAGGGTGGACGAGAAGGAATTCCAGAAGAAGACATCCATAAGGCACACTGTTTTATTAAACGTCCCACTGAGTGCTTTTGTTTGCTTGATTGTTTTCCTGCAGCGAGAATCAGCACAGCCATATCTTCTACGTAGACAGCATATGTGGAACTGTGTTCTGGTGAACGTAAATATAGTAGTTATTATCCATCTAGGATTTGATTTGGTAACAGTTTGTTTTCCCATTTGAGAATGATTGTGAAAAACTAGCAAAGAGACATGATGCACCTCACAGATTTAATGTATACAGTTATACTGTAAATGTCTTCTCCGATTTTCATTATAAATTATTTATTTATTGCTTGACATCAAAAATAAAGTGTATTCAGTTGTTCCCCATGATGACAGCTGCTATGGAATAAGATAAGATTGGCAAACCATACTCCACAAAAGCAGGAAAATATTTCTAAAGTTTCATGACACCCAGCTGTCCCCAGGCAAAAAAAAGTGCACACTCGATAATAAGATACAATGCGATAAGATTTCCTGCAATGCTTTATTTTTTTTCTTTTTGTGTGCTTTTGTTTGTTTTGGTGTTTTTTCTTTTTTTTGTGCATGTGGGTACCCAGAGTGGCATTTGCTTTATAACATATTGACCAATATGTATAATTTAAGAATGAGAGTTGTACTGACAATGGTAGAAAAGGAAATAAGGATTCAGTGTCAAAAAAACATACACATATTGTTATCAATGACAGAAATGTGAGAAAGAAAACTTTTCATTTTAAATTATAGGAATGTAATTAGCTATTAATCAAGGTAAAAAAAAATGGAAATTAACAGCAACAAAGGATTTTGTATGGCATTTGCAAATTGACAAAGTTTTGATCACGGAATGTCTGCAAGTGTACCTTCTGTGAGAAGAGATCAGGAGCTGCCACATCTTAAACACTTTCAGCTGACTTCAAAATGGTCCCACCACTGCCCAAAACTGAGCCATTCAGCAATGCTTATGGCACCTCTATGATAACATATTTATGAAAGGGTAAAAAGTGTGCTGCCCAGAAGCTGTGAGAAAATGTGAGAGAAATATCCCTGCAGACACCATAGTGCAAGAAGGAAGGGGAGGAACTGTTCCAGGCACTAGAGCACAGATTCCCCCACAGCCCATGGAGGACCATGTCTGAGCAAGTATTCCCGCTGGACCCCATGTTGCAGCAGGTGGATGTGCCCTGCAGGAAGCTGCAGCTTAGGGAGACAGCATTAGCTTGGTGAGCATCTGGCAGACAGCCAAGGTTAACCCACCGCAGACATTCAAATAAAAAGAAAGTTCTCTGTCTTGAATAATCACCCAAGTATGTTGTTAAGGTTTTCTGTAGGTGTGGGTACAATTATCAAGAGCAGCATTTGCTGCTTTCTCTAAAGCCCAGAACAATATATTAGGGAAAAAAAAATGAAAAAACTGTATTGCATTCCAGGAATATGTTCTAAACAAAAACTTTCAGAAGCTACAGTGATATGTTGTGTACAAATATATTTAAAGTATATTCTGGGTGATAGGCTTCCAGTTCATATATTTGTAAGGTTTAGAGGTGACAAGCACACAAAAGAAAAATGTAAAATGTAAGAGGTAGAGCAATGCATTCTCAAACAAATATAGTCCCTGCTGGGGATCAAGTTCTTTGCACATGTGTGGTTATGAAGCATTCATCACTCAGAGTTTGGGGGAAGTATTTTTTTTCCCACTATTGCTGTTTGACTGACAACAAGGTTACTGCAGCCTTTGAAGGGTACTTGGATTCACAAATACGCACATATCTTTGAGTATCAACAAAAAAGTTAAGAGCAGTTAACTAGAAATGTATAAATAATTAAATTCTTGATACCTAAAACTAGGAACAGGGGAAAAGAAACTTACTATGTTAAACATAAGATGTTAACTACTTGTTCAACAGCCCTGTAAATACTGATTATGGGGTAGTGATTCTGAAAGATAATTTAATTGAAGAATTTGAATATTCCTTGCAAAAGGCTGTCCTGGGTTCAGCAGTAGCAGTCAATGACTGACAGGACAAAGGCTGAAACCAAAAATTTCAACTTTTCAGTTTCTTTTCTTTTTATTCCCCATAACTGCAAATATTAGTTGATTTATGCCTGAATTTGCAAATATTTTTTGTTGCTATGATCTGTATTTGAAGGGGAGAGATGAACAAACTGTGGGCAGTTATCATTTCATTCTGTTAAAACCAAACCAGCGATACAGAAAACAAAACATATCTTCTACTAAAGAACTTAAAAGTTCTTTCTCTAACTATATTCATTTACACTTCTGATGGAAATTGCCATCCTCCGGCAGCTGTGGCAATGAAAGGGTTTTTTCTGTTTCTCAGTTGTATGTGAAAGAAAAAACACATACTATGTTAGCAGAAATGCCAGAGAAGTGTATATGTGAAGAAGAAACAAGAAAAGGAATGGATGACAACTGGATCTGTTCTCTGCTGCTACTACATTAAGGATAGTAGTTGCTGTTGGTAGAATAAGGAAGTTAGGTAAGACAATAACATTTCAAACTTGCCAAAACTATTTTTAATATTTGTGTCCTTAACTGCCTGTGAGCAGGCACAGAGCTAGAGTGGTGGGAAAAAAACCTCTAAAGCTACCCCAAGACAAAAACAACAACCATCACAAGAACCTCCAGGCTTTACTTCCATTCTTCGTCTATCCCAATCCACAGTATCATACACAAATAAAACGCATGAAGCACAACAGTAAAATTAATTTTTAAAATATACATGCTTCTCTGCTAGAGTTGTGGATGGCTATGACATAGGCACCTTTTTCTACTGTTGCAAGTTGTCGTCCTAACACCTGTTCAAACTGCGAGGTCACATTGCTCTGCACAGGTCTTCTGAATGTACTGAAATCACGAAGGTCAAATCTTGTTTTTACTTTCAGCAGCCTCTGTGCTTAATCTACAACCAAGTGGTACTGAGGTGACTTATTGTTTTAAATCCTTATTTCTCCTTGTGTTTTAGCAAACATCCTGGGAGGAGTGCTGAATGAATAATAAAAGACTTAGGTTCAAAGGCAAAGGGATATTCAGAAGGAAGAAAGTGACTGTAGAGCTGTTAATGTGATATGGTTAGTGCTGGAATGGCATTTTCATTCTAACCAGCATTTTTCAAACACTTTTCATTTCACTACCTGTCAGGAGTATATTTCTCATGCTTTTTCCCCTGCCCAGAAAAGTATTTTTGGAAAGACTGGTAAAATTCTATTGACCTATATTTGAGAATCTAGTATTAAAAATGCATTTTCACGAGAGAATTATTCAGAGTCTTCTCTCATTCTCAGAGAGTTCAAGTATATTTTATTTTGAATACTGTATGGATTGATTCTACAAAATTAGTCAACTTTTAATGAGGTTGGTAATACTATATTGATAGTAAAATTATTCCAGACGGTTCATCAAGGTCTCAGAAAGACTTCCCATGCTTTATTAGCTGACTTGTGTTTTTGGAAATACATGTTTCTATTAAAAATAAAAGACACTTAACATGCTTAATGGTATCTTGTCTCTCTTCAGATCACTACAGTTTAAATACGAGAATGAACATCTAAAACCTGGCATGAAATAGGAAAGCCAAATGGACTCATCAGACTCATCAAATACTAAACCTTTTTGTAGCTCAAGTCAGGGCAGTAATAGTGCTAAGTGATAATGCTCTTCCATTATCAACTTCTCCATCAACAGTGTTAACACTTTTTAGGTATCATTGTATTTTGTTGGCTTGCGGTTTTTCATTTCTCAGTTTGCTTTCTCACCCAAAGAAGGGTTATATAGGTGAACAATGCAGACCCATGAGAAACAGTAACCTTCTATTCCTATCAGTTGCAAGTAGATTTTCTCCTAAAACAGACTTTGTGTCAGAAAGACAAAACTGCAGTGTGTTAAAATGGCACAGATTCATCTGTCTCCAGCTGCTTGCTGCTTATCCCACTTGTGGAAGATGCCACCCCAAGAACAGGAAGAATGGAATTGTTACTCAAGATTTTTATGAACTTACAGCTATTCATATTAAGGTAAGCTAATGCTGAATTCAAGTGTCTTTAACACATTATCCTTGATTAAGAAATAGGTTTTCATTCATCTTCTCTTTCCATTGGGGCAACAGTCTCCAACAACAGGCTGGGACAGATATATGAGATGAAAAATGCATTAGTGCAATCAGCAGCCAAATCATAAAATCATAGAATAGAATCATAGAATAGTTAGGGTTGGAAAAGACCTTAAGGTCATCAAGTTCCAACACCTCTGCCATGGGCATAGAATCATAGAATAGAATAATTAGGGATGGAAAGGACCACAAGACCATCTAATTCCAAGCCCCCTGCCGTGAGCAGGGATGCCTCACACTAAACCATCCCACCCAAGGCTTCGTCCAACCTGGCCTTGAACACTGCCAGGGATGGAGCACTCACAACCTCCCAGGGCAACCATTCCAGTGCCTCACCACCCTTACAGTAAAAGAACTTCTTCCTTATATCCAAGCCCAGGATGCAGTTGGCTTTCTGGGCTGCGAGTGCACACTGCCGGCTCATGTTCAGTTTCTCATCAATCAACACCCCCAATTCCTTCTCCACAGGGCTTCTCTGAATGTATTCTCTACCCAACCTGTATCTGTGCCTGCGATTGCTCCAATCCAGGTGTAGGACCCTGCACTTGTCATGGTCAAACTTCATAAATTTGGCATCAGCCGATCTCACAGGCCTGTCAAGGCCTCTCTGGGTGTCATCCGTTCCCTCCAAAGTATTAAATAAACCACACAGATTGGTGTCATCGGCAAACTTGATGAGAGCTCACTCAATCCCACTGTCCATGCCACCAACAAAGATGTTGAACAAGACCAGTCCCAACACCAGTCCCTAAGTGACACCACTTGTTACTGGTCTCCAGCTGGACACTGAGCCATTAACTGCAACCCTTTGTGTGCAGCCATCCAGCCAGTTGTTTATTCACAGAGTGGTCCATCTATCAAACTGAAGTCTCTCCAATTTAGAGACAAGGATGTCGTGCGGGACAGTGTCGAATGCTTTGCACAAGTCCAGGTAGATGACATCAACTGCTCTACCCCTGTCCATCAGTTTCATAGCCCCATCATAGAAGGCCACCAAATTGGTCAGGCAGGATTTCCCCTTAGTGAAGCCATGCTGGCTGTCACCAAGCAACTTGTTTTTCATGTGCCTTAGCATGCCGTCCAGGAGAATGTGCTCCAAGATTTTGCCAGGCACAGAGGTGAGACTGACTGGTCTGTAGTTCTGTGGGTCTTCCGTTTTCCCCTTCTTGAAAATGGGGGTTATATTTCCCTTTTTCCAGTCGTCGGGAACTTCACCTGACTGCCATGATTTTTCAAATATGATGGACAGTGGCTTAGCAACTTTATTCACCAGCTCCTTCAGGACCCGCAGATGGATTTGATCAGGACACAAATTTGTGTCAACACTGTTAATGAAAATTGGCATATTTCCTTTCAGATCACCAGCTGAGGGTCTAGCCATACAGATTAAAAATAATAAAAAATACCAACAAAAAACCACCCCAAATTAAAACCCTACCTAAATCAAAAGGCCAAAAAAGGAACCAAAAGGCCAAAAAAGGAACCAAAAGGAAAAGCCTAAAACATTTTGTGCTATCTGTAAGCTTAAAACTTTTTAAAACCAGACCATTCCAGTATAGTCAATGATGCTGGGGAAAAAAAAAAAAAGTTCGACATCTCTCTGATCTATAGAATCTTTTTATTATTATTATTTTCACCACTGTGTAAGCTGTTGTCTGATAAAAATCTTTTTTTTATTTGTCTCTTACAAGAAAAAATGTTTCTATTGCAAATTCTTGCCACAAGACACCATTGAAAACTCACGGGACATTAACTGCTCAAAATAAAATTATTTTAAATCATCTCACTCTGAAGACTGATAGTGAAGCTATGATTGTGATTACAAATTACTGATAATGATTAGTTTTTCAGCACTTATCTCTAAGTTACTTTAAACTAGATAATAATTTAGAAAAGAAAGATTTGGGTTTAGTTCTATATCTCTGCAACATTATCTTGGCTTTCTTTTTCTAGACTTTATCTCTGTTCAAAAACTAACTTTCATATGCACACAAAAATGAAAAGGCATACTGCATGTCAATAGAAAGCTCAAGGCTTAATTTTCACCAGAGGTATACCAAGAATACCCTAACCAAAACTTGGTTGCCTAACGGTAAATGCATTTTGGGGGAACTTGCAATGACAGTAAAGGGAAGAAAATACAGTAATAGTAGAAGAATAAAACTTATCCCAGTCTCACAAATAAAATTGTTCAGCATTAAAAAACTTACTGAGTTTGTTATTTGAGAGAGAAGTGTTGCCATTAAACAAATTTATACATATATATATATATATGAAAATTATAAATTTATGATGTCATAAGATTCATTCATCAGGACAGTTTAAAACTTTAAACTTTACTGAATTCATTCATTAACAATGCACTAACTTCTTGTTAATGGTTAGGTCTCATAACTTATCCATCATTAACATTATGAACACAAAACCTTTAGTCTTTTAGTTTTACTTCTTATATTAGATGCAAGTATACAGTAATGCTGAGCCAGTATTATTTAGGTTTATTTAGCACTGACACCTATGATCCTTGGTGGTTCTCTTAGCTGATGTTGATCAGGCTTCAGAGCTCTTTAAGGCAAGTTGCAGCTAAAGTCTTAAATTCCTTTTTCTCCAGTTTTATTCACTGATATACAATGTTTGTATTCAATTGCCCCTGCCCCCCTCAAAAAGAAGGGTCTCCTCACTCCCATGGCTGCTTATATCAATTTTAGTTTGTTTGGCAGGGTGTCCTGACAATTTGCAGTCTTTTGGGCTTATCTTGCCCTTTGGCAGGATTTTTTACTTAGATGTTTGTTAAGATCCTGTTGATCATATACTTCTGTAAAATGCTTATAATTGCAGCTGAACATGCTAAAACAGTTTTACAATATTATTATATACTATTGTTAGTTGTGCTATCTTAGTATGTTTTTATTTGTGTACAAGGCAAAATAATATCAATTATGTCCTGATTTATACACTTTTGATTTATAAGCATCACAGGATTCTATTCTGGTTATAGAGTCTAAACTCCCTCTCCAAGATACAGAGATCCACCAAAGTTGTGTAAAGGAGAATAAATGGCTGCAAAGTCATAACCAGAACCTTTAGTTTTCATCTCCTTAAATGGAACATGAAAGGATAGTCTCCTGATGTTACTGCTCATTTGCTTATTCTTGCAAGTAGAGTTGCTCCTCATGTGTGGCAGGAAAAATTCCATATGTATTTTGCAAAATAAAAATAGAATCTCATACTTTGAACTATGGACAGATGCATTTCTATTATTTACTCAAGAGGCTGCATTCAATGTACTTCAGAGATGTTTCCCAAGCATACTGGTCTTAAAATTTGCCAGTAATTCAGGGATGGTTTTGTTTGTTTGCTTTATATATTTTACAATCTCTCTAAAAATTCAAGGGATTTGTTACTGAGTTTTTGTTAGATTAGTTTTGATCAAGGTGTCATTTGTATAGGCATTTGGTTGAGATTTTAAGAGTATTCTTTTTGCAACCACATATAAAAAGGAACCTTAGAAGCATGGCAAACTTCTGTATCTATCCACCATGATCAGCTTAAGAGTTTAACTGATAAGGTTCACCAGACAAAATAAAAGCAAATATATTCCATTTGGGAAGGAGAAGAAGAGAGGCAGCTGCCTTCTCAGTGTTAAGGCAAGCTATTGATAGCCTAAGGACTATGATAGGAATATGACAATAAGATACTCAACAGCCTGTCTGCAGACTGGAAGGGTACAAAGGATACAGGAGACAACAGAGAAAAAGGTATGTCAGAATCAGTTTCTCACTTAAGAAGCACCTTATAAAATTTCTTCTGTGAAACTGGATTCATAAACACATATTCCTGTCTTCAGTTAGACATGGCAACTTTTTATTTAAGCACCAAATATACTTTCTGCATACAACATCTGATACTATAGATCCTCTTGCAAGATGGCATACCCATTTGCTGGTAAGATTCCTGGACTTTGCTTATTTCTAAGCCTGAAAAGGCCAAACTTGCTGCATGTTTGAAATCTGTGAGCAATAGACGGAATTAATTGACAATACTTGTAATCCATCTATTAAGATGAGGCTACTATTCAGCCAGGAACATGAGTGTAATGTATCACAAATATTGCCGCATAGCTAAATACACTCTGAGTTTAATCAGATGTATGTTGGCTAGACCTAAACAGAGGGAGAGAGGCCCCTCACCTGTGAGATGGGAGTGACGTTAGCAGGGAATGAGGCAATGACAAGATGAGGTTTTTAAGTGTTTTGTCTGTTTGCTTATTTTTCCTCAGAATGGGGTCCCTAAAACTATGTTTATGTGCCCAAATTCAGGATTCTGTGTTCCGGGGTTACACTGCCCACATTAGAACGCACATCTTGTGCAGTGTAGAATTCTGATAGGGTTTTTATCCTTATTAGCCAATTGGAGCAACCCTATCTTACTTTTAAACTAGAAAGAATTTTTTGTTTATATTATTTCTAAGACAATGACAATTTTCATCCAGTGTCACTGATTTTATTAACAGTAACAGTAGACTGTTGAGCCAGTGAGAGAACAATGTAGTGCAGTGTCTTTCTGCCTTACATTATGATACAAACTGCAAATTTTAATACAATCAACCAAAATATAGCAGATACTATACAAATAAAAACATGGTAAGGGAAGTGGAGAGGAGGGGAGGTGAGTGGTACAAACAAAAACATGGTAAGGGAAGGGGAGAGGAGGAGAGGGGAAGGGAGAGGAGGGGAGGGGAGGGAAAAAGGGAAGGGAAGGAAAAAAGGAAGGGAAGGGAAAAAGGGAAGGGGAAAAGAGAAGGGAAGGTGAAAATTCAAAACTGGTCATATTAATATTCTTGCTTTATGGGTGTTTTATTTAATATCTGTATTTTCAATATATTATCTTTAATTCTAAAGACTATATATCAGTTTCTAAAGTCTCATGTTTCTAACCTTTTCTAGGTCACTTTGCTTTATATCTTTCCTCAGTGGTGTTTGTAACACATTCCAATTTGGTATCATCTGCAAATTTAATTAATGTGCTGTTTACCTCATCTTCCAGATAAATTACAGATACATATTCTCAGTTCAACAGTCAAACACCATCTGCAGCCTCTCTCTCTCAGGCACACCCTGCACTTGCCCTCTTACACATGTACATATTCTAGTCCATCTGGATTTCTTTATACAAAATTCGTACTCGTGAATTGGATAACCCTATCAGTTCCACTCCCTTCATGCAAGGATGATACCATTGCAAGTGTACATCATTAATGCTTTTCAAGACATTTGCTAATTAGAGATTCTTGCCAATGATATATAGACAATAGCTGAGGTGACAGTATGCGAACGTTTAGGGGAATGTTTTCCAAACCAGCTTTTAAACTTCAAATATAGGAATTGGAATTTAAAGCACCCAGATTCTGATTAGTTATGTCTTGACTGTTTGTGTCCAAACCACAATATATTATTGGGATGCCCAATACTGTAAATACTAGGAATGCTGAACAATTGAAGTGCATGTGTAATTCTCAGGGAAAGGTAATCCTGAATATGCAGCCTATACACAGCATTTGGTTTAGTAATATCACTGGTATGCAATTTCTGACACAACCAGGATGCCTTTGTAATCATTGGTCAGAACTGTCAAAATTAGGTTATTATTCAGTTCTCCCACTGTAAATAGCTATTTAACACTTGAGAAATTATTCTTGAAAATGAGTACAGTCCCTTATTCAGGTACAGATATTATACTTAGTCCACCTTATATAGCAGGGTTTTAAGAAGACCGTATAAGAATGCATATAAAAATTATGTAGTATAAGAAAAAAAAAAAAAAGACAGAAGTAATTTATATATTTGTAATTTCATATTATTTGTCTCAACTTTTAATTAATTACAACAAAAGAGGAGTACAGATTGAAGAAAATACAAAATAGACATACTAAATGTTGAACTATATAATGTCCAGCTGACATCTTCATTAGTTTACTTGGCATGGTTAAGGCAAATAGCATGCTTGTTTTTTTTTTTTTTTCTAGGTGAGAACACAAAAGCCTGGGTCATGAATGCATCCATAGAAGGCTTCTGAATAAGTTCCAAGTTCTAAAACTCAGAAGACTACAGTAAATTTACATCTTTCTTCTTCATTCTTAAAAAGCCAGACTCAGTAACAGACTGGAACTTGTAGCTCCTTACCGGGAAGCATTTCCTAACTTCCTTCTCTAATTTGATAGTCTTAAGAAGTTAAATGGAAAGGTCCTGCAAGACCATGGAAATTGTGACTTTGTCACACTTTACATGTAACCAAAGGTTTAACATAGATTACAGCAGTAGCTGAAACACTTGTGAGGAAAAAGAGATTTTGAAAATAATGAATGGGCTTTAACATAAATTAAAATGTTAGATTAACAGACCACTTGGTGCTATAGCTATCCGGGAAGCCAGCAACCCTGACATATCTTTGTTGCATACAGGAATATACGCATTATGCAGAAATCAAAAAATTATGTGGTTTGCAGCATCGAGAAGCTTTTATTCTGAAAAATGTTAATCCCTATGTGTCCAACTTTAATTTGACCTATTGCATGTATTAATGGGTCTCTGTATTTGAGATAAATTCTCACTCATTTCTCTCACAATGGTTAGGGATTTTGTTATCTTGCTCTTAAATTCTTAGTCTTTTTCAATAGCAGTGTGATAAAAATTTCACCTGTTCCATGTTTACATTCCTATGGGAAAACAAGTCTTTAGCATTTGGCAAATACTGTGAATAATTTGCATAGAACATACTTTGATTTTAAAGGGTTTGTGTATTTCAGAGGAAGAACACACTTTTCTCCAGCAATATATTTTTGTCATAGAAATAACAGATTGTAGCATGTAGCTCTTTGCTACCAAAACAAAAACGCAGTTTAAATTGTCTGTATTAACAAAGAGTAACAATATATTAGAAACTAAACTGTTGGCATCTGTGGGAAGGTTGGTAATATAACACAGATGCCCTTAATACCCCATATCTAGGAAGAGTTACAAGCTATCATTTAGAGAGAATGTGCGTTGTATGCATTTGAAACAATGGACTGAAACACAGTTTCAATGGTAGTAACTGCAAAAACATTGCAACTGCAAAAACACTTAGCGTGTTCACTCAAACACAAACATTTAATCCTCTGAATTCTTTAAATCTCTGGTGTCCTCTGGGAATGAAATAACTGCAGGGCTCAATTTGTACTGGTAGCTTAATGATTAAAGATGAAAAATTCTTTGCCTATGCATCTGATTTTTATATGCCTTGTTTTACTGCAAAGCTTATTAAAATAAACTGTGGTTTTAGTTGCTGAGAGTAATTGGAGCCAGTACTTCACAACTGCACAAAATGTTAGCTCCTGTTTTGAAGAATAGTTGCTGTAAGGGAATTAACAGTTGGACAAAAATAAAAAAGAAACAAAAGTAGAAGTAGGACTTCATTATGTGAAGGCATGCAAGTAAAAAGAAACTTGCTATTTGAGTGCAGCCTTCTATTATTTGAAAATATTCAATCTCTAAATTAATTTGATTATAAAAAAAATAAAGCGGTGACTTTGTCAATTTGGGCATTTCTTTTAGAATTGCCCACCTAGCTTGATATACGAGTCCTCTAAAACATTTAATACTGCACTGAGTGGACACAGGAATTATGAAAATGGCTTGCAGAAGGGAAATTCTCAGATATGGTCAGTCTAGACTATAGTGAGAATAACAAGTTTTTTACCACAGCCATCTGTAAAACATTGATAAACATAGGTATTATGTACGGCTTTCTCTACACCAAATATTATATTTGTTCTGTTCAAAAGTATAAAATAACTTTAAAATAAGAGTACAAAGTTCTTTGTAGAATACTGAACTGAAATACTGTAAGACCTACATGTTTCCCTGACACAAAATGACCATATAAATCTTTCATACACAGCTACAATTTAGTGAAATATCCAGTTTTCTGTTTTCCATTATTATATACAGTATAAATTTGTTCTGCTGGAAGACAGATTGTGACAAATTTGCAAACAGCATCTGTATTCATACTTCTGAAACACTAATTTATCTGGCAATAAAAACCCTGATTTCCCAAAAGGAGTGCCAGGCCTCAGAACTAATGCCTTTTCTTGAGACTTAACTGAGTTTTCAGAGTTAGTCATTTTCTTATGAGTTACAGTGCTCCTATGGAAAAATATACAACTTAGCAGCAAGTACAGAGAGTTAAAAGGGTCACAGAACACATAAATCTATATGCTTAGTTTATGTGTGTGTATAATTTATATAAACAGACAAAGTTCTGACTAGGCACACTTTCCATTTTGGAAAAAGCTTTTGTTAACAGCACTAACCAAAAGAATAACAAGGGATATCTGTAGAGTATTCCATGTACATTCGTTACTTAACTGGAAAACTATACGTAATGATGAGAAAATTTAATCAGTAAGCATACTTATGTTATTCCTAAAATACAATTAAAGTCTACCTTTATTTGGTATCTGTATCTTCTCATACTAAGCATCTTATAATCCTGTCATTATTATTAGCAAAGAAGTACTTTAGATGCCGCCTTGCAAGGTACTTTAGCAGTTAGTGAAGGCCTGTGGCACACAAGAAGATAGTGTGCACTGCTATATGTTAGAAAAAAAATCTGTGAAAGCCAATTTCTCCAAGGAAAATTATTATTGGGCTTTCACTTGAAAACATCGTAGTAGAAGTCACTGCTAAAAATTGAAAAAGAACAGAGAAACTAAACAATCCAAACTTTTAAATGCCAAAGTTATATATAAGTCTGTATAGGTGGTTAATCAGTAAAAAGTTAATTTTTCTATTGTAATAGTCACCCAACAGAGAAAAATAAGGTTTATAACACCTCTGAAACCCAACACACCTATATTCTGGATGTAGGCATTGGCTGTATCTGTATTAGTCAAATGGTTTTCTTAAATCAACACTTTATATCTTTCCTCATTTTTGACTTTTTAAGTTAGGTGAGAAATGCAAAAATATTCTCATAGAACAAAAAAGTTGGGTTGTTTTGGGTTTGTTTTTTTTTTTTTTTTAGTAAAATATATTGTGAACAGGAGATGTGACCCACAATGTAATCATACAGAAAGAGTTGTGATAGGCTTAGTAACTAACACTATTTTTAAGAAAGCAAATAGTTTTATAGAAAGATTTTAATTTAGGACAAGAGTTGCACAAGGTGAGGGACTATAGGCTGTTATGAAGAAGGTTTAGACCAGAACTTTGGAAAATAAAAAAAGCAAGGAGAAAGGTACAACCAAAATTAGAATGGAAAACGGTCCAATAAAAGGGTGAGAGAAACAGAGGAATGGCTTTCCTCTAATTTAAATGACATCTAAAAGAATTTAAATCTTTCCCTATCTCCAGTTCTTTATAGGATAAGGATTGGTGGATCTGGAACAGAACAAAGCTAGTACATAAGAGACACTCAAATGGACATTCAGCCTTGTCTACAAGATCAAATTTTGAGTTCTATGCTTTCTTACAAACTTGATCCCATATATTACAAGCAAAAGGAAATACCACAGGTGTTAGAATAACTGTCTGTGAGACCTGATTTGCCACAGGTACTGATGGAATTATTTTTCTGTATCTCCTAGGAAGTCCTCAAGTCCGCATTAGTGAAATTATTTCTAGTAGTGACACAAATAGATCTTAAGGGTATCAAATATGCAACATGGTTTCATTATGAGAATGAAATAATATTATTACTATAATTCTGTAGTTACTACCACTATACAGATAAAATTTTGAAAAAATTTTATACATTTAGCCAAATCATTTAGCTTTTTGCACATATGAATATTGATATTCATATATATACATAAATATATTACCTGCAGAGCAGATGAACTGCCACAATTTCTTCAGAGAGAAACCTATGCCTGTACCGTGTTTTTTTTCAACAAGGGGTATGATAACTGTGTAACGGGAGACAAATATGCAAGCCAGACTAGTTAATTATATGAGAACAGTGATTTCTAGATGATGTTTCTAGATAACTTAGAATCATAAAATAGTTAGGGTTGGAAAGGACCTTAAGATCATCAAGTCCCAACCCCCCTGCCATGGGCAGGGACACCTCACACTAAACCATATCACCCAAGGCTCTGTCCAACCTAGCCTTGAACACCACCAGGGATGAAGAATTCACAACTTCCTTGGGCAACCCATTCCAGTGCCTCACCATAAAGTACTTTTTTGTTATATCCAATCTAAATTTCCCCTGTTTAAGTTTTAACCCCTTGTTCTATCACTACAGTCCCTAATGAAGAATCCATCCCCAGCATCCTTGTAGGGCCCCGTTCAGATACTGGAAGGCTGCTATGAGGTCTCCACGCAGCCTTCTCTTCTCCAGGCTGAACAGCCCCAACTTTCTCAGCTTATCTTCATACAGGAAGTGCTCCAGTCCCCTGATCGTCCTCATGGCCCTCCTCTGGACTTGTTCCAACAGTTCCATGTCCTTTTTATGTTGAGGACACCAGAACTCACAACAGATCTTAAGAGTCTTTTCCAACCTAAAGGACTCTGTGATTCTGTGGCTTTGCAATCAATGTATAGCAGCTGGTACCTGTAGAAGCCTATTATCAGTTGTGTCTCGATCACCTGGGTGATGTGCAGCTGATGCCAATAATGGGGTGTGACTTGATATCTCAGTCTACTAAATGACTAGGTCAGAACCCTAGTCTTTTTTCACAACTTCCACACAGTTCATGTATTTGATGCTTTTTCTTTTTTCTATGAAATGTAGGAAAGTAAGGAACTAAAAGAAAAATAGTAAATTAAGAAAGAGTAGCCCATGATCAAACTTAATTCTATTACGAAGTCAAGATACGTCTGAGGCACAAACTCACACACACACACAAGATCTCAGAGGTGTTCCCAGAAGTGGAAATGTAAAGGTAGGTGTACACACCAATGTAACTTTTCTAACCACATGTTTGTGCCTCTAACTACTATAAATGTAGCATAAATGAGTAGTTCAAAAACAGAAGTCTGACTGTCAAAAATAGGACTAATGAATCCATGTTAAGAGTATAATTCATGTAAAGAAAATAGCTAGGAAGTACAATGAGTTGTACATTTTTTCATGTTCTTTATACATACCTCATGGATATTTCTAGGCTTGCTTTTACCATCTCTTAGAGGAAGGAAGGCAAGTGTTTTTCCTCATATTAGCTCTTGTTCTGCTGACTTTTTAAAATGCTTGACCTTTACTACTGAGACTATTCCAGATTTATATTTACATTTCTGTGTTTTTTAAGCAGGTGTCACATCTTCATATGTCCAAAAGTAAGCACAAACTGATGTTTTGTTTGAAAAGAAAAAAGAAAAAAAAACATACTTTTAACTTCTGTATCTTCAGGCTCTAGAAATCAGAGTTAACGAAGCTTTTACCTATTGCACAAATTCATAGTGCCTCGCAAACTGAAAGGATGTCAATTATGTGCTCATATGCCTCTAGTAGCCATGTTAAACTGAGAAAGGAAAAATAATCTTTAAAGAAAATGTATGCTTTCCCTTTTTTTTTTTTTTTTTTTACATTTACCCTTGGCTATGACATATCTTGATGGAACTCTTTTTACACAAATGTATTATATGAATACAAATATGATCATCCTTGAACACAGAGGAGAAGTGTGGTAAAAGGGCATGAAGAATTACTTATGTAGAAATAACAGCTTAAGGGTCAGGCACATAACACTTCTGTGAGTTTTTCTTTCTGTTCCCCTTGCATGATAGAGCTGTATGAATATAGGATTATGCTGCTGCATGACTCCTCAGTAAGATAGAAATGTGTCTGGCCACACTCAGGTGAGTGGCAGAAAAATCGTAGGGTCTGGACATCCTTGGTCACTGCGAATTACAGCAGACGTGAATAACAGGAGCTACCTTTCCTTATCCCTCAGATATAAAAGCAGGTGTTTGCTTTCAAAGTTTGATCCAGGCGGATTCATTGCATCTTTTCAATATCCCTTCCTCAGTTTTGTATGATGTACTTCAGGTTTCACTTGACTCATAAATTCTGGTCAATCATATCATAAACAGTTTAAAGGCTGAGCAAACAGAAATCTTTGTCATGAAATACTTTTTAAGATTTTAAAATTCAAACAGTTATCTCAGCTATTTGAATAGTGAAGATCTAAAACCTGTTTCCATGCTGCTTTTTTAATTAAAATTTTACCCGAAGGAAAACAGTATTCAACAGTATGCCAGTTTCCTCTCTCCAGAAATTGTATAGTGAATTGTTTGCACATACCATAAGGTGCCCCAGCGTCTTGGGCTTTCATATGGTAACTGACTGATCTCTTTTTCCTGCTGTTATGCTTTTGACCTGATTTAATTGATATTAGCAACAGCATTCGTACAGTACTGACTACCTAAACAGGTAGTAAAAAACAAAAATGTGAAGGACGAAGCTGTCACGTTCATTCACTTGCAGATAGTGTGTCACTGGCATAATGTCACTCAGGGAGAAAACTCACTGGATTCTAAAATAAAAAAGTAATTTCTGGAAACTCTGACACTTTGATTTTTGTGTGTATGTGCTTTGTTAAACCAAATTTAATTCAAGATTGGCAGTTCTTACCCAAACACAAAGGACAAAATGCAGTTTTAAGCTTGAGAAGATTGAATGACTCTTTATGTCTATAAAAGACATAAAAGTTATGTCTTATAATGTCAAAAGAATCTTTGTTTTAAAATACATAAAGTTTGAAGAAATGAAGCTACCAGAAAATGAGAAACATTTTATTTAAAAATCAGCTCACTAGACATATGCTTATTGAAATAATTCTGTTTATGGTAAATGCATCAATATTTATATAAAAAAATATAAAAAAAGCTGTTCCTGCAGGTATTACATGTGACATGATCCTGGACAATTTTATATCTATCATTTTTATTTTAATGTTGCATATTGCTTTCTTAATGTAATTCAAATACTCTTCATCTGTTTCTTTTTCTAGACTGCTTTTCTAGCATGAAAAATAGAAAAGCTCTAGTAAAGACACTTCTGGAATGCTCTCTGAGTTGGAGGGGAAAGAATGAATATGGGACTAAAATAAAAGGGCAATGAACAGTGAGAAAAAAAGTGCAGAGTAGAAATGGATAATTGTAAAAGAAAATGAAGTGAATAAATAAAAAGGTGAAAAGCTAGAAACACAATTAAGAACATATCAGTTCATAAAATAAACATTAGAAATTATATTTTGCCATTTAAAAAGAGATAAATCCACTGCTAAAATAGCTGCCTGCCCCTCATGTCTTTCATTTGCCTTATCTTTGTCATGTTTTGGCTTTTCATTTTAATTCGATTTCTACCAGAATTTCCACCCTTTTCTGCTTCATTCTTTCTCTGTATTCTCTCATTTCTGTTCTCTAAGTTTCCTCATATAATAAAAAATATATTCTAGGGGGGGTTTAGTAATATAAATCAAACTTTCATTTCCATTCCACTTCCTTGCATTTCAATAAGGAATGATTATATTCATTAAAAGAGTAAATTTAAATCTTAAAACGTTATTTTCCTTGTATTTTTTATCTTTTCGTATAAGTTAGCATCTTAGGTACTTGACATTTAGTTAGAATTACAAAGAAATATAGGCAATATTATATAAAGCTTAAAAAAAATCTTAATAAAATGTTATTTTCCCTCCAGAAGTCTCATTTCTTAATCTGCCACAAATGGCTATGTTACTTGTTCTCTTAATCCTACCTTCCTTATACTATAATGAATTATTTCTATTATCAGAATCTCCAAACATTTGTATTACAAACTGTAGATTGCTGGGAAAATATGGGCTTTAAGAATTATAGAAAATTTTGGCTGGTTATGAAAAAGCTGAAAAAGGAGTTATTGGATGTTTATTACAAATGGTTTTAAAGTCCTAGAAAGAAAATCACAAATGAGTTAAAACCCCAGAAAACAAAAAAACTTAAGCACGTTATACTTAATCTTTTAGATGTTTACCATCTAAACCCAGATATTTAGGTTTCATAACTTTTAGGAATACTCATAATAGTAAATAAGCTTCACCCTTACTAAATTCAGCAATGTATGGATTCATCATGTGGTGATATATTTAGCTTCTCATATACAGGTACCTGGGGCAATAAGATACTTCATGGCAAGGAAGTCGTGAGATGGGTAGGTGTGACATTGTAGAGATGCAGGAGATGTCTGATTTTTTTGGATGAAGAGATAGAGGCCTGACTTCATGCCCTTGCTCAGTGCAAATGGCCTTAGATGACTAGAAAGTTGAACTGAACCTCACACCAGCTAGATTTAGAGAATGGAAAGCCATTTCTCTTGTTTTCCCTGCCTTTTAACAGGAATCTAACTGATGGTGTCCAAAAACACATGGAAGAAGTCTGTAATGCAGTTTTGGTAATTATGGAGCAGGAGAAGGAAAATCTCCACCTATTCCACCTCAAATCATAATGATAATTACTGATCAGATAAATTTATCTGCTTTATTATTGCTCACAGGATCTTTCACTTATTGGACTCAGAAATAAACATATCTAGGACACATCAAAGCAAATCCTCCCATCCTAACAAGAATCTGAAAACAAATGTAAAGAATAACCTGCTTGACATTTAAAATATCTTGAAAGAGCTGATAAAAGATCTGAACCAAATGATATTACAAAACTCACAAGAATATAATAAGAGGACTTCAGTTTACCAGCAGACAAAAGTTGCTTACCATTCTTTTTCATATGTTTACAGAAAGGAAAAAAGAATAGAAAGCTGTGAAAATAAGGTTGGTCTGGTATCCTGGGAACATGAAATTCTCACGGTATCTGAGCCTGCTCTTCTCAGGGACTGTACAACCAGGGAATAAACATAGAGAAGCAATATATTTTTTAAAGATAGTCTTACTTTTTACAGAACTGTTGCTATAGTGAACAGCCATTTCATTATGGACAACACACTTTGGTCCATGCATGACCTAGAAAACAGTCTTAACAAAACAGGAAGTTAAGGTAGTTCTGAAAGTGGTTTTTGAGTTTCACCATCCCTATAATGTCCTGTGACATTGCAATTGGGATTCCAAAGGAAATGCTGGCAGAAGATGAATTTATTTACTAGGTCATAGTAATAATGAAAGGACTTTGGAAGTCCAGGTAGATGTAGTTGCTGCTTACTTTGACAACGCATATGAGCAAGGTCAAATATACACAGGTGTGCAGTTACCATGTATGTATGTGCACATTGTATGCAAAGTCCAAACAAAAACTTTAAGGTATTTAAGTCTTATTAAAACACTGGAATTATATAGAGGTAATTTAGTTGCGAACATTGTGACTAATGCAACTAATAAACAGATGAGAATTCAAGCCTTCAGGTTCATTTGCACTCACTAGCTTACATGTGCATCGCTAATGGCATGGCCCTTTGTAGCAAATTTATGCTGCAAAGTCTAAGACAGAAACAATTTGCTTCTGGTTGAGCAGGTAGATGGTTAAAGATCTTATTTTAAAGATTATTTTTAACATGTCTAATATGTTTAATTTTATTATTTATGTGTCTCTGTGTTAAAGCAGAAAAATCATGCTTTCTATTTCCAGCAAAAATATTACTTTTTTTTCCTGTGCAAGTTTAAGTTAATGACATAGCCTTAATGGACACATCAGTCATATCACTTTAGATTGATTCCTAGCTTTGCATACACAGCTTTTATGGGGTTTTTTAATACTTTTATAGCAGAAAAGTGATAGTAGTGTACTTTATGTTACTGTGTACACACCAGGGTAAGTGTACCGACATTAAGACACTACCTGTAGAGCTGAAATAGTACAGCCTCTCTATGTGAATTCTGTACGTATTCTGTTTTTACATATTCCATAAAACTCAACTTCTCTCTCCACCCAGAACTGTATTTTAAAGTGAGGTTCTGCTTTTTATTTTTGTTGCAAATAAGTACCCAGAAATAAAACGCATCATAACTTATTGTGTATTTTGTTTTGAGTGGATACTTCCAAAATACACATTCAAAAGATTGTCGTGTTTTCCTTTGGTGTTTTTTGGTTTTTGTTTGGTTTTTTTGTTTGGCTTGGGTTTTTTTTTTGTTTTGTTTCTTTTTCTCTGTTTAATAATAACTGTTTAAAACAGTTTTTTCATGCAAAACCACCAAACTGACTCATTTGTAATTTTAAGGGTACTCAGTTTCTCAGAAATTACAAGAATTGTCAAGGGCAAAACTTGTAGGATACTAAGTACGCTGCATACAGTATAGTGACTCTATAGAAACAGACATTTTTACTCTGGGACATCTAAACAGGTAGGTAGCATTTCTAAAGTCTAGTTTCTTAATTAATAGGGTGAATTTTGAACATAGTGTATGTGACTTTGGTCAGGCAACTCTTGTTAACATCAATAGGAGTAAAACATCTTTGCACTGCTTTGAAATTTTACCTTTAACTAATATCAAAAGAACTTTATTCCCCAGTGATCAGATACTGCATAGCATGTATAAAATCAGATTAATTGAAATATGCTTTGTTAATCAAAGTTTTAATCATGTTTTGCTTGCATTAAAACAATTAGAAGTATTTCCTTATAAACAACTTTCAGCCCTTAAGTACTTTTCCATGTATCTTCTTTTCCTTTTCCAGGCTAAGGAACATAATAATCATGTTTTACTAAGTATTAGCTGGAAAAGCTGGAGCTGTAAGAGGGAAGCTTGTTGAACAATGACAGGAGTTGAAATGTTGGACGTCTATGAAAATATTTGTAAGTATAATATACCTGAAAATTTACAGAGTTAAATTAACTCTGGTTATCAAGATATCTTCTAAGAAATTATAAAAATGTTTTAGAGTCAATTCTTTTTAAACAGTTAGTTATCATGATCTTTCCGCAGTGGGGGCTTATCTTCAGACACCACTGAAACATTCTTGCCTCACTTTGTGTATGCCTAAGCTAAAAATTCAAGTTCCATTTATAATGAATGAAAAGAAATAAGAACTCTTAAGGCATGCTTCAGTGATGATCATCACAGAGTCTAGCTAAAATTTTGTCTAAAACACATATGACAATTATTAAAAAGTGTAAAAAATGGAAATCAAATGCAGGTAACATAGGCTTGGGGAGATTTAAGGTAACTTGTATTTTATTATTTTCACTGGTATGAGTGTCAATTTTTTCTGTAGACAAAATATGCTTGCATTCAACTGAACACTGAAACCTATATATTATAATTTTGGACTGGTTATTACTTTGCCTGGTACTGGTTCCTTTAGGTTTTTTGTTTTTTTTTCTAATGAGCAAAATACACATCTGAAAGCCTGTTGTGAATGAGGAGAGAAATGAAGAAAAAAAAAAAAAAGAAAACAGTTTTAGAGAAAGTTTTATTTTTAATAGATGTCAGTTTGTGTTGCTGTGGGTCTTGTCAGTGCACTGAAGTCAGGTGGGACCTTTGGAGCCAGACGGCAGCAACTATTATGGCACTAGGGAATCCCCTTAAGTCTGACATTTAAAAGACCTTCAGGAGAAGGATTCTTCTCCTGTAAGCTAAATTCTCCCAAATTCTGTAATATGTGGCAGTCTCCTTAAAGACCTAGATTAACATTAATAAGGGAAGCAGCAAAGAGAGAAATGAGAAAACTGACACCTGGCACACAGACACAGCGGTGCATTTTTCTTTACTTGTTTGCTTCAATTTTATACTCAGTTGCCTTTGAGTGAGACCCTCAGGTTAACCAGAATGTGTATCCCCCATTGCAGTCCTTAGAGAGGTGACATTGGTAGGCAGCAAAGTAGCTACTGATGATCCTTAGAGCAGGCCAGTCCTTCTTAATTCAATTTCTCACATTTCTCTGAAAGAAAATACAGATTCATTATCTACTCCTTGCTCCGTTTCCTTTCATGGGACACAGTTGTGTTTGTGGGAAGACTAAACACAGAAGTGGGGTTCTTTTATGTGCACGGGGAAGGAGGGGTGGTAGTCTATAAGGCAACCCATTTATAGGGTACATATATGTTAACTAAATCTTGAGCCCTCAATCCCCAAAGTGGACTCCATTTTATCACATAATTTACCTTGCATCTCTAAGAACTGTAGAAATTTTCATAATTTTTTTATATATCAGACTTTAAATCATTGTCCTTGCAGTTATAAGGCTACTGCTCTTCGGAGAAATATTTTCAGTCTAGATCTACTGTTTAAAGAAAAAATGTTGTGTTAAAATACTTCAAACTATTAAAAATGTTGAAAAATACTAACTAAAGATTTGGTTTTTTTTTTAATGGGCTTTAGAAAGAGAACAACCAAGTGACTTACAGGAAAACATAATTATTTTTTTTATTTTCAAATTTTTTTTGCAAAGATTTTTTGCAAAGGTGCAGAAGTTGCTGTTGCATAGAGTCAAAATTCAGAACTAACTTTGTACAAATGGTAAATGATTTCTCTTACCTGAGCCAAACTACATACCTACACCACCTGGATCTGTATTTTAAATGCTGTTTCGAACATAAATCAAGTTAATAAAAATAAATCATAGCTTTGTGGAAGGAGGTCTAACAGATAAAGTATATTATAGGAGAAAAGCATTACACATGCACTAATGCGTACAATGAGACAAGAGATCAGTTTTTTGAAAAACAGCATACCTATTTAGTTCATGGAAGGTGTAGCTGGACAAAATCACCCTTTTAATATGAAAGGTCTTCATAGTCAAACTGTTAATTGCTATAAATATTGTAAGTTTACCAACTGACACACAGGTGTTGCTTAGGGTCTCTTATATAGACCAACATATTAAAAATAAAAAAAAAAAGCCAAACTCCAAAGAGTTTTATATTTGGTGTACTAATAGCCATACTGGGCCATCATAATAATGTGTTCTAGTCATGCCTACTCTCTTCCATAGATCTGAAATAAAAATATCACTGAAATGCTTTAATCTCAATTTTCTCTAGCCTTATCTGATGATAGAGATTAAAATCACATCTCATTCACCAGGGCTTTTTCTTTATATACTTTTTTACCTCACAGTCTCCTACTGATATATTCTCAGATTTAGGGATTATGCTATTTTTAAACAACCATAAGTGGTGTTGTTCTTTACAAATAATTTTTTTATGTGACTTGCGTGCAAGTGTAGGACTATGCTGATCATCACATTTAGCACTGGAAAAACAGACAGGCAGCAGCCTGTAGAGTTTTTTTCTTTCTGGTGCTGCAGGGACAATTTGTTCTTCATAGCATCATTAAGGTTACTTGACCAGCTTTGCAACTAAGTGGTATAAATGTTAGGCCTATGCTGGGAAACCAGGCATGCTGGGACCAACCTCTGGCATACAGACTGGTTCAAATCTGCATTTCTGAACTCTCTTCTCCATCAGTTCAGGGCAGCCATAAGCAAATTTCTTCATGATCTCTGGCCATAGAAACTCCCAGGTAATGTCTGGGAATCTTGTAAGAAGTTGCTATATGTCCTGCATAAAATCTAGATTTCTAATCATTCTAACAGTTTGGCAAATGTGGGCAACAACATTTTGATGCTGGTGCTGAGCAACAGTTTAATTTGTTCATATGGGTGCAGTTTCATCATCTCCTACTCTTTCCTGCAGTATATAACAATTTGTTTTTTGAACATATGAGATATGCTCCCCAAAATGAATTACGGAGCCCACCATGAACATAGCTGAGTAAAATGTAGTGTTTTCTGATAGATAAGAGGCCAGTGTAGACATAGTGATCCCTTTTGGCATTAACTATGAAATACGTGCTTCAAGAATTAATCATCATACTTTACTGCTTTCTGCACAGATTCAAAGAACATGGAGAAATAAAATGTTGTATCTCAGTTTACCATTTCCTAAGACATCCTGACCTCACAAAAGCACCGTAATGTTCATTCTCTGCCTTTTCAAAATTGCAGGAAGAAGAGCTTGAAATTAATGGCATAGATGGTTATTTCAATGCAAATTTACCACAGCTGCATACTCAAAACTGTCTAAGAGGTTGGTTATCTGCCTATATTGAGATGAATTTGACACTACTGGTCTTTACATGTGATGATGCATGCTCCTGTTTTTGGAATTCTAAATTGATGAGATTGAAACATCCAGAACAAAGCTCATGGTCTTTACATGGGTCAGTGCTATATATCAAATCAATGAAATGTTTGCTGGAAACCCACAGTAAATGGCAAAATCAATTCACCAGTCATTTCAGCAACATTTTCATTCCAAAGCTATGCAGCCAAGCGATTAGGTACATACTAGTTATTTTATGCCTATCATTTCAAGGAGTCAAGAACTGATCTCTCTTAATAATTTGAAAATACAGAAATAAAAACCTAGCCCAATTTACTTATCTCTGGCACAAATTATGACTTGACTGAAAAATCCAGTGAGTACCTTAACCAGGTAAAGGCCTTAATGAAATATATGATGTAGCTTCTTGTACAATATTATGACTAATATTCAGATAACAGTTTCTTTAATTCCTTCACAGAATGATTTGGGATAGAAATAATTTGAGAACTTAAAAATCTGTCTTACCTAGGCACACAAAATGCCTTTAAAAATTTGATGAAGAACAGGCTAGGTTAAGTCTTAAACTGAGAATAGGTGAACTGTCATTGCAATGCATTTTAATACAGTATAGTAACAATTTATTGGAAATTAATTCTGCCTAACATAGGTACCTAGAAGTGCAAAGGACCTCCTGGGTAATGCAATTTATCATCTCATGGGAATCCATTCTTGCCTCTTGAAAGATACTCTTACTAAACATGTCAAATTCTATGTTAGAACTGACTAACTTCTCCTTTCCCCACTGTTTTTCATTGGAAAGCTGTTCTAAAATCCTCTTTCACTCAAGAATAAAGCTTTTTTCTTTTTTTACTTTTCCTTCCTTAAAGGTATTTTTAGTCTATTTAAATGCATTCGTTAACAGATTTTCTTTACTGGCTCGTATTTTCCAGAGGAAGTTGTCATACAGCGCTCAGAGTTCGCTTTTAGGCTTAGTAAACTGTACTCCATGTTTACATCACAGACACTGCAGAGCTTAAAATGCAAGGGAGGCAATCATTCAGGTATTTCTCCAGCTCCCTGGAGAAGGCATTTTGCATTAAGCTCTCTGCTGCAATGTCTGCATTACTTGACAATCTAAACCTAACTGAATTATGGCTAGAATAAGAACATAGCTTTTTTTTTTTTTACCCTACCACTATAAGAATGGCTGTAAGGCTAAGAGTCTTTTCAGCTAATCCAGTGTATTGTCTCCAACAATTTTCATTAACAGATGTTGATAAAGCCAGTCTCTACTCTGCTGGTTCTTTGTTTCTGAAGCTACTGTAGCTTGGCTTCATCTTTCACTAGCATAAAAGCTCTATGGAGTACTCCAGATGAAGTTTCAGCAATGTGCACAGCAATAATATCTCTCATGATTCCAGCATGTTCTTTGGCTAAAAAGATGAAACCAATTTATTCTGTGGCCGTCTCAATGGTCCAGCGTGACAAAGATTATGTTTTCACCAGAAAGGTTTAAGAAATTGTGCTCATAGATGTCAAGAAGGATGAAACATCCTCCAAGAGCATTTCCCAGGCTGAGGGCACTGAAAGAGTCCAAAGTAAATTAAGGAATGTCAGATAGAATCATAGAATAGTTAGGGCTGGTTGGAAAAGACCTTAAGATCATCTAGTTCCAACCCCCATGACGTGGGCAGGGACACCTCACACTAAACCATCTCACCAAAGACTTTGTCCAACCTGTCCTTGAGCACTGCCAGGGATGGAGTAGTCACAACCTCCCTGGGCAACCCATTCCAGTGCCTCACCACCCTAACAGGAAAGAATTTCTTCCTTATATCCAACCTAAACTTCCCCTGTTTAATTTTCAACCCATTACCCCTTTACCTACTGCTACAGTCCCTGAAGAACAGTCCCTTTCTAGCATCCCTATAGGCCCCCTTCAGATGCTGGAAGTCTGCTATGAGGTCTTCATGCAGCCTTCTCTTCTGCAGGCTGAACAGCCCCAACTTTCTCAGCCTGTCCTCATATGGGAGGTGCTCCAGTCCCCTGATCATCCTTGTGGCCCTCCTCTGGACTTGTTCCAACAGTTCCATGTCCTTTTTATGTTGAGGACGCCAGAACTCTATACAGATATAGATAAGTATACGTGTAGGAACGCAACATTTGACAAAAAAATAAATTTCATATTAAAAAAGAAGTAGTCCACCAGTATTCAAATGTAACACAATCCTAGAACAAGTTCACTAATGACACAACAGCTCTTACAGAAAAGTTCACATCCATATTTTTCTACAAGAATATTTATGTGCTATTTTTTTCTCTCATTGTCTTAGAATAAGTTTGATGATCCTTTTATTACACCCTTAATTTTTGCCTTTTTTTTCCCCCTTAAATTAAACATCATCAAGTTAGACTTTTTATTTTACTTGTCTGTAAAATCAAGGACACTGAATGTGACTTCTACTTTGTTTGTACTTTGTCAAAATCTTGTGTATAGGTCAGTAATAAATAAGAGTTGCTTATTCTCCTGCAGAAGAAAAGCTCTGCTTCTATATTTTGTCCCTGTATTACATCTCTCTGTGTAAGATTTATTCAGCCTCTATGGGAACATATGGTGGGTTGATACAGGCTGGCAGCTAAGCACCCACCAGCCACTTGTTCACACTCTGCCCTGTCATGGGATGGGTGGGAGAATCAGAAGAGCAAAAGCTGGAAAACTCATGGGTCAAAATAGAGAAAATTTAATGAGCAAAGAAAAGTGGAAAAAAAGGCAAGAAACAAGCAATGTCAAGGCAATACTTACCACCTACTACCAGCAAACCAGTGCCCAAAAGTCTCCATTCGATGGCTACTTTGGAAAAATGCATCACATTTTTTTTGCTGAGCATGATTTTACATGACATGGAATACCACTTTGATAGAATTTTCCCAGCTGTCTTATCTCCCATCTTCTTGTCCACCCCTAGACTGGGGCGGACAGAGTGAGAAATGGTGTAGATTTTGAAGCTGTACCAACACTTTTCAGCAGTAGCTAAAACATCAGTGTGTTATTAATGTTGTTTTAGTCACACCACTGTTTTAGTTATGAAGTACCACACAGGCTGCTACAAAGTATATTAAATCTGCCAGCCAGAGCCAGTATAGGACATAATCATGGTTTTTCATTTGTACTGTTAATTTTGTCTTCATAGTCTACAATTTCTCTTAAAATTTCACTACTAGTAGCACCTCTTTCCTTATATAGTTAATAACAAATTTTTAATACTAGCCCTAGAATACTGAATTTCAATTTATTTGGTTCTGTGCTACTTGCTGCAATGAAATTTTATTCTCTGTATTGAATAGTAATGACTTTATTCTTTATAAAAATATTCTTCTGATCTGTAGCTTCTGCCAGTGCTGTCAGGTTGTCCTGTTCTTTAGTTAAGGAATTTTCTTATGAGATTATTCTTTTTAAGTGCTACTAGCCCAAGCCCATTTTGCTTCTTGTTAATTCTATCTTCCCACTAGACTTTAACTATTGAAAAAAACCTCCATTTGATAATAAGCTTAAAACATCTTATCACTGCAATATATTCTCTAACAAGAGAGCATGAGAATAGTATACGAATCCACAAAACTTCTCTAGAAAGGGATGCTGCAATAGTGCACTAGAAATATATGTTAAACAGGTGAGACTGAGATAAGGGTTGTAAAGTTGTTTCTCAAAAATCTGAATTTTTTTATTTTTCAAGAAAGCATTTCCCCCCACATGGAAGGCTTAATTTAATTATGAAAAAAAAGCTAGAAAATATCCTTATGCACTCAAAGTCACAACCTGAATTTTTCAATCACAGTAAATTATTCTGTTTTTCTCTTCAACTTTTGAATCTATATTATCTCATTCTCTTTTAACAAACTCCTGCTTTTCCATCTCACTGTGTAATATTATGGTTCACATAGATTTCTTTTTGGCTTATGTATTTTTTGTAGCTGGTCCTTTCTTTCCAATTCCTAAAAATAAGATCGTTCTTATCTCGGTTACAGGAAACTCTTCTGTCTGCTGTTTGGTTTTCTCACTTCAGATATCGCAGGTTGTCTTCTCCACAGTTTCAGTCCTTGTGACTTTGTCATGGTTTAAACCGATCCACACAGCTCATCCACTCACTCCCCCCTTTCTTGCCCTCCCCCTGCTCCGGGAGGGACAGAGAGGAGAATTGAAAAGAACACAACTCCCATGGGTTGAGATAAGAACAGTTTAGTAACTAAGGTATAGCACAAATCACTGCTGCTACCACCAATAATAATAATGATAAAGGAAATAACAAGAGGAAAGAATACAACACCTCAACACCAGCTGACCAATAACTCACCCCAGCCAAAGCACCAACCAATACCTCATCCAACCCTGCAGTCCCCGCCCTTCTGGGTAAATCCCCATTATATCCTGGGCATGATGTGCTGTGGTATGGAATACCTCTTTGGCTAGTTTGGGTCAGGTGTCCTGTCTCTGCTTCCTCCCAGCTTCCCCTCCTCCCTGACAGAGCATGAGGCTCAGAAAGTCCTTGGCCAGACCAAACATTCGAGCAGCAACCGAAAACATCGGCATTATCAGCACTGTTCCCAGGCCAAAAAATCAAAACACAGCACTGCACTAGCTACTAAGAAGGAGAAAAATGACTGCTATTGCTGAACCCAGGACAGACTTACACTGTTGTAGCTTTGTGTCTGCTTGTTTGGTTTTTTTTTTAACAAAATGCAACAGGAAAATATATTGCATATAATTCTAGAATGTAGAAATTATTCCAGGCTCTTGGATCTGGCTACAATAGTTAATTATTTTACAATTTCCTGTTAGGATGAGATTTAAGAAAATGTCATCTCCCCCATTTGAAAAAAAATAAAAACCCAAAACATTTAAAACTGTGGCATACACAGACCAATTTCCTAGTCTGTGTAACAGAATTTGAACCTGTGATGCTCTAAAACAAACACCAAACACTGGTGTTTTCTGGAAATATTCAACCAGTTGAGTATCTTTCTTACACTTAAGCCCTACCAGAATGGAGACACTAAGTATGTCTTAAATCCTTTAAAGGATTAACAAAAAGATAAATCAGAAAAGCATAAATTCTTAAATTCTGCACCCCCCCCTGCCCCCCTTCGTCGCCCCCATTCCCTTTGACATTGTGAGTATGCAGTAAAGCTGGTTTTGGAAAGGCAGATTCCAGTGGAATTTTTTACTTTAGAACCACATGGGTTCTTTTCCTTATCAAATTAATATAATGAAATGAAAACTTAGACATTCCAAAGTCAAGGTCTGAGTGTTCCTAACGGGTTTAAACAAGATTTCCAAAATTTTAGGTGAGTATTTTCAAGGGTAGGAAGTGTTATTTAGACAGAATGAAATGTGTAAAGTTTTGGAAGAAAGACTTTAAGTATAGTAGAAGGAATATGAGGTTGTCAACCATAAGGACTAAAATAGTTTCGTATGGATTAGGTAAACAAGCATGAAGAATGCAGGTTTTCCTCTGCTTTATCTCCTGGATAATTTAGGCAATTGTTCCCTCAGTATTTTGATTTGTCTAGTTACTTTTATAAAGCATAAAATATTTTAAAGAAAACATGACATCTGAATCAGACTATGGATAATAATTTAAGGGCCAGCTGACAAAACCCTTTCCTAACTCTTACTTAATATCAGCCCTATTTCTGGAGCACTTTCATTAGAAAAAAATATATATTTTTTTTGTACCTATGCATGGCTTATATGCAATAAAAGAAATTATTAAAAATGACTGCTGAGGATTAAAAAATACTTATACTTTTATAGCCTGAGCACTTACAGTGAACAGATTTTTACTCAGACATTTCTAAAGTTTTAAGGCCACACCAGAATTTCTCCTGCATTTCATACTTATTGTTTTTGTTTTGTTCATTTAATATTTACAGCTCTTAGTGTAGGAATCTCTCAGCTGAAGTCCTTATTGAAATGTAAATATTGCCTCTGAAAGTTATCCTGGTTTGATATATGGTTCTACATTAAGCTGTGCTGTTTGAAATATTTCTTTCTTCATTTGTTCTCATATTTTCATACTTCAAAATATTCTCTAGATGGAATAAGTCATACTTGGAGGTGCTGTTTGCCATTTACAGCAGGTTAAATATTAGTAACTTCTTAGGGAGTTAATGTTTGATACCTCAAAATGTATGATCTTGTGACACTATAACTGAGAGGGTTGTGTATTGCATTTTTTTTAGAAATGTGAACATCTAGGCCACCAGACTCATAGGAAGCAGACTTTTGCCAGTCATGATTTTTAACACGCATCCAGGAAAAGGAAGTACAGAATAATAATATGAATTAGGAAGCAATATATGGGGGCAGTTGATTAGTGCAAAATGAACATACTGGTTATTCCTCATTACAGTTCAGTTGCAATCCTGATTAAGCTTGAATAAGGCTGTTTTTTCCTTTGTCTTCTATATTGTTTTTGATATGAATGAGAAATTAATGAATTTGGCACACAGCCAGAATTATAATTTGCTATTTTTATTACTCTGTCAATATTGTACATTAAGGCCCTCAGCAGTATTCGATGAAAGTAAAAGAGCTCTTTAAACAAGCAACATAGAACGTAAACAGGAAATGTCTAATGCATATTTCCTAATACCGTAGCCTAGATTAAAGCTTCTGAAGTAGTCTCACTAATTAATTTGAAACTGTGATGAAAACACAAAGTGCCCATAGATGTAAGGTTTCTGAGGCTGTCTGATGAGAACTTTTCATGAAAGACTTTCTTCATTTTTGGCAGATGCTGTATATACTACCACAGATAATAGCCCAGATAGAAGGCCTGGCTTCTGCTCTACCTTATGAGGGGTGGATCAAATCTAAAGTTCTGGCTCTTGGACTCTCAGACTGCAAAACAAAGCTTCTGTGGGGGTAGCAGGAAGAGGTTTAAAATCTTACTTTTTTTTCCTCCTTATAGTCAGTCAGATTTTACAATTTAGGTATGCAAGATTGGAAGCTACCTCTTTGGCCATCAAGACCACATTCCTAGATAGAAAAATCTACTCAAGTCTCCAGATATGGAATAAGTATTTACTATTTAAACTTGCTTTTACTCCCTTTTTTTTTTAATATTTTTTTATTGTAGCACTGAGTGTGAAATATGCTTCTTAAAATCTCAACGGATTCTACAACAGCAGTTATGTAACCTTTTGTAACTACATATTTTTATACAGAAGTTACATCAGCAGATATATATGTCAAACTAAATGGATGATGCAGAGTGCTGCCTTCACTTTAAATACTGAAATATGTTATCTCAGTAAGTTTGGCATGAAAAAGAAAGTAATTCTGCTGCAAATTGATCAAAATACTAAGGACAATTGAGTACAAACTTCTCTTCATTTACTGTCAGGAAAAAAATTGATATATAAACAGATGAATATTTCATCACCCCCAGAAACCAGTCTGGATCATGAGTTGTCAAGTTTGTGTATGTAATGCTCCATGAAAAGAACTGGAGCTGAGCCAATGAATTTATTCATGTTTGTGTAGGTCTGTGTACATGCATGCAGTGGTGGGGACAGGGGTAGGTGAGTGTGTGAGTGAATGACTCGGCTACACTGATAACCTCAAAGTCTTTTCTCACTGCTGTTTTGAAGGTGATTGCATAAAAAGGAAGGATTCAGGAACCTTCTAACTGGCACTTCATGAACAGAGAAAAAGAGGAACAATACATAAAAATACTGAAGCAGCTACAGCAGAATACCATGGAGAGAGCTGAGGCATCAAGAGAGGCTAGATTAAATGGCTTGTATGGGCTGAAGAAGGGAAGGCAAAGATAGATCTTAATAGCAGTCTTGTGCTTGCTAAAACGGCATTATAGTATTACAGAGTTAGTGTCCTCTCAGAGAGGCACAGAGGAAGGACAAGAGGCAACAGTCACAGGTTTAAGCATGATGGGAAAAAAAAACTTCACAATGAGAGTGGTTAAGTGCTGGAGCAGTTTCCACACATAAGCAACCTCTGGCCTTAGAGATAGTCACAATTTGGCTGGACAAAACCCTTAGCAGACCAATTTAACTTCAAGGTTTGCCGTCACCTGAGCATGAGATTGGGCTAGGTGACATCAGAGTTCACCTTCAGCCTTGTTTTAATGTGATTCTGATACACAAAAGTTTCCTGTACCAACAATAAAGTAAGCCCTGGTGCATGCAAATCTAGACTTCTCCTCTGTTATGTTCATATGCATAGTATTCATATGCTGCCAAGGATGAGGCAAAAAGGAGTCACCTGCAAAGATTTAGTTGCCATTATCTACAGCTGGAAGAAATTCTGAGGGCAGTTAATGAATATAGTCTTGGTACAAATGGCTTTTGAACACGTTGGGTGGAACCAAAAAATTTTCTTGTGTGCTTTAGTTAGGAAAATGTACCCTAAATTTACCTCTTATGTTAGTCCAAAATACTCTCTGTCCTAAACATATGTCACTAACCTTAAACACTTCAGGTGAGCTAATTTTTTTTTCTTTTTTCAAGTCTGCATATAGACACATGCAAACTCGGCTAGTCAATATGCAGATACGAAGTTTTTCTAAGATAATTTTTTCTAATAGCTTTCCTGACCCCATTTCCTGAACAGATTGAGGTTTCACAGGTTTTATGGGAGCATTTGAGCGCTTGAATTGCTGTCAGACTCACTGCATAAGGTAAAATTAAACCCCATTTTGTTTCATGTACATAACATGCAAGTTTGCCTTTTAAATTGGCAAAAGTTCTCTGTGCCACAACCCTTGTACTTCACTGTATCCTTTACATAAGGGCTAAAATAGTTTTAAGGATTCAAATGTACTTCCAAAAAAAACTTCCTGTTAGGCTCAAGACTAAATCCTGGAACCTTATTTTGCAAGTCTTTCCACTTTTCTCTTTATAGTTAGGATTGTTACTGAAAATAATATGTTTAAAAAGCTCAGCCAGAAAGAGCCAGTGAAGTCTCAAAGAAGTACTATGATGAAGTACATTGCTGAATTAAAGCAAAATAATAAGCAGCTTACCTAAACTATGATTCTGGATCCGTGACTCTCGGTCCTATCCAGTCTGAAATACCATTTCTACTTCATCTGAGTAAACCAAAACTCTAGGTAGAATAATTGGGCACTTCAAGCAAAAATCAGGTTGTTTAGACTAATTGATATCATTTGAATACCTAACTTCCTATCACAGAGGAAAATGATGATAATTGCACCACACAAATAGTGACATATAGGGAGGCCAAACTGTAAAATTTTTCCACTATATGTTTACTACTATTTTTACAGATTTACTTGTACCTCCAGGTTCGAAATTAGTATTTTAAGTGGTGGATTTTCTGGTTTACTGAGGTGGTTGGCAAAGTATGAATGTGATTTTTAAATATGATATATGTCTGACAATTTCTTCTTGCTCCTAAAGGTATGGTTATGTTCTGAGCAACCTGAATTGATGCATAATTTAACTGCAATAAATAACACCAATGAATCAAAATATAATTGAATGTAATAGGAAAGGTCTCAAAGAAGAGAGCTGCCGTAGTTCGATCACACTACAGAAAGACCAGGTATATTTTATCTTTAAAAATAGAATAGTCAAACCCAAAGTACATAATTGTGCAAAAAGAAATAGAATCATAGAATAAGTAGGGTTGGAAAGGACCTTAAGATCATCCAGTTCTAACCCCACTGCCGTGGCAGGGACACCTCACACTAAACCATCCCACCCAAGGCTCTGTCTAACCTGGACTTGAACACTGCCAGGGATGGAGCATTCTCAACTTCCTTGGGTAACCCTTTCCAGTTCCTCACCATCCTCACAGGAAAGAACTTCTTCCTTATATCTAATCTAAACCTCCTGTTTGATTTGAACCTGTTATGCCTTGTCCTATCACTATAGTCCCTAATGAAGAGTCCCTCCCAGGCATCCCTATAGGCCCCCTTCAGATACTGGAAGGCTGCTATGAGGTCCCCATGCAGCCTTCTCTTTCCCAGGCTGAACAACCCCAACTTTCTCAGCCTATCTTCATACGGGAGGTGCTCCAGTCCCCTGATCATCCTTGTGGCCCTCCTCTGGACTTGTTCCAACAGTTCCATGTCCTTTTTATGTTGAGGACACCAGAACTGCACACAATACTCCAAGTGAGGTCTCACAAGAGCAGAGGGACAGGATCACTTCCTTCTACCTGCTGGTCATGGTTCTTTTGATGCAGCCCAGGATACGGTTGGCTTTCTGGCCTGAGAGCACACACTGTCGGCTCGTGTTCAGTTTCTCATCAAATAGCTTATGTGGCACAATGAATTATTTTTTTCTGTATTAATTTTATTTACAGAGATAACTGTCTTCTATTTAAATATTCTATGATAATCTCCTACATTGATTTTGCATTTGGCTTCTACTGCCCTGTTGGTTTTTGTTACCTTCAATCTCTTTGTACTGATATCACTATTAAAAATGCATCAAAGCTAGAAAAATATCATAAAATGACTGTGTTGCTGAACAGAATCATGAATAACTCCAAGTTTGTGTCATTGGGCTGACATGACGAAGAGAAATTTAAGTTTGAATTCTTATAGTTGAAGCAGTCAATTGAAAAAGAAAATCCTTAAGATACAAGAGAGAGAAGGAAAATTACTAGGCAGATACTGTATGATGGGATATTCTATTTTAAACCCACTCTGTTATTACTCCTAAATGATAGCTGCAAGCAGCATTGAAAGGAAGTCCATTTAGGTTGTTATAAAGATTTAAATGATGTGTAAAATAATCCCATTTTTATGTAAGATTAGTAGCGCAAAGTAAAAATACCTTAAGCCAATGGAGTGGAGATATTTCTTTCTGCAACATAGTAATTCAGAAAACCATAATTCAAATTAAAAATGAGATTCTTATGTCTATCAAGGAACCATTAAATATCTTATCTAAAACACCTAAAGGCATTTTGAGTGACAGTCATCATTATTAACGTTAGTGGCTCCTAGTGTTCATTCACATTTATGCTCCTTGTTAAATGAGATGACAGAATGTTAACAAAGTGTATCCTAAACAATCTTGATTAAATATATAACTGAGTTTCAAAATGTATCACATAGAAAGAAAAATAAATAAAAAAAAAGTGTACATGTTGACTTGGTTTTCTGTAATCATTCTGTATTTAGATTCTATTGAAATGTTTTAAAAATTGATCTTCACATGTTAAAAGATATTGCACTATGTATTCAATTGTTGGTCCAAAGCAAATGAAGATTGTTGCTGCAGAAGGGTTTAGAACATTTTCCCTAACCTGGTAGGGACAAGAATAAAGAGTTTCTATTTCAGGACATATTATTAATATTGTCTTTTCCTTGAGGGTGGGATTGAAGGGGGAGGGGGAATGGGGGAGAGGAGAAGAAAGTAGTATGTGATTCAGTCATTCAAAGATCATGGTGGAAGAATGACAGACAAAAGCAGCAGGACAGAAGACACCAGTCTGTCCAGTATCCATTCAGAAAAAAGATCAAATAAGAAAAAAGCAACAAATAATCATGACCAACAGGAAAGCAGACTTACCTCGTGTTGTGGTTTAAGCAATAAACAAAACCCTAAACTGTTGCAAAAGGTAATGAGACAACTTGGCATAAGATTAAGTTTACTATAAGCTATATGAAGATAAATCTATGCAAAGATTACTTTCCTTGAGCAAGCTGTATGACTATCTTCTTTGACTGTTACTATTCTAGCCTTGTGTTTAGGCTCTCCTTCAGGGTATGATTTTAGTATCCGTATGCTTTCACCCTGGTCCAGTTGAAAAGGAATAAAGATAGTGAGTTTCACCTAAAACAGGAGGGATTTGTTGGAATATTTTTTTCATTAAATGGTTTGACAATCAGAAAATGTTAAGAAAATAATGTTCAAGTTTCAAGATACACTAGTTACTCAAGACTGGGAGGATGAGAGAGAATTTTCAACTGTTGGAGAGCTGCGGTTATTACTTCTGAAGCTGTTTGTGTGCTTTCCAAAACCTGTGTTTCCCTGTTCTCTAATTCCATAAATTCTAGGGATAAAGTTGATGTTGCCATGTGACTTCAGTATGAAGATTAAATGTGAAGAATATTAGGCCGGAAATTAGATGTGACTGCAAACGTTCTATTTACTAACCACTGAAATACCTAGCAAAGAAACCGGTCTGAACTGTTGGTTTCCTTGTATTCTTTTTCTGCTTTAGGTGTTCTGTATATTAAAGTGCAAAACAGATTATTTTTTTTTTAACTCTTCAATAGAATAGAAAATTTCCTGTATAGAAGAGAAATAGATATGCTCATTTAACAGATGAAAATACATACTAGATAAAACCTAAATAACCATTAACATAATATATAATAGCATAATTGGAGAGGGGGGATGAAGCAATAATTGTTGACAGTGTTTGGGATGTTTCTGAGGCACTGCTAAAGATATTAATTTAAATCTCTAAAAAATCACAATTTCTATCAAGACCTATGGGCTATTCCGATGAACATATGGAGTGATGTTCATCATAGGCATTCTAATCTCATTGGGTTTTAGGCACAAATACCATATGGAAGGACCATATTGTGCTTAATCTCCTGAGTGTGATAGCAGGTAAAACCTTCACCCTATTACACAGTCTAATGTAACCAGACAGAGTAGAATCAAAACATATGCCAAGATTCTGCAAGTGTTTCAGAAATACCTTTAACTGAAGTTGCTGGTAATCTTGGAGAATATTCCTTTTTAATAAAAAAAAAAAAAAAAAAAGATTAAAAAAGAAGAAGTATTTTCACAATTTACAGTAGCTGTTAAACAATTTAGGTGACAATATGAATGGCCCTTCTCATGCTATATTGATTCATTGTTTGTCTAATCAGATAACATACACTTCAAAGCACAGCAGGCTATAAAGTTACAGTATGCATGATTTAATTCAATCAGAAATTTCAGACACAGATGGAGTTTTTCAATAAATTGTCAGGTGTTTTGAATAAATTCTGATTAAAATGAGTTTATTCATAGTAGTAGTTGTGTTACAGTCTGCTGTAATCTTCCTACGTACAAAAGTAGTTACATTTTTTAGAGATTAAGAATCAAAGCATTGACACAGAAGTAATTAATATCACTAACAAGCACAGAAAAGATCACAGAAAGCTATGTTTTGGACGATATGCACTCACTGGTGATCAGTCATTCCTATACACATGTTTTTGGCTGTTTAATAACTACCTTTTTTATATGTGTAATCTCTGAAAAGATATATAACATGGGTAAGTTTACCTACATCAGATGTATTTATGTAAGTGGCTTGCATGCAGGCCCAGCCTGAATAATCCAGCATACATGCATACTGTTGTTGGATTAGGCACATGTGGCTTTTGGATGTTATCTTTGTTGGACGGTTTACAACTTGACTATATAAATTAGGCTATTACAATGTCCTTAGGTTCTTGCACTGTCCTTGCACTAAGAAAATACATTCCACAGCTGTTACAGTCCATGTTTCTCCCTTCTAGATTCTATTTTTCTAGAATTGTCAGATAAGATAACAGTAATGGCAGGAATCTGATAATTAAAGTTTTAAATATCTTGATATAAGAGATCTGGAAAAAAAAAAAAAAACAACCCCAAATCAAAAAAATAAAAACCAAACCCAAAAATACTCTTCTGATATTTTGTCTTGCATAGAGTTAATTTTCTTTAAAATAGCTGGTATGGGGCTATGTTGTGGATTTTTGATGAAAACTCTTGATATCACAGAGATGTTTTCATTACTGCTGAGCAGTGCTTACACAAAGTCAAGGCCTTTTCTGCTTCTCAGTCCACCTCATCAGCGAGTAGGCTGGGGGTGCACGAGAAAACTGGGAGGGAACACAGCCAGGACATCTGACCACAATGACCCAAGGGATATCTCATACCATAGGATGTCATGCTCAGTGCATAAACTGGAGGAAGAAAGAAGGGGAGGATGCTGAGTGATGTTTGTCTTCCCAAGTAACTGTTACACATGATGGAGCCCTGTTCTCCTGGAGGCGGCTGAACACCTGCCCGCTGATGGGAAGTGGTGACTGAATTCCTTGTTTTGCTTTGTTTGCATGTGCAGCTTTTGCTTAACCTATTAAACTGTCTTTATCTCACCCCATGAGTTTTCTCTTTTATTCTTCTAATACTCTCCCCCATCCTACTGAGGGTGAGTGGCTGTGTGGTGCTAAGCTACCAACTGGGGCTGAACCATGACAAAGCTGTAGTCCTACAGGGTAACTTCTGATCAGAAGTAAGTCAACAAAAATGAAGAGTTCTCCCTTTTCTTACAGAAAAGTGAGAAAATCAAGGAGGTGACCAAAATTAGACTATTTTTTTAAGTTCTTAAATACTAATATGAACATTAAACTCTATAGTGCTCTGCATAAAAAAAAAAGCATATTCCAAATATTTCATTTCCTTACGTAGCTCGTGAAAAAGTTTGTACAATTATATTTTTTAGCTGGCAAAGCTCTTTTGCTTCTTCTGCTGCTCAGTCAGCATAGAATCAAACTGACTTCTGTTTCTCTCTGAATAGGCTTAGTATGAATGTAACTGATAATGTCTTTCTTGATCTGTTTGGCTTAGTTATATCAGGAACTTCTAGTTTGAAGGAATTAATTTTCATTGCTATATAGTATGTTATATGCTGTATCTGCTATTCAAGGATTGATGGAATGATGTATATTGTAAAATTATCTGACTGCGTATTCTTTCATTTTTTTCATAACTTTCTCTTTTTTTTTTCTTTTTTTTTTTATACTCTCCATCTGTAATTTCCCAGTTTGCAAAGCTGAGTATGTGCCAAAAATAGAGGACTTGTCTCTTGTTTAACTTCTCTTCCTGTCCTGTTTGCAGGATTTTACTATTCTGTTTTTACTTCTGGGCAGCCAGCCAGCTATTGCACTATGCTCTGCCTTGACAACACTTACTAATTACGCAAAATACTCAACCCCCCCAGCCCACAAATAGGAAAGAAAAAGTTTCAGTAATAAAGAATGCTAAAGCACTGCAGAGAAAACTAGCTGGTCAATCATAAAGAAAAACAATTTATATAAACCTGTCTTGTGCAATTGAGGATTATGAAACATATGTCACTGTTTACTGATTTTATTTTGATCATACCAAGATGCTCTTGTAGTCTTTCTCCTATTCCAAAGTTAAAAATGTCTTGATTTTCTCTTTCTTCTTCTCTTCCTCAAGTTTGCTTCTATACCATCCTTTACTACTTTAACTTTTTTGGGGAATCTTTTTCCTTTTTATGTTGTTCCCACTTTCCTTATCTGTCTCTATCTTCTGCAGTAGATTTTTTTCACTAAAAACTTTTCTTAATTATTTCTCAAGAATCCAAACAAAACAATGTCTCCTATGCGTACTCCAAGAAATTAGCTGCTTCCTTGAAGATTAAGTTTTGAGATATCGGCTATTCCAAACCCTCTCAGGTTTTAAAGATATTTCCCACTTTTCCAGCTTGTTGGCTTTTCTCAGATAATATTAACATATATTAATCTTTTTTGACTTGCAGAAACATTAACCTGTCCTTTGAGCTTGTCATTTCTTAAATTCTGTGCAAGGTTGAGATTTGTCAGTATTTAAAATGAGAAACTTTCTATAATGTAACACACTGTGATTCTGGTGAATCTTCTGAGTCAGAACTGACTCAGCACAGTGTGTCTGTTAAAGTAATGCATTGTTTAATTTGTCTTCTTGTCCTACTGGATTTCACCATGCTGATTCTACACCTTGGCAGACAGCCAAGTTAAATCAATGGGAAAAAAAAAAAAAAAACCAAAAACCCTTAAATTACTTTTGTTTCGGATCCAATGTTAGGGGAAATAGCTGATAAAGGTGCTTCCTGTCAAAGAACTCATTAATTCAAGTTCACATCTATTTATGGACATTAAAGATCTAAGAAAGCTTTTGGGTTTGAATTTTTTTTCCCCAGTTATAATCAGTATTTATCTTTATGTTGAACTGAAAAGGAGATACAGAACTTCATTGCGTTGTAAGCACTTTATAGTTCTCTTCTATGTCAGTAGTATTCTAATCCTATATTATCAGTTATTATGATTTTCTAAATGGTCATTACAACATATATATTTTGACATTTCCTGATCACAAAAATTGAATTTTATTTATACAGGCTTAATAATTTATCATTAGATTTGTAGGTATCGAAGGTAACACATCATTAAATTGCTAAATTCTAAATGTTCTCACAATCTACTAATGGGTTCCTCATCTTATACATGTGTAAAATTGAATTAATTTCCATGTACGTATATGATGAAATCTCCTGTTCTGCTTTTACATGTGAACAATGTCACCTGGTGGCCCCCTAATCTATGAGTTATCATTGCATGAAGTCTAGAATGTATACCTGAAGAGGAGCATTTAAGCAAATAGCAACAACAAAACCAAAACCAAACCAAACCAAAAAAGGCAGAAAAGTGCTGTAATTCAAATAACAAACTGTGTCTTTTGGATTCTTCACTGGGTTCTTTCTAAATATTGTGTAATCATTTTCTGGAAGGGAGGATTTAAATCCTCAAATTAGTGTGGTTCTCAGATTTGTTTGGAAACTGATTTTCACAGAATGCAGTTGATATTTCTGAAGATTTTTAAGCAAATTAATGATTATAATTTTACATTAAAGCTATTTTTTAAATTTTTGCAGTCTTCCAGGTCACTGGTAACTAATTATTACTACATATTGGACTGAAATGCAGGTCACATTCAGACAAAACTTAAAGGAATTAATAGCTAATAGGTACTTATATAAGGCACACACATTAAAGTGTGTGCATATATAAAAACTACATATAAAGTATACACATGTATGTTTGTATATTTCTATGCATATAAAACACATAATATAAGTATATAATATTTGAATACTTAAAGAGTCCATCCCATTTATCACCTATAAGACAAATGTTATTGTGTCTCTTCAAACATTGTTTTGTTGTCTTGTTCCATATTTTTTATATAATGTTGGCACAAAATTCTCATTGTACTGGTCTTTCAGGAACTAACATCAAAATTAGATCTAATCAATGTGCAATAAATACTCAATTTGGTCTGGATCTGTTGTGATGACATATAATTAGGCATTCCTATTATTATTTTTTTAAAACAGGTAAAGTATGTTAAATGATGTGGAATATTTATAGAATGTTTTTAATTTCTTGTAGCATTTAGATGGTCATACACAGGCCAGTTATAAATTCTTATGATTACTTTGTCAGAAAGCACCTGTAAAGCTAGAAGACAAGACTTTAGAAATGCTGCCAGGATTGCAACTTTAGTGTTACTTCAGGTGATACATGTACCATACCATACCATAACACATAGCATAGCTTATCATAGCATAGCTTAGCATAGTTTAGATATAATATTCATTACTGGTTAGCAGCATGTAATACCACCATGAAAAGATAAAAAGTAAGAGAAGTTTTCTCTGAGTATGACTGCCACTGCACCTCAGCAGCAACTAGAATATCTTTCTGGGAAATAATTGACTAAAAAGCTAAATATGGTATCATTTTATCTTATTATCAAAAGATAGCTGTGCATGCTTATGTGAATGTCTGTGTATTTATTTTTAAATAACATGCAAATTCATGAAGCATTCTGTATTTATTAAAGCTAGCATGGATTCACCAGGGCCAAATCATGCTTGACAAAACCTGATGTCCTTCTACAAAGTAACCTGCTAGGTTAATGTGGGACAAGCAGTGCATATTGTCTACCTGGATTTCTCCAAGGCTTTTGATTTGGTTTCCCACAGGCTCCCTCTAGAGAAACTGATATGTTACTGTCTAGACAAGTGGTCCATATGGTGGGTAGGGAACTGTCTGACTAGCTGCACCCAGAGGGTGGTGATCTATCACAAGTGGGGTCCCCCAGGGATTGTTGTTGGGCCCAAAACTGTTTAATGTATTCCTAAGTAATCTGAATGGTAGGATCAAATGTAACCTAATGAAGTTTGCCAATGATACTAAATTCAGCGAGGAAGAGAACAGTTGTGAAGGGAGAGCCACCTTGTATCATGACCTCAATAGGCTGGAAGAGTAGGTTAAAAAGAACCTTATGAAGTTCAACAAGGACAAGTATAAGGTCTTGCACTTGGGTAAGCACAATCCCATGGTGCAGCATAGGCTGGGATCTACTTGGCTGAGGAGCAGCTCTGTGGAAAGGGACCTGGGGGTCCTTGTGGACAACAAGCTCCGTATGAGTGAACAATTTGTAGCTGTGGCAAAGAAAACAAACAGGATTCTGAGTTGCACCAACAAGGGCATCACAAGCAGACATAAAGAAGCCATTATTCCTCTCTAGTCAGTGCTTGTCAGACCACTGCTGGAATACTGTGCGCAGTCTTGGTTCTCACTGTACAAAAAAGATGTGGACAGACTGAAGAGGGTCCAGAGAAAGGCCATAAAGATGATCAAAGGTCATGGTAACCTGTTCTATAAGGAAAGGTTGAGAGAACTGGTTTTCTTCATCCTTGAGAAGAGATGGCTCAGGGAAGACCCTGAACCTTCTCTTCACTGTGAAGAAAAGACTTATTAAATCTTTCCTCATAGGGCAGACTCTCCAGCCCCTTGATTGTCTTTATCACCTTTCATGGTCTTATTCTGCCAAGGCCAGATTCAAAGGAATACTTCTGCTATGTATAAAAGTGTACTGCCTAATGAAGAATGAGATATATCAATGTGTAACAAACACAGTGTTTGAAGCACGCCTCTTGCCAAGATTTCTAACCCATAGAATCTCAACAGAATCAAAGGATGGCTGAGTAGTGTGTTGACTACCTACAGAGAATATGGACTTCACATACAGAAGTTGCTTACCTGATTCCCTTAGGTACTTTTCGAAGAACCCACTGCAAATATTTGCAAGGTCAAGGCCCTAGCCATTTATGAGAGCAGGATCACATGTTGTAGCTGCTTCTGTAGCAAAAGCCTGCAATGAATAAGTCTTTGAACACTCAAAAAAAAAAAAAAAAAAAAAAAAGAAAAAAGGTCTATAACAGTAATCCTCTTAAATACTCAAGTCTGCCAGCTTTTAACTAACAAACTCTGTTATTAACAGCAGCATCCCTAAAACACTTGTGGATTATTGTCCAGGTCTGTTGACAATGCACTGCTAGTGACCAGTTTGCAAAGTGCAATCTGTTATTGTATTTCATAGTCAAATCAATTTTTAAAATTGCTTGAAGCATTATATCTTGCCTCTTGTACCAAACCCACATTTTTTAAAATAAACAACACTGTACCATTCTTTTTATCTGTGATTATTACAAGTGTAAATTACCTGGCGACATTTTTTATTTTGTTATTTGATTAGGTAAACTTGAAAAGAATATCAAGCATAAAAAAAGAAAACCAAATACAACCCCAAAAACTTTGCCTTTAGCTGTAACAAAGGGAAAGATCTGTCATAAGGATGTCTACTGTCTCTTAATACTTAATATGAAGTTTCTGAGAAGTATACAGATTTGCCTTAATTATTTATTCATTTCGTTGAAATCATCTTCATCTACTTTAAATTTCTAATAAGTCTATTTAAATAAAGAGAATTCTATGTGACTGATGATTTTACGTTTGAATATCCTGAAGGTTTTTGCATTCAGAAATGAAGGCATGTGGCTTGGTCTTTGATGTAGCTGGTGTGACTTAAAAATCTACATGTTTATGGCTGGTGCCACAAAGGCAATAAGACACCTAGCTACTGCTCCATGAGCACTCTCTTTCACCTGCTGCCTGATCCTGGAGCTACTGAAATCCCCTAGACAGTTGCATTTCCTCTACTAAAGCAAAAGAACAAACCAAACACTTCAATCTTCCCACGTCTCATTCACGTTCCTTTTGACAACATCAACCTACCTTGTACAGACTGGTCAAGATTCTGAAAAGAGCCACTGCCTGTTGTGTAAGCCCTTGATAATCAAGAGATGCACTAAAGTCTTCAGAATACAGTTATTAATTCAGTTACTTTCGGCAAGAAGAGCTCGTTATCCTTTACCCACTGAACTGGATAATTTCCTGGGCCGGATCTATATCATTTTTGTTCCAAATTTGGAGCAAAAATTGAAATTTGGATTACCTTCTTGAAAGCAGACTGAGTAAATTAATGGTGTTCCAAAGAAAATAATATTCTATTTTGAAAAAAATATTGAGATACTAATGGAAGTCAGACAGAGCGAGTCTGTATTTGGGGGACAATGCATTAGCTAGGTATTTGTCTAAATGTGCAAAAACTTGAATAAATTTTGATTGCACAGCTTTGCTGCCCGTCACTTTCAGATTACCGCAGATACTTCAACATGCAGATGAACATAATAGTAAGCACAATTCTATATTAAAATCATAAATTATCATTACTTAATATTAACAAAGAAACAAGATATCCTTTAGTCATATCAGAGGAAGTACATAATTTCACAACTTCGTAGAATTTTAACTGGGTTGGCAAAACACATTTATATGCTTCTTTTCTCTGCTACAGGGAACATGAGAATTCTTTGTAAGCTGTAAGAGGATACAGTGGAAATACCTTCTTCTGGCCAGGAAGTAGAACAAGCCGCAATATGATACAGATGCATGGAGCATCAAGACGAGTTTCAGTATCCAATTATGTCTTGAATGAGCATGAATCAATGTTATTCCAAAATGCAAAAGCCTATTCTGCTGAAAGGACAATTCATTAAACTCAGCTGATAATCATTAAGAACTACTTCTATGTTCCAACTGTAGTGGTTTAATGTGCAACATTACATTGCAGAAACTCGTATGTTATTGTAGTGATATGTCTGTGCAAAGAATTCTAGAAACTCTGAAAAAAAACCAAAACCAAACCCAAAACGCAGGAAGTGATACGTATAACATATAGAGAAATATATTATTAGATATTTGCTTGCAAACGAGCAGTAATAAATAAATAAATAAATAAATAAAGTGTGATATTGATTTTGAATGTTTCTGCAGAAGAAATAAGAATTCCACCTGGACAGCAAAAGCCCCAAATGAATGCCTGTGATTTTTTCTATGCCAGCACAGTTTATAGAGATGGGGGCTTTGTTCTTTGCTTCACAGATGGCAAGAGAAAGAGAACTGATGGCTCTGCAAGACATTTCACAGAGACACGTCTGACAGGTGATCAAATCGTTGAACACTTCTCCCTGAAAAACAATGTTCAGATGTAGTCTAAGCATACATCCTATGACAGCAAGAACATACTTTCCTCTGTGTTGACATTCATTTTAATAATAGAAAATGCAAGCAGAATTTCTGGCAATGACAACAACAACAAAAAAGTATATGCGTTCTTGTTTATGATGCAGAGCTCTCATCAATTAATGTATTTCTTTATCTTAGGGCTGAATGTTCTATTAGGAAACTTTTAACTTTTGTTAGTATATTAAAAAATAGTGATTCAAATGTGGAAACACTGTACAGCCTGTTTTAGAAGTAATGGTCTTATTCAGTACAGGATTACAAATGTTAGTGAAAATGCTATTAATGGTGTTAACATGATGGCTCCTAGTAAATCATGTCCTTGATATTCAGAGCTAAACACATAAACAACATTTCAAGGCTCCTGTCACTCAGAAGCACATTTCTGCAGAATATAAGCATATCTGTCACCATGTGATGTATACAGAATTAAAAAAAAATACAGAAAACTTGCTCATTTTTAACTCTCCATTGTCCAGAAATGACTTAAAGAGCCTTCAATGTTTCATGAAAATTGTAATCTTAACCTCATAGCTCAAAGAAATAGATTGTCAGAAAATATTTTCATCTAACTGTCATGCCTAGGTTTGCTGCTTCATTTCATGTTCAATATGAAACATCAGAAGTGTCACATAACCTATTTTATATATTCTAAGTACACCTACTATAAACTTACAGAAGCTATTAGTGACAAATCTGTTAATGTGAACAGTTAACCAGTACTGATTTTTTATACTGTGTTGAAAAGCTTACAGCACGAATGCTGAGCATTTCCTTTCTTCATCTAACGACACAAAACATTTTATTCACCATTTGAAACAGAATGAAGTTGAAAATTTTGTTGGGTGTGGGAATTAATTTTCAAGAACATAGAACTAGTATAAATGTACTAACACAACAAAGCTATACAGGCAAACATGTAAATTTGCAAAACCATAAATTTTGCTATAAATTAGCTGCTATTACAAGGAACAAGACAAATTTATACCAGCTGAGGATTTAATCTTTCATGTACTTTCAAAATGTTTCTGCATATAGTATACTTGCATAAAAATTTGATAGTAGATATATGATAGTATAACTTTTGTGAAGGAATTCTTTATATCCAAGAGAGAGAGACGAGAGCTTGGTTGTCTGCCTTACCTGTGATACAAATCAAGTGATATGCAGCAAAATTACTGGTTTTATTGTTTCAAAATCTTTTGTACTGAATGGGATCCTGCAATATTTGGTGGTGTTTTTTCCATAAAAATATTGAGGTGAAATAAATCATTTCAGAATTGTAAACTACATGACAATATTGTTGGAGTTTCAGAATTTATCATTATCTTATAAGAATGTAATCTGTACAGTGGATCAAAAGATATTTCTATGTAACCCAATGTCCTTTTCCGAACTTAGCCATTATCAGCAGTTTAAGGACTAAGAATAAGTATAGAGACGCAAAAAATTACCTTCTGGTTTTCTTTATTTTTTATTGTTTCTGAAGAACAGACAGAATATGTCAAAGGGTAAGATTTGTTGTTCATTCAACATATATAATTATTGGTAAACATACACAAATGTGTACCTCAGTTAGTGAAAGGAGCACTTAATCCTAGTACTTCAGTAAATAGGGAACAGGTGAATTTTATTTAAAAGATATAAAAATTATTTATCCTTAATTGAAATTATACCTACCTTTTCAGCTCTTATGAACAGAAAGCTTTGAAAAGTCAGTTTCCAGGAGACCATTTTTTTTCTTTTCTCTTTTTTTTTCTTCTTTTTGTCTTCTTCTTCTTTTTTTTTTTTTTCTTCTTTTTTTCTTCTTTTTCTGTTGTGCATTTCATTCTGTGGTGCAAAGAAGAAATAGCTTTCACTTTTTTCCAGATAAGCACATGATGGACCAGTTCCTGCTAGTTGCATAAATAAATAGACCAGTAGAATCATGAGGTGGAAGGTAGAAAAGTGGTACAGTTTCAAGTATTTCTGTTCAATAGTTTGTGCTAAATTTGGCTCGTAGCAAAAATCATGGATGCCAGCAATAAGGTCTTACAATACTTTAAATCTTTTCTCTTTCTGTCATATACATAAGCTGCAACAGATACACAAATCCTGTCTTCATTTAATGCAGATAATATATGACATTCATCTATTAGCACATACTCAAGATTTTTTTTCTCTACATCATTCAAAGTGTGGTGCTAGGCCCCAGGAATTTCTTACTGCTTATTTTGCTCTGAAAACAGTATCATAAATTTCCATTTAATTTTTTTTTTGTGAGACTGTAATAATGGCACTTCCAAAATATTAATATATTTCCTTTCACACCACATGAATGAAAGAGAAAAAGGTTAAAATATTTACTTTTCCTGATTTTTTTTTACCTTAAATGCCGAGTTTTAAATATCATGTAGGTCATTATGTAAAGAGCACTTCTATAGTCTCAGTCAAAATTCCGGGCCACTTCTATAAGTAAGACAAACCGCAACTCAGAATCATGGAATCGTAGTATAGTTAGGGTTGGAAAGGACCTCAAGATCATCTAGTTCCAACCCCCCTGTCAAGGGCAGGGACACCTCACACTAAACCATGTTGCCCAAGGCTCGATCTAATCTGGCCTTGAGCACCGCCAGGGATGGAGTAGTCACAACCTCCCTGGGAAGCCCATTCCAGTGCCTCACCACCCTAACAGGAAAGAATTTCTTCCTTATATCCAATCTAAACTTCCCCTGTTTAAGTTTCAACCCATTACCCCTTTACCTACTGCTACAGTCCCTGAAGAACAGTCCCTTTCCAGCATCCTTAAAGGCCCCCTTCAGATGCTGGAAGGCTGCTATGAGGTCTCCATGCAGCCTTCTCTTCTCCAGGCTGAACAACCCCAACTTCCTCAGACTGTCTTCATACGGGAGGTGCTCCAGTCCCCTGATCATCCTTGTGGCCCTCCTCTGGACTAGTTCCAACAGTTCCATGTCCTTTTTATGTTGAGAACACCAGAACTGCACACAGTACTCCAAGTGAGGTCTCAGGAGAGCAGAGTAGAGGGGCAGGATCACCTCCTTCGACCTGCTGGTCACGCTCCTTTTGATGCAGCCCAGGATACAGTTGGCTTTCTGTTTAAGTTTTAACCCATTACCCCTTGTTCTGTCATGTGGGCAGGTTTGTCATAGCTGTGAGCAGAGTCAAGAGGCCTTGGACAGAACTCGTGTTCTTTTGATTGAAATAAAGAGAGCTTGGGCCTTAACATAACCAGAGCATCTGGGGAGGCATATTAGGGAAGTAAGATTGTTGATGCTGTATAGTTTTATAGTTAGGAACAGGATGTGAAACTGCAGAATTAAGATGTTGAAAAGTTGTGGTCAGCAAGCACTGTTTAGCAAGTCGACATTGTTATCTTTTGAATGTTAGAACGTTAGCCAATGGAATTGTTGTTGCTAGGCTTGTGATGTAAGTTAGCCTTTGAATGTTAGCCAATGGAATTGCTGTATCTAAGGATATGATGCAAGCTGGAAGAACAAGATCGGTATATAACCCGGTGTATGTGCAATAAACTTTGGCAATTGCTTGATCACATTGATCGTCTCTGCATTGTCCGTGACTCCTGCTTCAACACTGTCACTACAGTCCCTGATGAAGAGTCCCTCTCCAGCATCCTTGTAGGCCCCCTTCAGATACTGGAATGCTGCTATGAGGTCTCCACGCAGCCTTCTCTTCTCCAGGCTGAACAGCCCCAACTTTCTCAGCCTGTTTTCTTACAGGAGGTGTTCCAGTCCCCTGATCATCCTCGTGGCCCTCCTCTGGATTTGTTCCAACAGTTCCATGTCCTTTTTATATTGAGGACACCAGAACTGTACACAATACTCCAAGTGAGGTCTCAGGAGAGCAGAGTAGAGGGGCAGGATCACCTCCTTCGACCTGCTGGTCACGCTCCTTTTGATGCAGCCCAGGATATGGTTGGCTGGGCTGCGAGCGCACACTGCCGGCTCATGTTCATTTTCTCATTGACCAGCACCCCCAAGCCCTTCTCTGCAGGGCTGCTCTGAATCTCTTTTCTGCCTAACCTGTACCTGTGACTGGGATTGCTCCAACCCAGGTGCAGGACCTTGCACTTGTCCTGGTTGAACTTCATAAGGTTGGCATCAGCCCACCTCACAAGCATGTTGAGGTCCCTCTGGATGGCATTCCTTCCCTTCAGAGTAACAACCGAACCACATGACTTGGTGTCATCTGCAAACTTGCTGAGGGCGCGCTCAATCCCACTGTCCATGTCAGTGACAAAGATGTTAAGTGAGACCAGTCCCAACACCGATCCCTGAGGGACACAACTCGTTGTTGGCCTCCAGCCGGACATTGAGACATTGACCACAACTCTTTGTGTGCGGCCATCCATCCAGTTCTTTACCCATAGAGTGGTCCACCTATCAAATTGGTGTCTCGCCAATTTGGAGACACGGATGTTGTGTGGGACAGTTTTGAGCACTTTGCACAAGTCCAGGTAGATGACATCAACTGCTTTGCCGCCGTCCGTCAGCTCTGTAGCCCCACCATAGAAGGCCACCAAATTGGTCAGGCAGGATTTCCCCTTAGTGAAGCCATGCTGGCTGTCACCAAGCACCTTGTTTTTTTTTTCATGTGCCTTAGCATGCTGTCCAGGAGTATGTGCTCCAAGATTTTGCCAGGCACAGAGGTGAGACTGACTGGTCTGTAGTTCTGTGGGTCACCCATTTTCCCCTTCTTGAAAATGGGGGTTATATTTCCCTTTTTCCTGTTGTTGGGAACTTCACCTGACTGCCATGATTTTTCAAGTATGATGGCCAGTGGCTTAGCAACTTCATTTGCCAGCTCCTTTAGGACCCACAGATGGATTTTATCAGGATGCCTTACTGAGGGTTCAGACAGGCAGTCTAACAAGATTAAAGCTCTCATTCAAGTAGTTCCACTTAATCAATGATAAGTGTTCCTCTAAGAGTTGAAAACCATGACTGTGCATGTATACCATGTAGGTGTAACTTACACAGGTGCATCCTGCATTAACTACAATTTCATCCCAAGAAAGTCTACATTCAAAGAACAAGACTGCAAAGTCTTAGTAATTGTAGGTAATCTTCAGGTGTAAGTAAAACAAAATAATTCGGTTGACTGTTGCAACCTTGAATCTGCCAGACAGGGTGTATGCTTCCATTGCAATCATATCAATAGAAGCTTATAGTAATGAATTAACTCATGACACAGATTTCTGGTGATTCTTAGCTTTTAAGTGTTTGACTGTGAAACTTCAAGCTGCATCTTAATGTAATTTCTGCAGGATTGTTAGCAGACATATTGGTGGTTTATCACATAATTCTTTCACACAACTACTTGATTAGTGTCAGTCTTGAACACTACTCAAGTAGCACGTCAACAAAAACTCCTTGAACTAAAGCAGTTGATGGCTAAGAGCAAAGTAGTTGTGTTCTGTGAATTAGAGAGGTATCATGTAACATGCCAAAAGGGTTGGTATCATTTGCACATAGTCTAAACAGGACAAAATATGATTTAATAAATTAGGTATGAAGTATGGGCTATTTACACCTAGCCTGCTGTCTTTTCTGAAGAAAAATTCAGAGGGATCTTCCTCAGCATGTTCTTTTACATGGTCAACTCCAAGTAAACAGAAGTGGGAATAATAACATAATCACTTTTCCCACATATGAATCTAAAGCAAATAATATGAGCGCATGCCCCAAAATTCATAGTGATATTTGTTCATATGCTAGGAATGAGATACAGCAGGTAAAAGAGAAATGCTTAAAAACCTGGAAGGTCAAGTAGATATTTATAGGACCAACCAGATTCACTTTTTTTTTATTACAATGCAACATTTCTGATACATTTTAGAGGATTTTTTTTTTTCACATGTAAGTAAACTTAAATATTGATAATATGTGAAAAAAAAGTCAAAGAAGGGTGAAATAGGTACATGTGAGTAAATGCATCATACTGTTTACTGATACTTTCAAAGAAGAATTAGAGCCCTTGGTTCAAAGTATTAAACAAATATTTAAATATGCAGAAGCTAGTTTAATCTAATTATTCGTAAACAGCATATTTTCTCTGTTAAAACAAAAAACCAATTTTCTATGTTAAAAGCAATGAACCTGAATGTAAGACATGAACTGAAGCAATAAAATTTTTGTAGAGTTAGCGAACTTGTGTCATCTTGCTGGGTGAGCAGATATATATATATATACACGCATATACATATGAAGCTTGCCAAACCTGTGTGCCATGATGAAGGAGCTTAATTAAAGTTCATGGACAAATTAAAAGTGAGAAAAATATAGAGCAGCAAGAAATACATTAATTAAGAAAACCTGTATCTTAAAAAGAGCAGAGCCATGGGTATCAGTACAGTAATAAGTAACAGCAGGGGTGACCATCAGGCAGAAGATAAAATGGAGTAATATGGGTAAGAGATCAAGCTGGCTAGGTGTAAAGTTGTTATAAAGTCCATTAGACTATGACTCAAGAGTGGTGTTGAAGAGCTCCAACTGGGTTGTCTGAGAAAAGCTATCCTTTACCTATGTCAAGGAAAGGTCCCATGAAAATATCTCATGTTTGACATAGGAATTATTTTTGATTGTCCTTGTCACAGCAGAACTATAATTCTATGTTCTTGTATGCCTTTTCATGCACTTCCAGATCTGTTCAAAGACCTTTCAGATTATCAAGTCCAACTGTTAACCTAGCACTGTCAAGTCCACCACTAAACCATGTCCCTGGGCGTCATGTAAACACAGCTTTTAAATACCTCCAGGAATGGGGAATCGATCACTTCCCCGGGCAGCCTGTTCCAATGCTTGACAACCCTTTTGGTGAAGAAATTTTTCCTAACATCCAACTTAAACTGCCACTGTCACGAGCTGAGACTATTTCCTCTCATTGTATTGTTTGTTGCTTGGAAGAAGATATCAACACCCACCTTACTGCGACTTCCTTTCAGGTAGTTTTAGAGAGTGATTATGTCTCCCCTGAGCATCCTTTTCTCCAGACTAAACAACCCCACTTCCCTCAGTTATTCCTCATGAGGCTTATGCTCTAGACCCTTCACAAGCTGTGTTTCCCTTCTTTGGACATACTCCAGCATCTCAATGCCTTTCTTGTAATGAGGGGCCCAAAACTGAACATAGTATTCAAGTGTGTGGCCTCACCAGTGCCAAGTTTAGGAGACAATCACTTCCCTAGTTCTGCAAGCAGCACTATTTTTGATACAAGGATGCTGTTGGCCTTCTTGGCCACCTGGCACACACTGCTGGCTCACATTCAGCTGACTGTTGACTAACACCCCTGGGTCCATTCCTGCCAAGCAGCTTTCCAGCCACTCTTCCCCAGGCCTGTAGCATAGCATGGGGTTGTTGTGACCCAAATGCAGGAACTGTTACTGGTCATGAGTGCATGACCTGTATATATTGGCCAGTAACTGTAGGTAGAATCCACAGATAGTTACGATAGTTTCTCTCTAGAGGAAAAATAGGTACTTCTAGAGAATGATTAATTTAATTTTTCTGTATACGTATTTGTGTCTGTAATAGGTAGTCCATTAGAGATATTTACACAGTGCCTGATGCTCGTTGAGAGGAATCTCATGTCGTTTCATGCTAATGGCAAGCTGATGAAAATTTGCTGTTTCAAGCAATTAGTATTAACAATTTTTATCACAACTATAGCTGTCATTCTGCAGTGTGGTGACAGCAGTTGTAGCAAGGCTGTGGTAAGGAAAATAGGCAGTGGGTCAGAGACCATTTTGCAAACCCCATGAATTTCCTGCCCTGACAGCAACTATTTTGTTTATGCACAGATATGTCTATGATTAAATGTATTGTCTAGAAAATTTCACAAATCACTTGAAACAGTTATTATTTATCAAATCAGAGCAAAAATTCAATTTTAAATGTGGTACTTTTAATAAGCTGCATAATTTTAGACAACTAACCCTGTATATAGCTAAAATTGTTTGTTAAGCTGTTTCATGTAAAAATGATAATCAAAATGTGTCACTTGTTTGGTTTTTTTAATCACATTCTTCCACGAGAGAGACAGGATTGAAAAAGATAGCAAATGTCCCTCGGTATCAGATATAGTCTGTTAGACTTTTTTATCCATTTCCTCTATTTTATCTGATTCTGCTTTCACTTTTCTCCATTTCTAGGAGCAAACACGAAAAATTTATAGAAAGAAAAATTAAAAATATTTAAAATGAAATTTAAAAAGAATTAAGATATAGCAGAAAAGCCCATATTTATTTTTAAATAGTTTGAATGCAAACCCTTCATTTATTGACACTATGTTCACCCTGTGGTTATAGCATAAAACTCCTTCATATCTTGATTCTGAAGCAATTGAAAATCCAGCTACTACAATGACGTAAGTATATTATTCTTGTCAGATTCTCAGGATATCCCAGAGCCTATCTTAGTGCAGTATTTAAAATTTCACTTCACTATGTAGTTAAAGGAATAACAGTATCTTTGGAGATCTAGGAGGACTAAATTACTGGAGTTTTATGTTCTCGTGGACAGCACACACAAAAATGTCTCATTTTTTGAAGGTCATGTGACATTTATACCAAACAGGTATATATAGGAGAAATGTTTTTTCCAAAATGTTTATAAATTTTTCTCCCATACTTGCTTGAATCTGATATTTTAACCTTGAGTTTCTTAAGACCTCAAGTAGCAAGCTTCAAAGTGTTTTAAAAATCATATCCTTTTGAAATCTTACTAATTTGAATGCAAGTGCCTTACAAGCTCAGTGTTGGTTGTTCTCATTGAAGTTTATAATGCCTTAGATATTCAAATCAGCTTTATGCCTTCCATTTGTTATGCAAATTTGCAAACTTTATATATCACATGGTTTAGCTACATTAATACAGCTTTCACTAACAGGATGTACAGGAATAGATGTATACTCAAAAGATGCACATTTTTAGTACCTTGAATTATCATAAAAACATAAAAATAGTGTGTATTGCTCTATCCTAATCAGACTCATTTTTATGTGGTTGTTGAAAGCCCTGTACATTCCATTCTGTGTCTGGAGGTCTGTGTATAAAACTGTTTCAGAAAAAAACCAAAGTGAAGACACCTGCTGGCTTATAATACAAATACTAAAATATCTTAGAGCCTGCTGAAAGGAGAATTGGAACAATATGTCATTACTGAAGGCTCACGTGCAAGTTCTAATGTATTATAATGAAAACAGTATGACAAACCTAATGAGACAGTGAAGATGTGGGTAATTGTTCCTACAATGTATGGTAACTTTTCCAGCCATTATTGGCAAACATAAAACCTAATGAGATTTTATTAATTTAAATGCAGTACATCTGCAAAACATTTCCTTAGTTGCAGTCTCCTCTGATAATCTTCCTTCCCACACGCACTTGATCCTTTTAAGTTAATTGTTCTGCATAGTGTACTTCCTAAACAAAACATGAAAAACACTTAACGTAAATGTGCATTAACTCATTTTGCCAGGTTTACTTTTTGCGGGTACACTCTCATACCAGTTGGATAGAATGTAGCTTCTTTCCTCCCTTTGAAAATGTGCATAATGAAGCTTGTGTTTTTATTTTGAATTTGATTAAGGCAGTATCTTCATACAGAGACCCATTTTGTCATTGTTTTTCACATTACTCTTCTAGGAGCCCGATGGAAGCAATTCACATTTTGGAAGAGTAATATTTACTATGACTGAATAAGGTCAATACAGTCATACTTTAGAACTTAAATTATTTTTTCTATACAAGTTTGTTGATAACTAAAACATACATCATGTTTATTATCTGGCTTTTTATTTCCTCAGCTTAATAAAGCCAAAAAGTTTTAAGAAAGATTTCATAAATAATCTACCATCTGATGTAAAGTTTAATTGTGTACTTAACATTTCTAACTCTAACCAAGCATGAAAACATCAGTAACTAAATTTTGCTATTATCATTTCTTTGAATAACTAGTGATTAAACTCCACTATGAAACAGTTATATTCATCAGGGTTTTCATTGAAGTGTTGATCTTGGATCATTCTGTAAGTTTTGCTTTTAGAATTCTGGCATCTCTTCGTGGCAGTCTCATAAGCAGCTCTAGTTCAACATGTCTGGAGGAGAGGTCTTATTCTTTCCTTCCAGATCTCCCTTCTGCCTATTTAGCCATCAAAATGTTTCAGGACCAGAAACTGAACATTGTTTTTGATCTTAATCTCCTTCTTGATACTTATATTTGGCTTAAATATTCTCTTTTTTGCATATTAGTTCTGAAACAAGACCACTTTTATGCAGCCCCATCTGGATTAATTTGTCAAATGTTCACATAATCTTTCTTCATGTTTGCTTTCCTATAAACACTTTAATCTTACACCACTACTGTAATGTACATCTCTTCAATTAAGACTAAACAGGGCATCAGTGAACATGTACTATGCCTGATATGCGTAGACAATCACCAAGGATGACAATGACAATGCTCTTTGAGGTTTTTTGTTTATTTGGAGGTTTTTGTTTTTTTTTTTTTTTTTTTGTTGGTTGTTTTGGGGGGGGGGCGGAATTCAGTTACTTTTTGACTGGTTGGTTGTGTTTTGGGGGGAGTGTTTTGATTTGTTTGTTTGCCTGTTTCACTATTATTTTATCTAATTTTTGGAGTTGCATTTTCCTTTGGGGTAGAATCTGTCTTCCTCCCTCATGTTTGTGTTATGTGTGTACTTAAGTGATATAAGTGAATTCATCTGTCATAAATTACCTTAACAGAGATATATAAATCTAGGCTGGTTATGCTGTTTACTCAATAGAAAGCAGTAGGCACCTCATGAGAGAGGTTTCTAGGAAACATAAAATGAACCGCCTTCTGAAAACGTAATTTCTCTCCGCTACTTATAAAAGTAGACAGTGGTAGCGAGGGTAGGCCTTGAAGTTATATTTCAGACACATATATTTCAGGTATGCTATATCCCAAACATAACATTACAAAAACTTCCACTCTCTTACTTCTCTGTGAATTCTATACACTTTTCTTCTTTTCTGAAACCTTAGAGATATCTTTTAAACAAATTTCATTTCTAATATGCAATCTTTCTTTTAAAAATATGCAAAATTGTATTTAATAATTTGTAAATATTTTAATGAAAACCAAATATATATGGAAATGTTGCCCTTGCCATAATAACTTATTTGTTACTCAGTCGTGCAGAATTAAATGCACTTCAGACAGTGCTGATTTCTAGTTCATTTTCTCTGTTTTATTTAGTGCTGGATCTTTTTCAAGTTACAATGTCATAAAAGGATGACAAGAAAAGTCTTGACTTTGCAGTCTTGGATGAAAGAACATTTCTGGATGAAGGTACCCATAACACACTGCCAAATCATGGCACAAAAAGCAATAGAGCTGTCATGAACTTCAAAAATTATATTGTCTCTGCTAGAATAACTGAGAGGAGATCATATTCACTTTTCCCTTGAGTTTTGCAGGTCATTTTGGATTTATAGCATAGCTTTTTATTACAGTTTGTAAAACTTCTAGGGAATGTAGTCATCTTTATCAATTATTCTTGCACTTGGTCAGATAGTCCAGCACCACAAAATGAGACAAAATTAATTAAATAATTTCGCTTCATTGCATATCGTACTCTTTCATGTCCTTGACACACATTCTAAGTGACAGGACACAGACAGGACTCAAAGCCAAGGTAAGATGCACACTTAGAAAGCACACAGCACCTGGATCTGTGAAAGGCACTACTAACAAGAGACTTCTTGCAGTCTTACTGGACCCATATCTGGCCATAGCAAGATCCTGATATGAACCCTTCACTCATTTGGTGGAACTATTGGAAAGCGAACCCTTCTGCTCTGGCTAACTGAGACTTTATCCTAGCTTATACGAAAATCAGAATTTCTACAAGATGTCTGACCTCCCTAACTAAGAATATGCAAACTCTGGAGTTTGAATTGGGAATGTTTCAGGATATGATGGTCAAAACAGGAAGTATCTTTATGGCTATCCTACTAGTAGTCATAACTGTTAAGGATTATACCAATTAATAATTTACTGCTGTCATTAATGTCCTAACAGAGATGAGAGCATCTGAAGGCACATACAACTTTATATAAACACTCTCAACTGGTTTGTAGTGGCATATCAATATTATCATCTTTTTCGCTGGTAGCAAATTTCATTCAATTTCTTTCCACACTTGGTTTTGAATGTGAAGTTAAAATGCTAAATATTTTTTACAAGAATTAGATAATGCGTTTTTGTTATAATGATTATCCTTAGTTCTAGCAGAATTGAATATATTGGAAAAGACAGCTTTAGACTTAAAGCTTCAGTAGAAGCTCCTATGCAGAGCTTCCCAGCAAAGTACTCTGGATATCTCAGTTAGTAATCTTGCACCATTTGTATGACTGCATACAGACAAAAAGGGGTGAGAGGAGTGTCTGCCTTTAGTAAGACCCTGTGAGCTAATTGCAGAGTAAAGCATATTAAATAACCAGTAGGAAAATAAAAAAAAAAAAGA